>NC_138555.1:56936113-57423309 GCF_964273705.1 Natrix helvetica | reverse complement strand
GAACCTTGGGAGATCGGAGAGGGCAAAACAGAGGGGAGTCCAGTAGAAAATGGCACCGGGGGGGGGGGGAGAACCTTGGGAGATCGGAGGGGCAATACAGAGGGGAGTCCAGTAGAAAGCTATCGCACGCTGGGGAAAGAACCTTGGAGATCTGAGGGGGGCAAGACAGAGGGGAATCCAGTAGAAAGATGTTGCACGCTGGGGAAATTACCTTGGGAGATCAGAGGGGGTAATACAGAGGGGAGTCCAGTAGAAAGCTGTTGCACGCTGGGGAAAGAACCTTGGGAGATCTGAGGGGGGCAAGACAGAGGGGAATCCAGTAGAAAGATGTTGCACAAGGGGGGGGGGGTGAAGAATCTTGGGAGACCGCAGGGGCAAGGGAGAGGGAAATATAGTAGAAAGCTATCGCAAGCTGGGGAAACAAAGCTTGGGAGATAAGAGGGGGCAAGACAGAGGGGAGTCCAGTAGAAAGCTATCGCACGCTGGGGAAAGAACCTTGGGAGATCTGAGGGGGCAAGAGAGTGGGGAATCCAGTAGAAAGATGTTGCACGCTGGGGAAACAAACCTTGGGAGATCAGAGTGGGCAAGACAGAGGGGAATCCAGTACAAAATGGCATGCGGGGAGGGGGGCGGAAGAACCTTGGGAGATCTGGGGGGGGGGGCAAGACAGAGGGGAATCCAGTAGAAAGATGTTGCACGCTGGGGAAACAAACCTTTGGAGATCTGAGGGGGCAAGGCAGAGGGAAATCCAGTAGAAAGATGTTGAACGCTGGGGAAAGAACCTTAGGAGATCGGAGAGGGCAATACAGAGGGGAGTCCAGTAGAAAGGTATCGCACGCTGGGGAAACAAACCTTAGGAGATCAGAGGGTGCAAAACAGAGCGGGGGGGGGGGGAGAGAACCCTGGGAGATCTGAGGAGGCAATACAGAGGGGAGTCCAGTAGAAAGCTGTTGCAAGCTGGGGAAAGAACCTTGGGAGATCTGAGGGGGCAATACAGAGGGGAGTCCAGTAGAAAGCTATCGCACGCTGGGGAAAGAACCTTTTGAGATCTGAGGGGGGCAAGACAGAGGGGAATCCAGTAGAAAGATGTTGCACAAGGGGGAGGGGAAGAACCTTGGGAGACCGCAGGGGCAAGGGAGAGGGAAATATAGTAGAAAGCTATAGCAAGCTGGGGAAAGAACCTTGGGAGATCGGAGAGGGCAAAACAGAGGGGAGTCCAGTAGAAAATGGCACGGGGGGGGGGGAAGAACCTTGGGAGATCGGAGGGGGCAATACAGAGGGGAGTCCAGTAGAAAGCTATCGCACGCTGGGGAAAGAACCTTGGGAGATCTGAGGGGGGCAAGACAGAGAGGAATCCAGTAGAAAGATGTTGCATGCTGGGGAAAGAACCTTGGGAGATCAGAGGGGGTAATACAGAGGGAAGTCCAGTAGAAAGCTATCGCACGCTGGGGAAAGAACCTTGGGAGATCTGGGGGGGGGGGAGACAAAGGGGAATCCAGTAGAAAGATGTTGCACAAGGGGGGGCGGGAGAACCTTGGGAGACCGCAGGGGCAAGGGAGAGGGAAATATAGTAGAAAGCTATCGCAAGCTGGGGAAAGAACCTTGGGAGATCGGAGAGGGCAAAACAGAGGGGAGTCCAGTAGAAAATGGCACCGGGGGGGGGGGGGGGAAGAACCTTGGGAGATCGGAGGGGGCAATACAGAGGGGAGTCCAGTAGAAAGCTATCGCACGCTGGGGAAAGAACCTTGGAGATCTGAGGGGGGCAAGACAGAGGGGAATCCAGTAGAAAGATGTTGCACAAGGGGGGGGGGGTGAAGAATCTTGGGAGACCGCAGGGGCAAGGGAGAGGGAAATATAGTAGAAAGCTATCGCAAGCTGGGGAAACAAAGCTTGGGAGATAAGAGGGGGCAAGACAGAGGGGAGTCCAGTAGAAAGCTATCGCACGCTGGGGAAAGAACCTTGGGAGATCTGAGGGGGCAAGAGAGTGGGGAATCCAGTAGAAAGATGTTGCACGCTGGGGAAACAAACCTTGGGAGATCAGAGGGGGCAAGACAGAGGGGAATCCAGTACAAAATGGCATGCGGGGAGGGGGGCGGAAGAACCTTGGGAGATCTGGGGGGGGGGCAAGACAGAGGGGAATCCAGTAGAAAGATGTTGCACGCTGGGGAAACAAACCTTTGGAGATCTGAGGGGGCAAGGCAGAGGGAAATCCAGTAGAAAGATGTTGAACGCTGGGGAAAGAACCTTAGGAGATCGGAGAGGGCAATACAGAGGGGAGTCCAGTAGAAAGGTATCGCACGCTGGGGAAACAAACCTTAGGAGATCAGAGGGTGCAAAACAGAGCGGGGGGGGGGGGAGAGAACCCTGGGAGATCTGAGGAGGCAATACAGAGGGGAGTCCAGTAGAAAGCTGTTGCAAGCTGGGGAAAGAACCTTGGGAGATCTGAGGGGGCAATACAGAGGGGAGTCCAGTAGAAAGCTATCGCACGCTGGGGAAAGAACCTTGGGAGATCTGAGGGGGGCAAGACAGAGAGGAATCCAGTAGAAAGATGTTGCATGCTGGGGAAAGAACCTTGGGAGATCAGAGGGGGTAATACAGAGGGAAGTCCAGTAGAAAGCTATCGCACGCTGGGGAAAGAACCTTGGGAGATCGGGGGGGGGGGCAAGACAAAGGGGAATCCAGTAGAAAGATGTTGCACAAGGGGGGGGGGGGAAGAACCTTGGGAGACCGCAGGGGCAAGGGAGAGGGAAATATAGTAGAAAGCTATCGCAAGCTGGGGAAAGAACCTTGGGAGATCGGAGAGGGCAAAACAGAGGGGAGTCCAGTAGAAAATGGCACCGGGGGGGGGGGGGGAAGAACCTTGGGAGATCGGAGGGGGCAATACAGAGGGGAGTCCAGTAGAAAGCTATCGCACGCTGGGGAAAGAACCTTGGAGATCTGAGGGGGGCAAGACAGAGGGGAATCCAGTAGAAAGATGTTGCACGCTGGGGAAATTACCTTGGGAGATCAGAGGGGGTAATACAGAGGGGAGTCCAGTAGAAAGCTGTTGCACGCTGGGGAAAGAACCTTGGGAGATCTGAGGGGGGCAAGACAGAGGGGAATCCAGTAGAAAGATGTTGCACAAGGGGGGGGGGGGGTGAAGAATCTTGGGAGACCGCAGGGGCAAGGGAGAGGGAAATATAGTAGAAAGCTATCGCAAGCTGGGGAAACAAAGCTTGGGAGATAAGAGGGGGCAAGACAGAGGGGAGTCCAGTAGAAAGATGTTGAACGCTGGGGAAAGAACCTTAGGAGATCGGAGAGGGCAATACAGAGGGGAGTCCAGTAGAAAGGTATCGCACGCTGGGGAAACAAACCTTAGGAGATCAGAGGGTGCAAAACAGAGCGGGGGGGGGGGGGGGGAGAGAACCCTGGGAGATCTGAGGAGGCAATACAGAGGGGAGTCCAGTAGAAAGCTGTTGCAAGCTGGGGAAAGAACCTTGGGAGATCTGAGGGGGCAATACAGAGGGGAGTCCAGTAGAAAGCTATTGCACTTTGGGGAAAGAACCTTTTGAGATCTGAGGGGGGCAAGACAGAGGGGAATCCAGTAGAAAGATGTTGCACAAGGGGGAGGGGAAGAACCTTGGGAGATCGCAGGGGCAAGGGAGAGGGAAATATAGTAGAAAGCTATAGCAAGCTGGGGAAAGAACCTTGGGAGATCGGAGAGGGCAAAACAGAGGGGAGTCCAGTAGAAAATGGCACGGGGGGGGGGGAAGAACCTTGGGAGATCGGAGGGGGCAATACAGAGGGGAGTCCAGTAGAAAGCTATCGCACGCTGGGGAAAGAACCTTGGGAGATCTGAGGGGGGCAAGACAGAGAGGAATCCAGTAGAAAGATGTTGCATGCTGGGGAAAGAACCTTGGGAGATCAGAGGGGGTAATACAGAGGGAAGCCTAGTAGAAAGCTGTCGCACGCTGGGGAAAGAACCTCGGGAGATCTGGTGGGGGGGAAGACAAAGGGGAATCCAGTAGAAAGATGTTGCACAAGGGGGGGGGGGGAAGAACCTTGGGAGACCGCAGGGGCAAGGGAGAGGGAAATATAGTAGAAAGCTATCGCAAGCTGGGGAAAGAACCTTGGGAGATCGGAGAGGGCAAAACAGAGGGGAGTCCAGTAGAAAGCTATCGCACGCTGGGGAAAGAACCTTGGAGATCTGAGGGGGGCAAGACAGAGGGGAATCCAGTAGAAAGATGTTGCACGCTGGGGAAATTACCTTGGGAGATCAGAGGGGGTAATACAGAGGGGAGTCCAGTAGAAAGCTGTTGCACGCTGGGGAAAGAACCTTGGGAGATCTGAGGGGGGCAA
Organism: Natrix helvetica; assembly: GCF_964273705.1. Lineage (NCBI taxonomy): Eukaryota > Metazoa > Chordata > Lepidosauria > Squamata > Natricidae > Natrix > Natrix helvetica. The sequence goes on along the minus strand of NC_138555.1, from coordinate 57,418,971 downwards.
GACAGAGGGGAATCCAGTAGAAAGATGTTGCACAAGGGGGGGGGGGTGAAGAATCTTGGGAGACCGCAGGGGCAAGGGAGAGGGAAATATAGTAGAAAGCTATCCGCAAGCTGGGGAAACAAAGCTTGGGAGATAAGAGGGGGCAAGACAGAGGGGAATCCAGTAGAAAGCTATCGCACGCTGGGGAAAGAACCTTGGGAGATCTGAGGGGGCAAGAGAGTGGGGAATCCAGTAGAAAGATGTTGCACGCTGGGGAAACAAACCTTGGGAGATCAGAGTGGGCAAGACAGAGGGGAATCTAGTACAAAATGGCATGCGGGGAGGGGGGCGGAAGAACCTTGGGAGATCTGGGGGGGGGGCAAGACAGAGGGGAATCCAGTAGAAAGATGTTGCACGCTGGGGAAACAAACCTTTGGAGATCTGAGGGGGCAAGGCAGAGGGAAATCCAGTAGAAAGATGTTGAACGCTGGGGAAAGAACCTTAGGAGATCGGAGACGGCAATACAGAGGGGAGTCCAGTAGAAAGGTATCGCACGCTGGGGAAACAAACCTTAGGAGATCAGAGGGTGCAAAACAGAGCGGGGGGGGGGGGAGAGAGAACCCTGGGAGATCTGAGGAGGCAATACAGAGGGGAGTCCAGTAGAAAGCTGTTGCAAGCTGGGGAAAGAACCTTGGGAGATCTGAGGGGGCAATACAGAGGGGAGTCCAGTAGAAAGCTATCGCACGCTGGGGAAAGAACCTTTTGAGATCTGAGGGGGGCAAGACAGAGGGGAATCCAGTAGAAAGATGTTGCACAAGGGGGAGGGGAAGAACCTTGGGAGACCGCAGGGGCAAGGGAGAGGGAAATATAGTAGAAAGCTATAGCAAGCTGGGGAAACAAAGCTTGGGAGATAAGAGGGGGCAAGACAGAGGGGAGTCCAGTAGAAAGCTATCGCACGCTGGGGAAAGAACCTTGGGAGATCTGAGGGGGCAAGAGAGTGGGGAATCCAGTAGAAAGATGTTGCACGCTGGGGAAACAAACCTTGGGAGATCAGAGGGGGCAAGACAGAGGGGAATCCAGTACAAAATGGCATGCGGGGAGGGGGGTGGAAGAACCTTGGGAGATCTGAGGGGGCAAGACAGAGGGAAATCCAGTAGAAAGATGTTGAACGCTGGGGAAAGAACCTTGGGAGATCGGAGAGGACAATACAGAGGGGAGTCCAGTAGAAAGATGTTGCACGCTGGGGAAACAAACCTTAGGAGATCAGAGGGGGCAAAACAGAGCGGGGGGGGGGGGAGAGAACCCTGGGAGATCTGAGGAGGCAATACAGAGGGGAGTCCAGTAGAACGATATGCACTCTGGGGAAAGAACCTTGGGAGATCTGAGGGGGCAAGAGAGTGGGGAAACGGGCAAGACAGAGGGGAATCCAGTAGAAAGCTATATGGCATGGGGTGGGGGAACAAAGCTTGGGAGATAAGAGGGGGCAAGACAGAGGGGAATCCAGCAGAAAGATATGGCATGCGGGGGGGGGGGGGAAGAACCTTGGGAGAGCGGAAGGGGCAAGGCAGAGGGGAATCCAGTAGAAAGATGCCATATGCTGAGGAAAGAACCTTGGGAGATCGGAGGGGGCAAGACAGAGGGGAATCCAGTAGAAAGTTATGGCACACTGGGGAAAGAACCTTGGGAGATGCGAGGAGGCAAGACAGAGGGGAATCCAGCAGAAAGATATGGCATGCGGGGGTGGGGTGGGGGACAAAGCTTGGGAGATAAGAGGGGGCAAGACAGAGGGGAATCCAGCAGAAAGATATGGCATGCGGGGGGGGGGCGGGGAGAAAGAACCTTGGGAGACCGGAGGAGGCAAGACAGAGGGGAATCCAGTAGAAAGCTATCCCACACTGGGGAAACAAAGCTTGGGACATGCCAGGAGGCAAGACGGAGGGGAATTCAGTAGAAGGATGCCATATGCTGAGGAAAGAACCTTGGGAAATCGGAGGGGGCAAGACAGAGGGGAATCCAGTAGAAAGCTATCGGACACTTGGGAAATAACCTTGGGAGATGCGAGGAGGCAAGACAGAGAGGAATCCAGCAGAAAGATATGGCATGCGGGGGGGCGGGGGGGGGAGAAAGAACCTTGGGAGAGCGGAAGGGGCAAGAAAGAGGGGAATCCAGTAGAAAGCTATCGCACACTGGGGAAAGAACCTTGGGAGATGGAGGGGGAAAGACAGAGGGAAATCCAGTAGAAAGCTATCGCACGCTGGGGAAACAAAGCTTGGGAGATAGGATGGGGCAAGACAGAGGGGAACCCAGTAGAAAGATGCCAAAAGGTGAGGAAAGAACCTTAGGAGATCGGAGGGGCAAGAGAGATGGGAATGCAGTACAAAATGGCATGGGGGGGGGGGGAGAACCTTGGGAGATGCTAGGTGGCAATACAGAGGGGAATCCAATAGAAAGATATGGCATGTAGGAGGTTGGGAGTACCTTGGGAGATCTGAAGGGGAACCCACTAGAAACATGCCATAAGCTGAGGAAAGAACCTCGGGAGATAGGAGGGGGCAAGACAGAGGGAAATCCAGCAGAAAGATATAGCATGGGGGGTGGGATGGAGAAAGAACCTTGGGAGATCGGAGGGGCAAGACAGAGGGGAATCCAGTAGAAAGCTATCCCACACTGGGGAAACAAAGCTTGGGACATGCCAGGAGGCAAGACAGAGGGGAATCCAGTAGAAACATGCCATAAGTTGAGGAAAGAACCTCGGGAGATCGGAAGGGGCAAGATGGAGGGGAATCCAGTAGAAAGATATCGCACGCTGGGGAAACAAAGCTTGGGAGATAGGAGGGGGCAAGACAGAGGGGGACCCAGTAGAAAGTTATGGCACACTGGGGAAATAACCTTGGGAGATGCGAGGAGGCAAGACAGAGGGGAATCCAGCAGAAAGATATGGCATGCGGGGGGGGGGGGGAACAAAGCTTGGGACATGCCAGGAGGCAAGACAGAGGGGAATCCAGTAGAAACACGCCATAAGTTGAGGAAAGAACCTCGGGAGATCGGAGGAGGCAAGACAGAGGGGAATCCAGTAGAAAGCTATCCCACACTGGGGAAACAAAGCTTGGGACATGCCAGGAGGCAAGACGGAGGGGAATTCAGTAGAAGGATGCCATATGCTGAGGAAAGAACCTTGGGAAATCGGAGGGGGCAAGACAGAGGGGAATCCAGTAGAAAGCTATCGGACACTTGGGAAATAACCTTGGGAGATGCGAGGAGGCAAGACAGAGAGGAATCCAGCAGAAAGATATGGCATGCGGGGGGGGCGGGGGGGGAGAAAGAACCTTGGGAGAGCGGAAGGGGCAAGAAAGAGGGGAATCCAGTAGAAAATGGCACGCGGGGGGGCGGGGCGGGAAGAACCATGGGAGATCGGAGGGGGCAAGACAGAGGGGAATCCAGTAGAAAGCTATCGCACACTTGGGAAACAAATCTTGGGAGATAGGAGGGGGCAAGACAGAGGGGAACCCAGTAGAAAGATGCAATAAGGTGAGGAAAGAACCTTGGGAGATCGGAGGAGGCAAGACAGAGGGGAATCCAGTAGAAAGCTATCGCACACTTGGGAAAGAACCTTGGGAGATCTGAGGGGACAAGACAGAGAGGAATCCGGCAGAAATATATGGCATGGGGGAGGGGGGGGAGAAAGAACCTTGGGAGATGGGAGGGGGCAAGACAGAGGGAAATACAGTAGAAAATGGCAAGCAGTTGGGGGGGAAAGAACCTTGGGAGATCTGAAGGGGCAAGACAGAGGGGAATCCAGTAGAAAGCTATCCCACACTGGGGAAACAAAGCTTGGGACATGTCAGGAGGCAAGACAGAGGGGAATCCAGTAGAAAATGGCACGGGGGGGGGAGGGGGAGAGAACCTTGGGAGATCTGAGGGGGCAAAACAGAGAGGAATCCAGCAGAAAGATATGGCATGCGGGGGGGGGGGGAAGAACCTTGGGAGAGCGGAAGGGGCAAGAAAGAGGGGAATCCAGTAGAAAATGGCACGCGGGGGGGGGGGAAGAACCTTGGGAGAGCGGAAGGGGCAAGAAAGAGGGGAATCCAGTAGAAAATGGCACGCGGGGGGGGGGGCGGGAAGAACCATGGGAGATCGGAGGGGGCAAGACAGAGGGGAATCCAGTAGAAAGCTATCGCACGTTTGGGAAACAAAGCTTGGGACATGTCAGGAGGCAAGACAGAGGGGAATCCAGTAGAAAATGGCACGGGGGGGGGGGAGAGCCTTGGGAGATCTGAGGGGGCAAAACAGAGAGTAATCCAGCAGAAAGATATGGCATGGGGGGGGGAGAAAGAACCTTGGGAGAGCTGAAGGGGCAAGAAAGAGGGGAATCCAGTAGAAAATAGCACGCGGGGGGTGGGGCGGGAAGAACCATGGGAGATCGGAAGGGGCAAGACAGAGGGGAATCCAGTAGAAAGCTATCGCACGCTTGGGAAACAAAGCTTGGGAGATAGGAGGGGGCAAGACAGAGGGGAACCCAGTAGAAAGATGCCATACGCTGAGGAAAGAACCTAGGGAGATCACAGGAGGCAAGACAGGGGAATCCAGTAGAAAGATGTTGCACACTGGGGAAACAAACCTTAGGAGATCAGAGGGGGCAAAACAGAGCGGGGTGGGGGGAGAACCCTGGGAGATCGGAGGGGGGAATACAGAGGGGAATCCAGTAGAAACCTATCGCACGCTGGGGAAAGAACCTAGGAAGATCAGAGGGGGCAAGACAGAGGGGAATCCAGTACAAAATGGCATGCGGGGAGGGGGCGGGGAGGGGGGCGGAAGAACCTTGGGAGATCAGAGGGGGCAAGGCAGAGGGGAATCCAGTAGAAAGACGTTGCACGCTGAGGAAACAAACCTTGGGAGACCACAGTGGGCAAGACAGAGGGGAATCCAATAGAAAATGGCACGGGGAGTGGGGGGGAAGAACCTTGGGAGATCTGAAGGGGCAAGACAGAGGGAAATATAGTAGAAAGATGCCATATGCTGAGGAAAGAACCTTGGAAGATCGGAGGGGGCAAGGTAGAGGGAAATCCAGTAGAAAAATGTTGAACGCTGGGGAAAGAACCTTGGGAAATCAGAGGGGGCAATACAGAGGGGAATCCAGTAGAAAGCTATCGCACACTGGGGAAAGAACCTTGGGAGATCTGAGGGGGGCAAGACAGAGGGGAATCCAGTAGAAAGATGTTGCACGCTGGGGAAAGAACCTTGGGAGATCGGAGGGGGCAAGACAGGGGAATCCAGTAGAAAGTTGTGGCACACTGGGGAAATAACCTTGGGAGATCTGAGGGGGCAATACAGAGGGGAGTCCAGTAGAAAGCTATCGCACGCTGGGGAACGAACCTTGGAGATCTGAGCGGGGCAAGACAGAGGGGAATCCAGTAGAAAGATGTTGCACGCTGGGGAAATTACCTTGGGAGATCAGAGGGGGTAATACAGAGGGGAGTCCAGTAGAAAGCTGTTGCACGCTGGGGAAAGAACCTTGGGAGATCTGAGGGGGGCAAGACAGAGGGGAATCCAGTAGAAAGATGTTGCACAAGGGGGGGGGGTGAAGAATCTTGGGAGACCGCAGGGGCAAGGGAGAGGGAAATATAGTAGAAAGCTATCGCAAGCTGGGGAAACAAAGCTTGGGAGATAAGAGGGGGCAAGACAGAGGGGAGTCCAGTAGAAAGCTATCGCACGCTGGGGAAAGAACCTTGGGAGATCTGAGGGGGCAAGAGAGTGGGGAATCCAGTAGAAAGATGTTGCACGCTGGGGAAACAAACCTTGGGAGATCAGAGGGGGCAAGACAGAGGGGAATCCAGTACAAAATGGCATGCGGGGAGGGGGGCGGAAGAACCTTGGGAGATCTGGGGGGGGGCAAGACAGAGGGAAATCCAGTAGAAAGATGTTGCACGCTGGGGAAACAAACCTTTGGAGATCTGAGGGGGCAAGGCAGAGGGAAATCCAGTAGAAAGATGTTGAACGCTGGGGAAAGAACCTTAGGAGATCGGAGAGGGCAATACAGAGGGGAGTCCAGTAGAAAGGTATCGCACGCTGGGGAAACAAACCTTAGGAGATCAGAGGGTGCAAAACAGAGCGGGGGGGGGGGGAGAGAACCCTGGGAGATCTGAGGAGGCAATACAGAGGGGAGTCCAGTAGAAAGCTGTTGCAAGCTGGGGAAAGAACCTTGGGAGATCTGAGGGGGCAATACAGAGGGGAGTCCAGTAGAAAGCTATCGCACGCTGGGGAAAGAACCTTGGGAGATCTGAGGGGGGCAAGACAGAGAGGAATCCAGTAGAAAGATGTTGCATGCTGGGGAAAGAACCTTGGGAGATCAGAGGGGGTAATACAGAGGGAAGTCCAGTAGAAAGCTATCGCACGCTGGGGAAAGAACCTTGGGAGATCTGGGGGGGGGGGCAAGACAAAGGGGAATCCAGTAGAAATATGTTGCACAAGGGGGGGGGGGAAGAACCTTGGGAGACCGCAGGGGCAAGGGAGAGGGAAATATAGTAGAAAGCTATCGCAAGCTGGGGAAAGAACCTTGGGAGATCGGAGAGGGCAAAACAGAGGGGAGTCCAGTAGAAAGCTATCGCACGCTGGGGAAAGAACCTTGGAGATCTGAGGGGGGCAAGACAGAGGGGAATCCAGTAGAAAGATGTTGCACGCTGGGGAAATTACCTTGGGAGATCAGAGGGGGTAATACAGAGGGGAGTCCAGTAGAAAGCTGTTGCACGCTGGGGAAAGAACCTTGGGAGATCTGAGGGGGGCAAGACAGAGGGGAATCCAGTAGAAAGATGTTGCACAAGGGGGGGGGGGGGGGTGAAGAATCTTGGGAGACCGCAGGGGCAAGGGAGAGGGAAATATAGTAGAAAGCTATCGCAAGCTGGGGAAACAAAGCTTGGGAGATAAGAGGGGGCAAGACAGAGGGGAGTCCAGTAGAAAGCTATCGCACGCTGGGGAAAGAACCTTGGGAGATCTGAGGGGGCAAGAGAGTGGGGAATCCAGTAGCAAGATGTTGCACGCTGGGGAAACAAACCTTGGGAGATCTGAGGGGGCAAGGCAGAGGGAAATCCAGTAGAAAGATGTTGAACGCTGGGGAAAGAACCTTAGGAGATCGGAGAGGGCAATACAGAGGGGAGTCCAGTAGAAAGGTATCGCACGCTGGGGAAACAAACCTTAGGAGATCAGAGGGTGCAAAACAGAGCGGGGGGGGGGGGGAGAGAACCCTGGGAGATCTGAGGAGGCAATACAGAGGGGAGTCCAGTAGAAAGCTGTTGCAAGCTGGGGAAAGAACCTTGGGAGATCTGAGGGGGCAATACAGAGGGGAGTCCAGTAGAAAGCTATCGCACGCTGGGGAAAGAACCTTTTGAGATCTGAGGGGGGCAAGACAGAGGGGAATCCAGTAGAAAGATGTTGCACAAGGGGGAGGGGAAGAACCTTGGGAGACCGCAGGGGCAAGGGAGAGGGAAATATAGTAGAAAGCTATAGCAAGCTGGGGAAAGAACCTTGGGAGATCGGAGAGGGCAAAACAGAGGGGAGTCCAGTAGAAAATGGCACGGGGGGGGGGGGGGAAGAACCTTGGGAGATCGGAGGGGGCAATACAGAGGGGAGTCCAGTAGAAAGCTATCGCACGCTGGGGAAAGAACCTTGGGAGATCTGAGGGGGGCAAGACAGAGAGGAATCCATTAGAAAGATGTTGCATGCTGGGGAAAGAACCTTGGGAGATCAGAGGGGGTAATACAGAGGGGAGTCCAGTAGAAAGCTGTTGCACGCTGGGGAAAGAACCTTGGGAGATCTGAGGGGGGCAAGACAGAGGGGAATCCAGTAGAAAGATGTTGCACAAGGGGGGGGGGTGAAGAATCTTGGGAGACCGCAGGGGCAAGGGAGAGGGAAATATAGTAGAAAGCTATCGCAAGCTGGGGAAACAAAGCTTGGGAGATAAGAGGGGGCAAGACAGAGGGGAGTCCAGTAGAAAGCTATCGCACGCTGGGGAAAGAACCTTGGGAGATCTGAGGGGGCAAGAGAGTGGGGAATCCAGTAGAGAGATGTTGCACGCTGGGGAAACAAACCTTGGGAGATCAGAGGGGGCAAGACAGAGGGGAATCCAGTACAAAATGGCATGCGGGGAGGGGGGCGGAAGAACCTTGGGAGATCTGGGGGGGGGCAAGACAGAGGGGAATCCAGTAGAAAGATGTTGCACGCTGGGGAAACAAACCTTTGGAGATCTGAGGGGGCAAGGCAGAGGGAAATCCAGTAGAAAGATGTTGAACGCTGGGGAAAGAACCTTAGGAGATCGGAGAGGGCAATACAGAGGGGAGTCCAGTAGAAAGGTATCGCACGCTGGGGAAACAAACCTTAGGAGATCAGAGGGTGCAAAACAGAGCGGGGGGGGGGGGGAGAGAACCCTGGGAGATCTGAGGAGGCAATACAGAGGGGAGTCCAGTAGAAAGCTATCGCACGCTGGGGAAAGAACCTTGGGAGATCTGAGGGGGGCAAGACAGAGAGGAATCCAGTAGAAAGATGTTGCATGCTGGGGAAAGAACCTTGGGAGATCAGAGGGGGTAATACAGAGGGAAGTCCAGTAGAAAGCTATCGCACGCTGGGGAAAGAACCTTGGGAGATCTGGGGGGGGGCAAGACAAAGGGGAATCCAGTAGAAATATGTTGCACAAGGGGGGGGGGGGAAGAACCTTGGGAGACCGCAGGGGCAAGGGAGAGGGAAATATAGTAGAAAGCTATCGCAAGCTGGGGAAAGAACCTTGGGAGATCGGAGAGGGCAAAACAGAGGGGAGTCCAGTAGAAAGCTATCGCACGCTGGGGAAAGAACCTTTTGAGATCTGAGGGGGGCAAGACAGAGGGGAATCCAGTAGAAAGATGTTGCACAAGGGGGAGGGGAAGAACCTTGGGAGACCGCAGGGGCAAGGGAGAGGGAAATATAGTAGAAAGCTATAGCAAGCTGGGGAAAGAACCTTGGGAGATCGGAGAGGGCAAAACAGAGGGGAGTCCAGTAGAAAATGGCACGGGGGGGGGGGGAAGAACCTTGGGAGATCGGAGGGGGCAATACAGAGGGGAGTCCAGTAGAAAGCTATCGCACGCTGGGGAAAGAACCTTGGGAGATCTGAGGGGGGCAAGACAGAGAGGAATCCATTAGAAAGATGTTGCATGCTGGGGAAAGAACCTTGGGAGATCAGAGGGGGTAATACAGAGGGAAGTCCAGTAGAAAGCTATCGCACGCTGGGGAAAGAACCTTGGGAGATCTGGGGGGGGGGCAAGACAAAGGGGAATCCAGTAGAAAGATGTTGCACAAGGGGTGGGGGAAGAACCTTGGGAGACCGTAAGGGCAAGGGAGAGGGAAATATAGTAGAAAGCTATCGCAAGCTGGGGAAAGAACCTTGGGAGATCGGAGAGGGCAAAACAGAGGGGAGTCCAGTAGAAAATGGCACCGGGGGGGGGGGGGGGGGAAGAACCTTGGGAGATCGGAGGGGGCAATACAGAGGGGAGTCCAGTACAAAGCTATCGCACGCTGGGGAAAGAACCTTGGAGATCTGAGGGGGGCAAGACAGAGGGGAATCCAGTAGAAAGATGTTGCACGCTGGGGAAATTACCTTGGGAGATCAGAGGGGGTAATACAGAGGGGAGTCCAGTAGAAAGCTGTTGCACGCTGGGGAAAGAACCTTGGGAGATCTGAGGGGGGCAAGACAGAGGGGAATCCAGTAGAAAGATGTTGCACAAGGGGGGGGGGGGTGAAGAATCTTGGGAGACCGCAGGGGCAAGGGAGAGGGAAATATAGTAGAAAGCTATCGCAAGCTGGGGAAACAAAGCTTGGGAGATAAGAGGGGGCAAGACAGAGGGGAGTCCAGTAGAAAGCTATCGCACGCTGGGGAAAGAACCTTGGGAGATCTGAGGGGGCAAGAGAGTGGGGAATCCAGTAGAAAGATGTTGCACGCTGGGGAAACAAACCTTGGGAGATCTGGGGGGGGGGGGCAAGACAAAGGGGAATCCAGTAGAAAGATGTTGCACAAGGGGGGGGGGGAAGAACCTTGGGAGACCACAGGGGCAAGGGAGAGGGAAATATAGTAGAAAGCTATCGCAAGCTGGGGAAACAAAGCTTGGGAGATAAGAGGGGGCAAGACAGAGGGGAGTCCAGTAGAAAGCTATCGCACGCTGGGGAAAGAACCTTGGGAGATCTGAGGGGGCAAGAGAGTGGGGAATCCAGTAGAAAGATGTTGCACGCTGGGGAAACAAACCTTGGGAGATCAGAGGGGGCAAGACAGAGGGGAATCCAGTACAAAATGGCATGCGGGGAGGGGGGCGGAAGAACCTTGGGAGATCTGAGGGGGCAAGACAGAGGGAAATCCAGTAGAAAGATGTTGCACGCTGGGGAAACAAACCTTTGGAGATCTGAGGGGGCAAGGCAGAGGGAAATCCAGTAGAAAGATGTTGAACGCTGGGGAAAGAACCTTAGGAGATCGGAGAGGGCAATACAGAGGGGAGTCCAGTAGAAAGGTATCGCACGCTGGGGAAACAAACCTTAGGAGATCAGAGGGTGCAAAACAGAGCGGGGGGGGGGGGGAGAGAACCCTGGGAGATCTGAGGAGGCAATACAGAGGGGAGTCCAGTAGAAAGATATGCACTCTGGGGAAAGAACCTTGGGAGATCTGAGGGGGCAAGAGAGTGGGGAATCGGGCAAGACAGAGGGGAATCCAGTAGAAAGCTATATGGCATGGGGTGGGGGAACAAAGCTTGGGAGATAAGAGGGGGCAAGACAGAGGGGAATCCAGTAGAAAATGGCACACGGAGGGGGGGGATAACCTTGGGAGATGCTAGGAGGCAAGACAGAGGGGAATCCACTAGAAACATGCCATAAGCTGAGGAAAGAACCTCGGGAGATCGGAGGGGGCAAGACAGAGGGGAATCCAGTAGAAAGTTATGGCACGCGGGGGGGGGGGAAGAACCTTGGGAGATCGGAGGGGCAAGACAGAGGGAAATACAGTAGAAAATGGCAAGCAGTTGGGGGGGAAAGAACCTTGGGAGATCTGAAGGGGCAAGACAGAGGGAAATCCAGTAGAAAGCTATGGCACACTGGGGAAACAAAGCTTGGGAGATAAGAGGAGGCAAGAGAGATGGGAAACCAGTAGAAAATGGCATGGGGGGGGGGGAAAGAACCTTGGGAGATGCTAGGAGGCAACACAGAGGGGGACCCAGTAGAAAATGGCAGGGGGGGGGGAGAACCTTGGGAGGTCAGAGGGGGCAAGACAGAGGGAAATCCCGAAGAAAGCTGTCGCACACTGGGGAAAGAACCTTGGGAGATCAGAGGAGGCAAGACAGAGGGGAATCCAGCAGAAAGATATTGCATGGGGGGTGGGGTGGAGAAAGAACCTTGGGAGATCGGCCGGGGCAAGACAGGGGGGAATCCAGTAGAAAGCTATCGCACACTGGGGAAAGAACCTTGGGAGATGGAGGGGGAAAGACAGAGGGAAATCCAGTAGAAAGCTATCGCACGCTGGGGAAACAAAGCTTGGGAGATAGGATGGGGCAAGACAGAGGGGAACCCAGTAGAAAGATGCCAAAAGGTGAGGAAAGAACCTTAGGAGATCGGAGGGGCAAGAGAGATGGGAATGCAGTACAAAATGGCATGGGGGGGGGGGAGAACCTTGGGAGATGCTAGGTGGCAATACAGAGGGGAATCCAATAGAAAGATATGGCATGTAGGAGGTTGGGAGTACCTTGGGAGATCTGAAGGGGAACCCACTAGAAACATGCCATAAGCTGAGGAAAGAACCTCGGGAGATAGGAGGGGGCAAGACAGAGGGAAATCCAGCAGAAAGATATAGCATGGGGGGTGGGATGGAGAAAGAACCTTGGGAGATCGGAGGGGCAAGACAGAGGGGAATCCAGTAGAAAGCTATCCCATACTGGGGAAACAAAGCTTGGGAGATAGGAGGGGGCAAGACAGAGGGGAATCCAGTAGAAACATGCCATAAGTTGAGGAAAGAACCTCGGGAGATCAGAAGGGGCAAGACGGAGGGGAATCCAGTAGAAAGATATCGCACGCTGGGGAAACAAAGCTTGGGAGATAGGAGGGGGCAAGACAGAGGGGGACCCAGTAGAAAGTTATGGCACACTGGGGAAATAACCTTGGGAGATGCGAGGAGGCAAGACAGAGGGGAATCCAGCAGAAAGATATGGCATGCGGGGGGGGGGGGGGAACAAAGCTTGGGACATGCCAGGAGGCAAGACAGAGGGGAATCCAGTAGAAACACGCCATAAGTTGAGGAAAGAACCTCGGGAGATCGGAGGGGGCAAGACGGAGGGGAATCCAGTAGAAAGATATCGCACGCTGGGGAAACAAAGCTTGGGAGATGCGAGGAGGCAAGACAGAGGGGAACCCAGTAGAAAGATGCCATAAGGTGAGGAAAGAACCTTGGGAGATCGGAGGGGGCAAGACAGAGTGGAATCTAGTAGAAAGATGCCATATGCTGAGGAAAGAACCTTGGGAGATCGGAGGGGCCAAGACAGAGGGGAATCCAGTATAAAGCTATCGGACACTTGGGAAATAACCTTGGGAGATGCGAGGAGGCAAGACAGAGGGGAATCCAGCAGAAAGATATGGCATGCGGGGGGGGGGGGGGGGGACAAAGCTTGGGAGATAAGAGGGGGCAAGAGAGAGGGGAATCCAGCAGAAAGGTATGGCATGCGGGGGGGGGCGGGGGAGAAAGAACCTTGGGAGAGCGGGGCTGGCAAGACGGAGGGGAATCCAGTAGAAAGCTATATGGCATGGGGGGGGGGGACAAAGCTTGGGAGATAAGAGGGGGCAAGACAGAGGGGAATCCAGCAGAAAGATATGGCATGCGGGGGGGGGGGGGGAGAGAAAGAACCTTGGGAGAGCGGAAGGGGCAAGGCAGAGGGGAATCCAGTAGAAAGATGCCATATGCTGAGGAAAGAACCTTGGGAGATCGGAGGGGGCAAGACAGAGGGGAATCCAGTAGAAAGTTATGGCACACTGGGGAAAGAACCTTGGGAGATGCGAGGAGGCAAGACAGAGGGGAATCCAGCAGAAAGATATGGCATGCGGGGGTGGGGTGGGGGACAAAGCTTGGGAGATAAGAGGGGGCAAGACAGAGGGGAATCCAGCAGAAAGATATGGCATGCGTGGGGGCGGGGAGAAAGAACCTTGGGAGACCGGAGGGGGCAAGACAGAGGGAAATCCAGTAGAAAGCTATCGCACGCTGGGGAAACAAAGCTTGGTAGATAGGATGGGGCAAGACAGAGGGGAACCCATTAGAAAGATGCCATAAGGTGAGAAAAGACCCTTGGGAGATCGGAGGAGGCAAGACAGAGGGGAATCCAGTAGAAAGCTATCCCACACTGGGGAAACAAAGCTTGGGACATGCCAGGAGGCAAGACGGAGGGGATTTCAGTAGAAGGATGCCATATGCTGAGGAAAGAACCTTGGGAAATCGGAGGGGGCAAGACAGAGGGGAATCCAGTAGAAAGCTATCGGACACTTGGGAAATAACCTTGGGAGATGCGAGGAGGCAAGACAGAGTTGAATCCAGCAGAAAGATATGGCATGCGGGGGGGGGGCGGGGGGGGGAGAAAGAACCTTGGGAGAGCGGAAGGGGCAAGAAAGAGGGGAATCCAGTAGAAAATGGCACGCGGGGGGGGGCGGGGCGGGAAGAACCATGGGAGATCGGAGGGGGCAAGACAGAGGGGAATCCAGTAGAAAGCTATCGCACACTTGGGAAACAAATCTTGGGAGATAGGAGGGGGCAAGACAGAGGGGAACCCAGTAGAAAGATGCAATAAGGTGAGGAAAGAACCTTGGGAGATCGGAGGAGGCAAGACAGAGGGGAATCCAGTAGAAAGCTATCGCACACTTGGGAAAGAACCTTGGGAGATCTGAGGGGGCAAGACAGAGAGGAATCCAGCAGAAATATATGGCATGGGGGAGGGGGGGGAGAAAGAACCTTGGGAGATGGGAGGGGGCAAGACAGAGGGAAATACAGTAGAAAATGGCAAGTAGTTGGGGGGGAAAGAACCTTGGGAGATCTGAAGGGGCAAGACAGAGGGGAATCCAGTAGAAAGCTATCGCACGCTGGGGAAATAACCTTGGGAGATCGGAGGAGGCAAGACAGAGGGGAATCCAGTAGAAAGATGTGGAATGTGGGGGGTTGGGAGAACATTGGGAGATCAGAGGGGGCAAGAGAGATGGGAAACCAGTAGAAAATGGCATGGGGGGGGGAGAACCTTGGGAGATGCTAGGAGGCAAGACGGAGGGGAATCCAATAGAAACATGCCATAAGCTGAGGAAAGAACCTCGGGAGATCAGAGGGGGCAAGACAAAGGGGAATCCAGTAGAAAGATATGGCGGGGGGTGGGGGTGGAAGAACCTTGGGAGATCGGAGGGGGCAAGACAGAGGGGAATCCAGTAGAAAGCTATCGCACGCTTGGGAAACAAAGCTTGGGACATGTCAGGAGGCAAGACAGAGGGGAATCCAGTAGAAAATGGCACGGGGCGGGGGAGGGCGGGAAGAACCATGGGAGATCGGAGGGGGCAAGACAGAGGCGAATCCAGTAGAAAGCTATCGCACGCTTGGGAAACAAAGCTTGGGAGATAGGAGGGGGCAAGACAGAGGGGAACCCAGTAGAAAGATGCAATAAGGTGAGGAAAGAACCTTGGGAGATCGGAGGAGGCAAGAGAGAGGGGAATCCAGTAGAAAGCTATCGCACACTTGGGAAAGAACCTTGGGAGATCTGAGGGGGCAAGACAGAGGGGAATCCAGTAGAAAGCTATCCCACACTGGGGAAACAAAGCTTGGGACATGCCAGGAGGCAAGACAGAGGGGAATTCAGTAGAAAGATATGGCACGTGAGGGGTTGGGAGAACCTTGGGAGATCAGAGGGGGCAAGAGACATGGGAATCCAGTACAAAATGGCATTGGGGGGGGGGAACCTAGGGAGAGCGGAGGGGGCAAGACAGACGGAAATACAGTAGAAAATGGCAAGCAGTTGCGGGGGGAAAGAACCTTGGGAGATTTGAAGGGGCAAGACAGAGGGAAATCCAGTAGAAAGCTATCGCACGCTTGGGAAACAAAGCTTGGGAGATAGGAGGGGGCAAGACAGAGGGGAACCCAGTAGAAAGATGCAATAAGGTGAGGAAAGAACCTTGGGAGATCGGAGGAGGCAAGACAGAGGGGAATCCAGTAGAAAGCTATCGCACACTTGGGAAAGAACCTTGGGAGATCTGAGGGGGCAAGACAGAGGGGAATCCAGTAGAAAGCTATCCCACACTGGGGAAACAAAGCTTGGGACATGCCAGGAGGCAAGACAGAGGGGAATTCAGTAGAAAGATATGGCACGTGAGGGGTTGGGAGAACCTTGGGAGAACCTTGGGAGATCAGAGGGGGCAAGAGACATGGGAATCCAGTACAAAATGGCATGGGGGGGGGGGAGAACCTAGGGAGAGCGGAGGGGGCAAGACAGACGGAAATACAGTAGAAAATGGCAAGCAGTTGCGGGGGAAAGAACCTTGGGAGATCTGAAGGGGCAAGACAGAGGGAAATCCAGTAGAAAGCTATCGCACACTGGGGAAACAAAGCTTGGGAGATAAGAGGGGGCAAGACAGAGGGGAATCCAGTAGAAAATGGCATGGGGGGGGGAAAGAAACATGGGAGATCGGAGGGGCAAGACAGAGGGGAATCCAGTAGAAAGCTATCGCACGCTGGGGAAATAATCTTGGGAGATCGGAGGAGGCAAGACAGAGGGGAATCCAGTAGAAAGATGTGGAATGTGGGGGGTTGGGAGAACATTGGGAGATCAGAGGGGGCAAGAGAGATGGGAAACCAGTAGAAAATGGCATGGGGGGGGGGGAGAACCTTGGGACATGCCAGGAGGCAAGACGGAGGGGAATCCAATAGAAACATGCCATAAGCTGAGGAAAGAACCTCGGGAGATCAGAGGGGGCAAGACAGAGGGGAATCAAGTAGAAAGATATGGCGGGTGGGGGGTGGAAGAACCTTGGGAGATCGGAGGGGGCAATACAGAGGGGAGTCCAGTAGAAAGTTATGCCTCACTGGGGAAAGAACCTCGGGAGATCGGAGGGGGCAAGACAGAGGGGAATCCAGTAGAAAGATATGGCATGTGGGGGGTTGGGAGAACATTGGGAGATCAGAGGGGGCAAGAGAGATGGGAAACCAGTAGAAAATGGCATGGGGGGGGGAGAACCTTGGGAGATCGGAGGGGCAAGACAGAAGGGAATCCAGTAGAAAGCTATCGCACGCTGGGGAAAGAACCTTGGGAGATGCGAGGAGGCAAGACAGAGGGGAATCCAGCAGAAAGATATGGCATGCGGGGGTGAGGTGGAGAAAGAACCTTGGGAGAGCGGAGGGGGTAAGACAGACGGAAATACAGTAGAAAATGGCAAGCAGTTGAGGGGGAAAGAACCTTGGGAGATCTGAAGGGGCAAGACAGAGGGAAATCCCGTAGAAAGCTATCGCACACTGGGGAAACAAAGTTTGGGAGATAAGAGGGGGCAAGAGAGATGGGAATCCAGTAGAAAATGGCATGGGGGGGGAAATAAAGCTTGGCAGATAAGAGGGGGCAAGACAGGGGAATCCAGTAGAAAATGGCACGGGGGGGGGGGAGAACCTTGGGAGATCGGAGGGGCAAGACAGAGGGGAATTCCAGTAGAAAGATATGGCACGCGGTGGGGGGGGGGATAACCTTGGGAGATCAGAGGGGGCAAGAGAGATGGGAATCCAGTACAAAATGGCATGGGGGGGGGAGAACCTTGGGAGATGCTTGGAGGCAAGACAGAGGGGAATCCAGTAGAAAGATATGGCATGTGGGGGGTTGAGAGAACCTTGGGAGATCAGAGTGGGCAAGACAGATGGGAATCCAGTAGAAAGCTATCGCACACTGGGGAAACAAAGCTTGGGACATGTTAGGAGGCAAGACAGAGGGGAATTCAGTAGAAAGATATGGCACGTGGAGGGTTGGGAGAACCTTGAGAGATCAGAGGAGGCAAGACAGATGGGAATCCAGTAGAAAGCTATCGCACACTGGGGAAACAAAGCTTGGGAGATAAGAGGGGGCAAGAGAGATGGGAATCCAGTAGAAAATGGCATGGGGGGGGGAAGAAACTTGGGAGATTGGAGGGGCAAGACAGAGGGGAATCCAGTAGAAAGCTATCCCACACTGGGGAAACAAAGCTTGGGACATGCCAGGAGGCAAGACAGAGGGGAATCCAGTAGAAAATGGCACGGGGGGGGGGGGGAGAACCTTGGGAGATCGGAGGGGCAAGACAGAGGGGAATCCAGTAGAAAGATATGGCACGCGGTGGGGGGGGGATAACCTTGGGAGATCAGAGGGGGCAAGAGAGATGGGAATCCAGTACAAAATGGCAAAGGGGGGGGGATAACCTTGGGAGATGCTAGGGGGCAAGATAGATGGGAATGCAGTACAAAATGGCATAGGGGGGGGGGGGAGAACCTTGGGAGATGCTAGGAGGCAAGATGGAGGGGAATCCAATAGAAACATGCCATAAGCTGAGGAAAGAACCTCGGGAGATCGGAGGGGGCAAGACGGAGGGGAATCCAGTAGAAAGATATGGCATGTGGGCGGTTGGGAGTACCTTGGGAGATCTGAAGGGGCAAGACAGAGGGAAATCCAGTAGAAAGCTATCGCACACTGGGGAAACAAAGCTTGGGAGATAAGAGGGGGCAAGAGAGATGGGAATCCAGTAGAAAATGGCATGGGGGGGGGAGAACCTTGGGAGAGCGGAAGGGGCAAGAAAGAGGGGAATCCTGTAGAAAGTTATGGCACACTGGGGAAATAACCTTGGGAGATGCGAGGAGGCAAGACAGAGGGGAATCCAGTAGAAAGTTATGGCACACTGGGGAAATAACCTTGGGAGAAAGGAGGAGGCAAGACAGAGGGGAATCCACTAGAAAGATGCCATATGCTGAGGAAAGAACCTTGGGAGATCGGAGGGGGCAAGACAGAGGGAAATCCAGTAGAAAGATGTCATATGCTGAGGAAAGAACCTTGGGAGATCGGAGGGGGCAAGACAGAGGGAAATCCAGTAGAAAGCTATCACACACTGGGGAAACAAAGCTTGGGACATGCCAGGAGGCAAGACAGAGGGGAATTCAGTAGAAAGATATGGCACGTGAGGGGTTGGGAGAACCTTGAGAGATCAGAGGAGGCAAGACAGACGGGAATCCAGTAGAAAGCTATCCCACAGTGGGGAAACAAAGCTTGGGACATGCCAGGAGGCAAGACAGAGGGGAATTCAGTAGAAAGATATGGCACGTGAGGGGTTGGGAGAACCTTGGGAGATCAGAGGGGGCAAGACATAGGGGAATCCAGTAGAAAGATATGGCACGGGGGGGGGGGGGCGGCTGGAAGAACCTTGGGAGATCGGAGGGGGCAATACAGAGGGGAGTCCAGTAGAAAGTTATGGCTCACTGGGGAAAGAACCTCGGGAGATCGGAGGGGGCAAGACAGAGGGGAATCCAGTAGAAAGATATGGCATGTGGGGGGTTGGGAGAACATTGGGAGATCAGAGGGGGCAAGAGAGATGGGAAACCAGTAGAAAATGGCATGGGGGGGGGGAGAACCTTGGGAGATGCTAGGAGGCAAGACGGAGGGGAATCCAATAGAAACATGCCATAAGCTGAGGAAAGAACCTCGGGAGATCAGAGGGGGCAAGACAGAGGGGAATCCAGTAGAAAGATATGGCAGGGGGGGGGGGGTGGAAGAACCTTGGGAGATCGGAGGGGGCAATACAGAGGGGAGTCCAGTAGAAAGTTATGGCTCACTGGGGAAAAAACCTTGGGAGATCGGAGGAGGCAAGACAGAGGGGAATCCAGTAGAAAGATGCCATATGCTGAGGAAAGAACCTTGGGAGATCGGAGGGGGCAAGACAGAGGGAAATCCAGTAGAAAGATGTCATATGCTGAGGAAAGAACCTTGGGAGATCGGAGGGGGCAAGACAGAGGGAAATCCAGTAGAAAGCTATCACACACTGGGGAAACAAAGCTTGGGACATGCCAGGAGGCAAGACAGAGGGGAACCCAGTAGAAAGATATGGCACGTGAGGGGTTGGGAGAACCTTGAGAGATCAGAGGAGGCAAGACAGACGGGAATCCAGTAGAAAGCTATCCCACACTGGGGAAACAAAGCTTGGGACATGCCAGGAGGCAAGACAGAGGGGAATTCAGTAGAAAGATATGGCACGTGAGGGGTTGGGAGAACATTGGGAGAACATTGGGAGATCAGAGGGGGCAAGAGAGATGGGAAACCAGTAGAAAATGGCATGGGGGGGGGAGAACCTGGGAGATCAGAGGGGGCAAGACAGAGGGGAGTCCAGTAGAAAGATATGGCGGGGGGGGGTGGAAGAACCTTGGGAGATCGGAGGGGGCAATACAGAGGGGAGTCCAGTAGAAAGTTATGGCTCACTGGGGAAAGAACCTCGGGAGATCGGAGGGGGCAAGACAGAGGGGAATCCAGTAGAAAGATATGGCATGTGGGGGGTTGGGAGAACATTGGGAGATCAGAGGGGGCAAGAGAGATGGGAAACCAGTAGAAAATGGCATGGGGGGGGGAAGAACCTTGGGAGATCGGAGGGGCAAGACAGATGGGAATCCAGTAGAAAGCTATCGCACGCTGGGGAAAGAACCTTGGGAGACGCGAGGAGGCAAGACAGAGGGGAATCCAGCAGAAAGATATGGCATGCGGGGGTGAGGGGGAGAAAGAACCTTGGGAGAGCGGAGGGGGCAAGACAGACGGAAATACAGTAGAAAATGGCAAGCAGTTGGGGGGGAAAGAACCTTGGGAGATCTGAAGGGGCAAGACAGAGGGAAATCCAGTAGAAAGCTATCGCACACTGGGGAAACAAAGCTTGGGAGATAAGAGGGGGCAAGAGAGATGGGAATCCAGTAGAAAATGGCATGGGGGGGGTAGAACCTTGGGAGATCGGAGGGGCAAGACAGAGGGGAATTCCAGTAGAAAGATATGGCACGCGGTGGGGGGGGGATAACCTTGGGAGATCAGAGGGGGCAAGTGAGATGGGAATCCAGTACAAAATGGCATGGGGGGGGGGGAGAACCTTGGGAGATGCTTGGAGGCAAGACAGAGGGGAATCCAATAGAAACATGCCATAAGCTGAGGAAAGAACCTCGGGAGATCGGAGGGGGCAAGACAGAGGGGAATCCAGTAGAAAGGTATGGCATGTGGGGGGTTGAGAGAACCTTGGGAGATCAGAGTGGGCAAGACAGATGGGAATCCAGTAGAAAGCTATCGCACATTGGGGAAACAAAGCTTGGGACATGTCAGGAGGCAAGACAGAGGGGAGTTCAGTAGAAAGATATGGCACGTGGAGGGTTGGGAGAACCTTGAGAGATCAGAGGAGGCAAGACAGATGGGAATCCAGTAGAAAGCTATCGCACGCTGGGGAAACAAAGCTTGGGAGATAAGAGGGGGCAAGAGAGATGGGAATCCAGTAGAAAATAGCATGGGGGGGGGAAGAAACGTGGGAGATTGGAGGGGCAAGACAGAGGGGAATCCAGTAGAAAGCTATCCCACACTGGGGAAACAAAGCTTGGGACATGCCAGGAGGGAAGACAGAGGGGAATCCAGTAGAAAATGGCACGGGGGGGGGGGGAGAACCTTGGGAGATCGGAGGGGCAAGAGAGATGGGAATCCAGTACAAAATGGCATAGGGGGGGGGGGATAACCTTGGGAGATGCTAGGGGGCAAGATAGATGGGAATGCAGTACAAAATGGCATAGGGGGGGGAGAACCTTGGGAGATGCTAGGAGGCAAGACGGAGGGGAATCCAATAGAAACATGCCATAAGCTGAGGAAAGAACCTCGGGAGATCGGAGGGGGCAAGACGGAGGGGAATCCAGTAGAAAGATATGGCATGTGGGCGGTTGGGAGTACCTTGGGAGATCTGAAGGGGCAAGACAGAGGGAAATCCAGTAGAAAGCTATCGCACACCGGGGAAACAAAGCTTGGGAGATAAGAGGTGGCAAGAGAGATGGGAATCCAGTAGAAAATGGCATGGGGGGGGGGGGAAAGAACCTTGGGAGAGCGGAAGGGGCAAGAAAGAGGGGAATCCTGTAGAAAGTTATGGCACACTGGGGAAATAACCTTGGGAGATGCGAGGAGGCAAGACAGAGGGGAATCCAGTGGAAAGTTATGGCACACTGGGGAAATAACCTTGGGAGATCAGAGGAGGCAAGACAGAGAGGAATCCAGCAGTAAGATATGGCATGCGGGGGGGGGGGGGGAGAAAGAACCTTGGGAGAGCGGAAGGGGCAAGAAAGAGGGGAATCCAGTAGAAAATGGCACGCGGGGGGGGGGCGGGAAGAACCATGGGAGATCGGACAGGGCAAAACAGAGGGGAATCCAGTAGAAAGCTATCGCACACTTGGGAAATAACCTTGGGAGATGCGAGGAGGCAAGACAGAGGGGAATCCAGTAGAAAGATATGGCACGCGGGGGGGGGGGGGAAGAACCTTGGGAGATCGGAGGGGGCAAGACAGAGGGAAATACAGTAGAAAATGGCAAGCAGTTGGGGGGGAAAGAACCTTGGGTGATCTGAACGGGCAAGACAGAGGGAAATCCAGTAGAAAGCTATCGCACGCTGGGGAAAGAACCCAGTGAGCCATAACTTTCTACTGGATTCCCCTCTGTATTGCCCCCTCCGATCTCCCAAGGTTCTTCCACCCCCCCCCCCTGCCATATCTTTCTACTGGACTCCCCTCTGTCTTGCCCCCTCTGATCTCCCGAGGTTCTTTCCTCAGCTTATGGCATGTTTCTATTGGATTCCCCTCCGATTTGCCTCCTAGCATCTCCCAAGGTTCTCCCCACCCCCATGCCATTTTCTACTGGTTTCCCATCTCTCTTGCCCCCTCTGATCTCCCAATGTTCTCCCAACCCCTCACGTGCCATATCTTTCTACTGAATTCCCCTCTGTCTTGCCTCCTGGCATGTCCCAAGCTTTGTTTCCCCAGTGTGTGATAGCGATGGGAATCCAGTAGAAAATGGCATGGGGGGGAAAATAAAGCTTGGCAGATAAGAGGGGGCAAGACAGAGGGGAATCCAGTAGAAAATGGCACGGGGGGGGGATAACCTTGGGAGATCAGAGGGGGCAAGAGAGATGGGAATCCAGTACAAAATGGCATGGGGGGGGGGGAGAACCTTCGGAGATTCTTGGAGGCAAGACAGAGGGGAATCCAATAGAAACATGCCATAAGCTGAGGAAAAAACCTCGGGAGATCGGAGGGGGCAAGACAGAGGGGAATCCAGTAGAAAGCTATCCCACACTGGGGAAACAAAGCTTGGGACATGCCAGGAGGCAAGAAAGAGGGGAATCCAGTAGAAAGATATGGCACGCGGGGGGGGGGGTAACCTTGGGCGATCAGAGGGGGCAAGAGAGATGGGAATCCAGTACAAAATGGTATAGGGTGGAGAGAACCTTGGGAGATGCTAGGAGGCAAGGCAGAGGGAAATACAGTAGAAAATGGCAAGCAGTTGGGGGGGAAAGTACCTTGGGAGATCTGAAGTGGCAAGACAGAGGGGAATCCAGTAGAAAGATATGGCACGCGGGGGGGGGGGGATAACCTTGGGAGATCAGAGGGGGCAAGAGAGATGGGAATCCAGTACAAAATGGCATGGGGGGGGGGGAGAACCTTGGGAGATGCTAGGAGGCAAGACGGAGGGGAATCCAATAGAAACATGCAATAAGCTGAGGAAAGAACCTCTGGAGATCAGAGGGGGCAAGACAGAGGGGAATCCAGTAGAAAGATATGGCACGGGGGGGGGTGGTGGTGGAAGAACCTTGGGAGATCGGAGGGGGCAATACAGAGGGGAGTCCAGTAGAAAGTTATGGCTCACTAGGGAAAAAACCTTGGGAGATCGGAGCAGGCAAGACAGAGGGGAATCCAGTAGAAAGATGCCATATGCTGAGGAAAGAACCTTGGGAGATCGGAGGGGGCAAGACAGAGGGAAATCCAGTAGAAAGATGTCATATGCTGAGGAAAGAACCTTGGGAGATCGGAGGGGGCAAGACAGAGGGAAATCCAGTAGAAAGCTATCCCACACTGGGGAAACAAAGCTTGGGACATGCCAGGAGGCAAGACAGAGGGGAATTCAGTAGAAAGATATGGCACGTGAGGGGTTGGGAGAACCTTGGGAGATCAGAGGGGGCAAGACATAGGGGAATCCAGTAGAAAGATAGGGCACGCGGTGGGGGGGATAACCTTGGGAGATCAGAGGGGGCAAGAGACATGGGAATCCAGTACAAAATGGCATGGGGGGGGGGGGAGAACCTTGGGAGATGCTAGGAGGCAAGACAGAGGGGAATCCAATAGAAACATGCCATAAGCTGAGGAAAGAACCTCGGGAGATCGGAGGGGGCAAGACAGAGGGGAATCCAGTAGAAAGATATGGCATGTGGGGGGTTGGGAGAACATTGGGAGATCAGAGGGGGCAAGAGAGATGGGAAACCAGTAGAAAATGGCATGGGGGGGGGGGGGAAAGAACCTTGGGAGATCTGAGGGGCAAGACATAAGGGAATCCAGTAGAAAGCTATCCCACACTGGGGAAACAAAGCTTGGGACATGCCAGGAGGCAAGACAGAGGGGAATTCAGTAGAAAGATATGGCACGTGAGGGGTTGGGAGAACCTTGGGAGAACCTTGGGAGATCAGAGGGCGCAAGACATAGGGGAATCCAGTAGAAAGATAGGGCACGCGGTGGGGGGGGGATAACCTTGGGAGATCAGAGGGGGCAAGAGACATGGGAATCCAGTACAAAATGGCATGGGGGGGGGAGAACCTTGGGAGCTGCTTGGGGGCAAGATAGATGGGAATCCAGTACAAAATGGCATAGGGGGGGAGAACCTTGGGAGATGCTAGGAGGCAAGACAGAGGGGAATCCAATAGAAACATGCCATAAGCTGAGGAAAGAACCTCGGGAGATCGGAGGGGGCAAGACAGAGGGGAATCCAGTAGAAAGATATGGCATGTGGGGGGTTGGGAGAACATTGGGAGATCAGAGGGGGCAAGAGAGATGGGAAACCAGTAGAAAATGGCATGCGGGGGGGGGGGAGAACCTTGGGAGATGCTAGGAGGCAAGACGGAGGGGAATCCAATAGAAACATGCCATAAGCTGAGGAAAGAACCTCGGGAGATCAGAGGGGGCAAGACAGAGGGGAATCCAGTAGAAAGATATGGCAGGGGGGGGGGTGGAAGAACCTTGGGAGATCGGAGGGGGCAATACAGAGGGGAGTCCAGTAGAAAGTTATGGCTCACTGGGGAAAGAACCTCGGGAGATCGGAGGGGGCAAGACAGAGGGGAATCCAGTAGAAAGATATGGCATGTGGGGGGTTTGGAGAACATTGGGAGATCAGAGGGGGCAAGAGAGATGGGAAACCAGTAGAAAATGGCATGGGGGGGGGGGGAAGAACCTTGGGAGATCGGAGGGGCAAGACAGAAGGGAATCCAGTAGAAAGCTATAGCAAACTGGGGGTGAGGGGGAGAAAGAACCTTGGGAGAGCGGAGGGGGCAAGACAGACGGAAATACAGTAGAAAATGGCAAGCAGTTGGGGGGGAAAGAACCTTGGGAGATCTGAAGGGGCAAGACAGAGGGAAATCCAGTAGAAAGCTATAGCACACTGGGGAAACAAAGCTTGGGAGATAAGAGGGGGCAAGAGAGATGGGAATCCAGTAGAAAATGGCATGGGGGGGGGAAATAAAGCTTGGCAGATAAGAGGGGGCAAGACAGAGGGGAATCCAGTAGAAAATGGCACGGGGGGGGGGATAACCTTGGGAGATCAGAGGGGGCAAGTGAGATGGGAATCCATTACAAAATGGCATGGGGGGGGGAGAACCTTGGGAGATGCTTGGAGGCAAGACAGAGGGGAATCCAATAGAAACATGCCATAAGCTGAGGAAAAAACCTCGGGAGATCGGAGGGGGCAAGACAGAGGGGAATCCAGTAGAAAGATATGGCATGTGGGGGGTTGAGAGAACCTTGGGAGATCAGAGTGGGCAAGACAGATGGGAATCCAGTAGAAAGCTATCCCACACTGGGGAAACAAAGCTTGGGACGTGCCAGGAGGCAAGACAGAGGGGAATCCAGTAGAAAGATATGGCACGCGGGGGGGGGGGTAACCTTGGGAGATCAGAGGGGGCAAGAGAGATGGGAATCCAGTACAAAATGGCATAGGGTGGAGAGAACCTTGGGAGATGCTAGGAGGCAAGGCAGAGTGAAATACAGTAGAAAATGGCAAGCAGTTGGGGGGGAAAGTACCTTGGGAGATCTGAAGTGGCAAGACAGAGGGGAATCCAGTAGAAAGATATGGCAGGGGGGGGGTGTGGAAGAACCTTGGGAGATCGGAGGGGGCAATACAGAGGGGAGTCCAGTAGAAAGTTATGGCTCACTAGGGAAAAAACCTTGGGAGATCGGAGGAGGCAAGACAGAGGGGAATCCAGTAGAAAGATGCCATATGCTGAGGAAAGAACCCTGGGAAATCGGAGGGGGCAAGACAGAGGGAAATCCAGTAGAAAGATGTCATATGCTGAGGAAAGAACCTTGGGAGATCGGAGGGGGCAAGACAGAGGGAAATCCAGTAGAAAGCTATCCCACACTGGGGAAACAAAGCTTGGGACATGCCAGGAGGCAAGACAGAGGGGAATTCAGTAGAAAGATATGGCACGTGAGGGGTTGGGAGAACCTTGGGAGATCAGAGGGGGCAAGACATAGGGGAATCCAGTAGAAAGATATGGCACGGGGGGGGGGTGGAAGAACCTTGGGAGATCGGAGGGGGCAATACAGAGGGGAGTCCAGTAGAAAGTTATGGCTCACTGGGGAAAGAACCTCAGTAGATCGGAGGGGGCAAGACAGAGGGGAATCCAGTAGAAAGATATGGCATGTGGGGGGTTGGGAGAACATTGGGAGATCACAGGGGGCAAGAGAGATGGGAAACCAGTAGAAAATGGCATGGGGGGGGGAGAACCTTGGGAGATGCTAGGAGGCAAGACGGAGGGGAATCCAATAGAAACATGCCATAAGCTGAGGAAAGAACCTCGGGAGATCAGAGGGGGCAAGACAGAGGGGAATCCAGTAGAAAGATATGGCGGGGGGGGGGGGTGGAAGAACCTTGGGAGATCGGAGGGGGTAATACAGAGGGGAGTCCAGTAGAAAGTTATGGCTCACTGGGGAAAGAACCTCGGGAGATCGGAGGGGGCAAGACAGAGGGGAATCCAGTAGAAAGATATGGCATGTGGGGGGTTGGGAGAACATTGGGAGATCAGAGGGGGCAAGAGAGATGGGAAACCAGTAGAAAATGGCATGGGGGGGGGGGAAGAACCTTGGGAGATCGGAGGGGCAAGACAGAAGGGAACCAGTAGAAAGCTATCGCACGCTGGGGAAAGAACCTTGGGAGATGCAAGGATGCAAGACAGACGGGAATCCAGCAGAAAGATATGGCATGCGGGGGTGAGGGGGAGAAAGAACCTTGGGAGAGCGGAGGGGGCAAGACAGACGGAAATACAGTAGAAAATGGCAAGCAGTTGGGGGGGAAAGAACCTTGGGAGATCTGAAGGGGCAAGACAGAGGGAAATCCAGTAGAAAGCTATCGCACACTGGGGAAACAAAGCTTGGGAGATAAGAGGGGGCAAGAGAGATGGGAATCCAGTAGAAAATGGCATGGGGGGGGGGGAAAATAAAGCTTGGCAGATAAGAGGGGGCAAGACAGAGGGGAATCCAGTAGAAAATGGCACGGGGGGGGGGGTAGAACCTTGGGAGATCGGAGGGGCAAGAAAGAGGGGAATTCAGTAGAAAGATGCCATATGCTGAGGAAAGAACCTTGGGAGATCGGAGGGGGCAAGACAGAGGGAAATCCAGGAGAAAGATGTCATATGCTGAGAAAAGAACCTTGGGAGATCGGAGGGGGCAAGATAGAGGGAAATCCAGTAGAAAGTTATGGCTCACTGAGGAAAGAACCTTGGGAGATCGGAGGGGCAAGACAGAAGGGAATCCAGTAGAAAGATGCCTTATGCTGAGGAAAGAACCTTGGGAGATCGGAGGGGGCAAGACAGAGGGAAATCCAGGAGAAAGATGTCATATGCTGAGGAAAGAACCTTGGGAGATGCTAGGAGGCAAGGCAGAGGGAAATACAGTAGAAAATGGCAAGCAGTTGGGGGGGAAAGTACCTTGGGAGATCTGAAGTGGCAAGACAGAGGGGAATCCAGTAGAAAGTTGCCACACGCTGCGGAAAGAACCTTGGGAGATCGGAGGGGCGAGACAGAAGGGAATCCAGTAGAAAGATATGGCACGCGGGGGGGGGGGGATAACCTTGGGAGATCAGAGGGGGCAAGAGAGATGGGAATCCAGTACAAAATGGCATAGGGGGGGGGGGAGAACCTTGGGAGATGCTAGGAGGCAAGATGGAGGGGAATCCAATAGAAACATGCAATAAGCTGAGGAAAGAACCTCGGGAGATCAGAGGGGGCAAGACAGAGGGGAACCCAGTAGAAAGATATGGCACGGGGGGGGGGGGGTGGAAGAACCTTGGGAGATCGGAGGGGGCAATACAGAGGGGAGTCCAGTAGAAAGTTATGGCTCACTAGGGAAAAAACCTTGGGAGATCGGAGGAGGCAAGACAGAGGGGAATCCAGTAGAAAGATGCCATATGCTGAGGAAAGAACCTTGGGAGATCGGAGGGGGCAAGACAGAGGGAAATCCAGTAGAAAGATGTCATATGCTGAGGAAAGAACCTTGGGAGATCGGAGGGGGCAAGACAGAGGGAAATCCAGTAGAAAGCTATCACACACTGGGGAAACAAAGCTTGGGACATGCCAGGAGGCAAGACAGAGGGGAATTCAGTAGAAAGATATGGCACGTGAGGGGTTGGGAGAACCTTGAGAGATCAGAGGAGGCAAGACAGACGGGAATCCAGTAGAAAGCTATCCCACACTGGGGAAACAAAGCTTGGGACATGCCAGGAGGCAAGACAGAGGGGAATTCAGTAGAAAGATATGGCATGTGAGGGGTTGGGAGAACCTTGGGAGATCAGAGGGGGCAAGACATAGGGGAATCCAGTAGAAAGATATGGCACGGGGGGGGGGGCTGGAAGAACCTTGGGAGATCGGAGGGGGCAATACAGAGGGGAGTCCAGTAGAAAGTTATGGCTCACTGGGGAAAGAACCTCGGGAGATCGGAGGGGGCAAGACAGAGGGGAATCCAGTAGAAAGATATGGCATGTGGGGGGTTGGGAGAACATTGGGAGATCAGAGGGGGCAAGAGAGATGGGAAACCAGTAGAAAATGGCATGGGGGGGGAAGAACCTTGGGAGATCGGAGGGGCAAGACAGAGGGGAATCCAGTAGAAAGCTATCGCACGCTGGGGAAACAAAGCTTGGGAGATAAGAGGGGGCAAGAGAGATGGGAATCCAGTAGAAAATAGCATGGGGGGGGGGGAAGAAACTTGGGAGATTGGAGGGGCAAGACAGAGGGGAATCCAGTAGAAAGCTATCCCACACTGGGGAAACAAAGCTTGGGACATGCCAGGAGGCAAGACAGAGGGGAATCCAGTAGAAAATGGCACGGGGGGGGGGGGGAGAACCTTGGGAGATCGGAGGGGTAAGACAGAGGGGAATCCAGTAGAAAGTTATGGCACGCGGTGGGGGGGGGATAACCTTGGGAGATCAGAGGGGGCAAGAGAGATGGGAATCCAGTACAAAATGG
Source organism: Natrix helvetica (assembly GCF_964273705.1). Lineage (NCBI taxonomy): Eukaryota > Metazoa > Chordata > Lepidosauria > Squamata > Natricidae > Natrix > Natrix helvetica. Next base: position 57,390,219 of record NC_138555.1, on the reverse strand, counting down.
CATAGGGGGGGGGGAGAACCTTGGGAGATGCTAGGAGGCAAGATGGAGGGGAATCCAATAGAAACATGCCATAAGCTGAGGAAAGAACCTCGGGAGATCGGAGGGGGCAAGACGGAGGGGAATCCAGTAGAAAGATATGGCATGTGGGCGGTTGGGAGTACCTTGGGAGATCTGAAGGGGCAAGACAGAGGGAAATCCAGTAGAAAGCTATCGCACACCGGGGAAACAAAGCTTGGGAGATAAGAGGGGGCAAGAGAGATGGGAATCCAGTAGAAAATGGCATGGGGGGGGGGGGAAAGAACCTTGGGAGAGCGGAAGGGGCAAGAAAGAGGGGAATCCTGTAGAAAGTTATGGCACACTGGGGAAATAACCTTGGGAGATGCGAGGAGGCAAGACAGAGGGGAATCCAGCAGAAAGATATGGCATGCGGGGGTGAGGGGGAGAAAGAACCTTGGGAGAGCGGAGGGGGCAAGACAGACGGAAATACAGTAGAAAATGGCAAGCAGTTGGGGGGGAAAGAACCTTGGGAGATCTGAAGGGGCAAGACAGAGGGAAATCCAGTAGAAAGCTATAGCACACTGGGGAAACAAAGCTTGGGAGATAAGAGGGGGCAAGAGAGATGGGAATCCAGTAGAAAATGGCATGGGGGGGGAAATAAAGCTTGGCAGATAAGAGGGGGCAAGACAGAGGGGAATCCAGTAGAAAATGGCACGGGGGGGGGGGGATAACCTTGGGAGATCAGAGGGGGCAAGTGAGATGGGAATCCAGTACAAAATGGCATGGGGGGGGGGGAGAACCTTGGGAGATGCTTGGAGGCAAGACAGAGGGGAATCCAATAGAAACATGCCATAAGCTGAGGAAAAAACCTCGGGAGATCGGAGGGGGCAAGACAGAGGGGAATCCAGTAGAAAGATATGGCATGTGGGGGGTTGAGAGAACCTTGGGAGATCAGAGTGGGCAAGACAGATGGGAATCCAGTAGAAAGCTATCCCACACTGGGGAAACAAAGCTTGGGACGTGCCAGGAGGCAAGACAGAGGGGAATCCACTAGAAAGATATGTCACGCGGGGGGGGGGTAACCTTGGGAGATCAGAGGGGGCAAGAGAGATGGGAATCCAGTACAAAATGGCATAGGGTGGAGAGAACCTTGGGAGATGCTAGGAGGCAAGGCAGAGGGAAATACAGTAGAAAATGGCAAGCAGTTGGGGGGGAAAGTACCTTGGGAGATCTGAAGTGGCAAGACAGAGGGGAATCCAGTAGAAATTTATGGCACGGGGGGGGGGTGGAAGAACCTTGGGAGATCGGAGGGGGCAATACAGAGGGGAGTCCAGTAGAAAGTTATGGCTCACTAGGGAAAAAACCTTGGGAGATCGGAGGAGGCAAGACGGAGGGGAATCCAGTAGAAAGATGCCATATGCTGAGGAAAGAACCTTGGGAGATCGGAGGGGGCAAGACAGAGGGAAATCCAGTAGAAAGATGTCATATGCTGAGGAAAGAACCTTGGGAGATCGGAGGGGGCAAGACAGAGGGAAATCCAGTAGAAAGCTATCCCACACTGGGGAAACAAAGCTTGGGACATGCCAGGAGGCAAGACAGAGGGGAATTCAGTAGAAAGATATGGCACGTGAGGGGTTGGGAGAACCTTGGGAGATCAGAGGGGGCAAGACATAGGGGAATCCAGTAGAAAGATATGGCACGGGGGGGGGGTGGAAGAACCTTGGGAGATCGGAGGGGGCAATACAGAGGGGAGTCCAGTAGAAAGTTATGGCTCACTGGGGAAAGAACCTCAGTAGATCGGAGGGGGCAAGACAGAGGGGAATCCAGTAGAAAGATATGGCATGTGGGGGGTTGGGAGAACATTGGGAGATCAGAGGGGGCAAGAGAGATGGGAAACCAGTAGAAAATGGCATGGGGGGGAGAACCTTGGGAGATGCTAGGAGGCAAGACGGAGGGGAATCCAATAGAAACATGCCATAAGCTGAGGAAAGAACCTCGGGAGATCAGAGGGGGCAAGACAGAGGGGAATCCAGTAGAAAGATATGGCAGGGGGGGGTGGAAGAACCTTGGGAGATCGGAGGGGGTAATACAGAGGGGAGTCCAGTAGAAAGTTATGGCTCACTGGGGAAAGAACCTCGGGAGATCGGAGGGGGCAAGACAGAGGGGAATCCAGTAGAAAGATATGGCATGTGGGGGGTTGGGAGAACATTGGAAGATCAGAGGGGGCAAGAGAGATGGGAAACCAGTAGAAAATGGCATGGGGGGGGGGGAAGAACCTTGGGAGATCGGAGGGGCAAGACAGAAGGGAACCAGTAGAAAGCTATCGCACGCTGGGGAAAGAACCTTGGGAGATGCAAGGATGCAAGACAGACGGGAATCCAGCAGAAAGATATGGCATGCGGGGGTGAGGGGGAGAAAGAACCTTGGGAGAGCGGAGGGGGCAAGACAGACGGAAATACAGTAGAAAATGGCAAGCAGTTGGGGGGGAAAGAACCTTGGGAGATCTGAAGGGGCAAGACAGAGGGAAATCCAGTAGAAAGCTATCGCACACTGGGGAAACAAAGCTTGGGAGATAAGAGGGGGCAAGAGAGATGGGAATCCAGTAGAAAATGGCATGGGGGGGGGGAAATAAAGCTTGGCAGATAAGAGGGGGCAAGACAGAGGGGAATCCAGTAGAAAATGGCACGGGGGGGGGGGTAGAACCTTGGGAGATCGGAGGGGCAAGACAGAGGGGAATTCAGTAGAAAGTTGCCACACGCTGGGGAAAGAACCTTGGGAGATCGGAGGGGCGAGACAGAAGGGAATCCAGTAGAAAGATATGGCACGCGGGGGGGGGGGGATAACCTTGGGAGATCAGAGGGGGCAAGAGAGATGGGAATCCAGTACAAAATGGCATGGGGGGGGGGAGAACCTTGGGAGATGCTAGGAGGCAAGACGGAGGGGAATCCAATAGAAACATGCAATAAGCTGAGGAAAGAACCTCGGGAGATCAGAGGGGGCAAGACAGAGGGGAATCCAGTAGAAAGATATGGCACGGGGGGGGGGTGGGTGGAAGAACCTTGGGAGATCGGAGAAGGCAATACAGAGGGGAGTCCAGTAGAAAGTTATGGCTCACTAGGGAAAAAACCTTGGGAGATCGGAGGAGGCAAGACAGAGGGGAATCCAGTAGAAAGATGCCATATGCTGAGGAAAGAACCTTGGGAGATCGGAGGGGGCAAGACAGAGGGAAATCCAGTAGAAAGATGTCATATGCTGAGGAAAGAACCTTGGGAGATCGGAGGGGGCAAGACAGAGGGAAATCCAGTAGAAAGCTATCCCACACTGGGGAAACAAAGCTTGGGACATGCCAGGAGGCAAGACAGAGGGGAATTCAGTAGAAAGATATGGCACATGAGGGGTTGGGAGAACCTTGAGAGATCAGAGGGGGCAATACAGAGGGGAGTCCAGTAGAAAGTTATGGCTCACTGGGGAAAGAACCTCGGGAGATCGGAGGGGGCAAGACAGAGGGGAATCCAGTAGAAAGATATGGCATGTGGGGGGTTGGGAGAACATTGGGAGATCAGAGGGGGCAAGAGAGATGGGAAACCAGTAGAAAATGGCATGGGGGGGGGAAGAACCTTGGGAGATCGGAGGGGCAAGACAGAAGGGAATCCAGTAGAAAGCTATCCCACGCTGGGGAAAGAACCTTAGAATAGAATACAATAGTAGAGTTGGAAGGGACCTTGGAGGTCTTCTAGTCCAACCCCCTGCCTAGGCAGGAAACCCTATACCGTTTCAGACAAATAGCTATCCAACATCTTCTTAAAGACTTCCAGTGTTGGGGCATTCACAACTTCTGGAGGCAAGCTGTTCCACTGATTAATTGTTCTCACTGTCAGGAAATTTCTCCTCAGTTCTAAGTTGCTTCTCTCCTTGATTAGTTTCCACCCAACCTTGGGAGATGCAAGGAGGCAAGACAGACGGGAATCCAGCAGAAAGATATGGCATGCGGGGGTGAGGGGGAGAAAGAACCTTGGGAGAGCGGAGGGGGCAAGACAGACGGAAATACAGTAGAAAATGGCAAGCAGTTGGGGGGGAAAGAACCTTGGGAGATCTGAAGGGGCAAGACAGAGGGAAATCCAGTAGAAAGCTATCGCACACTTGGGAAACAAAGCTTGGGAGATAAGAGGGGGCAAGAGAGATGGGAATCCAGTAGAAAATGGCATGGGGGGGGGAAATAAAGCTTGGCAGATAAGAGGGGGCAAGACAGAGGGGAATCCAGTAGAAAATGGCAGGGGGGGGGGGTAGAACCTTGGGAGATCGGAGGGGCAAGACAGAGGGGAATTCCAGTAGAAAGATATGGCACGCGGTGGGGGGGGGATAACCTTGGGAGATCAGAGGGGGCAAGTGAGATGGGAATCCAGTACAAAATGGCATGGGGGGGGGGGGAGAACCTTGGGAGATGCTTGGAGGCAAGACAGAGGGGAATCCAATAGAAACATGCCATAAGCTGAGGAAAGAACCTCGGGAGATCGGAGGGGGCAAGACAGAGGGGAATCCAGTAGAAAGATATGGCATGTGGGGGGTTGAGAGAACCTTGGGAGATCAGAGTGGGCAAGACAGATGGGAATCCAGTAGAAAGCTATCGCACACTGGGGAAACAAAGCTTGGGACATGTCAGGAGGCAAGACAGAGGGGAATTCAGTAGAAAGATATGGCACGTGGAGGGTTGGGAGAACCTTGAGAGATCAGAGGAGGCAAGACAGATGGGAATCCAGTAGAAAGCTATCGCACACTGGGGAAACAAAGCTTGGGAGATAAGAGGGGGCAAGAGAGATGGGAATCCAGTAGAAAATGGCATGGGGGGGGGGAAGAAACTTGGGAGATTGGAGGGGCAAGACAGAGGGGAATCCAGTAGAAAGCTATCCCACACTGGGGAAACAAAGCTTGGGACATGCCAGGAGGCAAGACAGAGGGGAATCCAGTAGAAAATGGCACGGGGGGGGGGGGGAGAACCTTGGGAGATCGGAGGGGCAAGACAGAGGGGAATCCAGTAGAAAGATATGGCACGCGGTGGGGGGGGGATAACCTTGGGAGATCAGAGGGGGCAAGAGAGATGGGAATCCAGTACAAAATGGCATAGGGGGGGGGGGGATAACCTTGGGAGATGCTAGGGGGCAAGATAGATGGGAATGCAGTACAAAATGGCATAGGGGGGGGGGAGAACCTTGGGAGATGCTAGGAGGCAAGACGGAGGGGAATCCAATAGAAACATGCCATAAGCTGAGGAAAGAACCTCGGGAGATCGGAGGGGGCAAGAAGGAGGGGAATCCAGTAGAAAGATATGGCATGTGGGGGGTTGGGAGAACATTGGGAGATCAGAGGGGGCAAGAGAGATGGGAAACCAGTAGAAAATGGCATGGGGGGGGGGAAGAACCTTGGGAGATCAGAGGGACAAGACAGAAGGGAATCCAGTAGAAAGCTATCGCACGCTGGGGAAAGAACCTTGGGAGATGCAAGGAGGCAAGACAGACGGGAATCCAGCAGAAAGATATGGCACGGGGGGGGGGGGGGTGGAAGAACCTTGGGAGATCGGAGGGGGCAATACAGAGGGGAGTCCAGTAGAAAGTTATGGCTCACTGGGGAAAGAACCTAAGGAGATCGGAGGGGGCAAGACAGAGGGGAATCCAGTAGAAAGATATGGCATGTGGGGGGTTGGGAGAACATTGGGAGATCAGAGGGGGCAAGAGAGATGGGAAACCAGTAGAAAATGGCATGGGGGGGGGAGAACCTTGGGAGATGCTAGGAGGCAAGACGGAGGGGAATCCAATAGAAACATGCCATAAGCTGAGGAAAGAACCTCGGGAGATCAGAGGGGGAAGACAGAGGGGAATCCAGTAGAAAGCTATCGCACGCTGGGGAAAGAACCTTGGGAGATGCAAGGAGGCAAGACAGACGGGAATCCAGCAGAAAGATATGGCATGCGGGGGTGAGGGGGAGAAAGAACCTTGGGAGAGCGGAGGGGGCAAGACAGACGGAAATACAGTAGAAAATGGCAGCAGTTGGGGGGGAAAGAACCTTGGGAGATCTGAAGGGGCAAGACAGAGGGAAATCCAGTAGAAAGCTATCGCACACTGGGGAAACAAAGCTTGGGAGATAAGAGGGGGCAAGAGAGATGGGAATCCAGTAGAAAATGGCATGGGGGGGGGGGGAAATAAAGCTTGGCAGATAAGAGGGGGCAAGACAGAGGGGAATCCAGTAGAAAATGGCACGGGGGGGGGGGTAGAACCTTGGGAGATCGGAGGGGCAAGACAGAGGGGAATTCAGTAGAAAGTTGCCACACGCTGGGGAAAGAACCTTGGGAGATCGGAGGGGCGAGACAGAAGGGAATCCAGTAGAAAGATATGGCACGCGGTGGGGGGGGGGATAACCTTGGGAGATCAGAGGGGGCAAGAGAGATGGGAATCTAGTACAAAATGGCATGGGGGGGGGGAGAACCTTGGGAGATGCTAGGAGGCAAGACGGAGGGGAATCCAATAGAAACATGCAATAAGCTGAGGAAAGAACCTCGGGAGATCAGAGGGGGCAAGACAGAGGGGAATCCAGTAGAAAGATATGGCACGGGGGGAGGGGTGGAAGAACCTTGGGAGATCGGAGGGGGCAATACAGAGGGGAGTCCAGTAGAAAGTTATGGCTCACTAGGGAAAAAACCTTGGGAGATCGGAGGAGGCAAGACAGAGGGGAATCCAGTAGAAAGATGCCATATGCTGAGGAAAGAACCTTGGGAGATCGGAGGGGGCAAGACAGAGGGAAATCCAGTAGAAAGATGTCATATGCTGAGGAAAGAACCTTGGGAGATCGGAGGGGGCAAGACAGAGGGAAATCCAGTAGAAAGCTATCCCACACTGGGGAAACAAAGCTTGGGACATGCCAGGAGGCAAGACAGAGGGGAATTCAGTAGAAAGATATGGCACGTGAGGGGTTGGGAGAACCTTGGGAGATCAGAGGGGGCAAGACATAGGGGAATCCAGTAGAAAGATATGGCACGGGGGGGGGGGTGGAAGAACCTTGGGAGATCGGAGGGGGCAATACAGAGGGGAGTCCAGTAGAAAGTTATGGCTCACTGGGGAAAGAACCTAAGGAGATCGGAGGGGGCAAGACAGAGGGGAATCCAGTAGAAAGATATGGCATGTGGGGGGTTGGGAGAACATTGGGAGATCAGAGGGGGCAAGAGAGATGGGAAACCAGTAGAAAATGGCATGGGGGGGGGAGAACCTTGGGAGATGCTAGGAGGCAAGACGGAGGGGAATCCAATAGAAACATGCCATAAGCTGAGGAAAGAACCTCGGGAGATCAGAGGGGGAAGACAGAGGGGAATCCAGTAGAAAGCTATCGCACGCTGGGGAAAGAACCTTGGGAGATGCAAGGAGGCAAGACAGACGGGAATCCAGCAGAAAGATATGGCATGCGGGGGTGAGGGGGAGAAAGAACCTTGGGAGAGCGGAGGGGGCAAGACAGACGGAAATACAGTAGAAAATGGCAAGCAGTTGGGGGGGAAAGAACCTTGGGAGATCTGAAGGGGCAAGACAGAGGGAAATCCAGTAGAAAGCTATCGCACACTGGGGAAACAAAGCTTGGGAGATAAGAGGGGGCAAGAGAGATGGGAATCCAGTAGAAAATGGCATGGGGGGGGGGGAAATAAAGCTTGGCAGATAAGAGGGGGCAAGACAGAGGGGAATCCAGTAGAAAATGGCACGGGGGGGGTAGAACCTTGGGAGATCGGAGGGGCAAGACAGAGGGGAATTCAGTAGAAAGTTGCCACACGCTGGGGAAAGAACCTTGGGAGATCGGAGGGGCGAGACAGAAGGGAATCCAGTAGAAAGATATGGCACGCGGTGGGGGGGGGGATAACCTTGGGAGATCAGAGGGGGCAAGAGAGATGGGAATCTAGTACAAAATGGCATGGGGGGGGGGAGAACCTTGGGAGATGCTAGGAGGCAAGACGGAGGGGAATCCAATAGAAACATGCAATAAGCTGAGGAAAGAACCTCGGGAGATCAGAGGGGGCAAGACAGAGGGGAATCCAGTAGAAAGATATGGCACGGGGGGAGGGGTGGAAGAACCTTGGGAGATCGGAGGGGGCAATACAGAGGGGAGTCCAGTAGAAAGTTATGGCTCACTGGGAAAAAACCTTGGGAGATCGGAGGAGGCAAGACAGAGGGGAATCCAGTAGAAAGATGCCATATGCTGAGGAAAGAACCTTGGGAGATCGGAGGGGGCAAGACAGAGGGAAATCCAGTAGAAAGATGTCATATGCTGAGGAAAGAACCTTGGGAGATCGGAGGGGGCAAGACAGAGGGAAATCCAGTAGAAAGCTATCCCACACTGGGGAAACAAAGCTTGGGACATGCCAGGAGGCAAGACAGAGGGGAATTCAGTAGAAAGATATGGCACGTGAGGGGTTGGGAGAACCTTGGGAGATCAGAGGGGGCAAGACATAGGGGAATCCAGTAGAAAGATATGGCACGGGGGGGGGGGGGGTGGAAGAACCTTGGGAGATCGGAGGGGGCAATACAGAGGGGAGTCCAGTAGAAAGTTATGGCTCACTGAGGAAAGAACCTCAGGAGATTGGAGGGGGCAAGACAGAGGGGAATCCAGTTGAAAGATATGGCATGTGGGGGGTTGGGAGAACATTGGGAGATCAGAGGGGGCAAGAGAGATGGGAAACCAGTAGAAAATGGCATGGGGGGGGGGGAGAACCTTGGGAGATGCTAGGAGGCAAGACGGAGGGGAATCCAATAGAAACATGCCATAAGCTGAGGAAAGAACCTCGGGAGATCAGAGGGGGAAGACAGAGGGGAATCCAGTAAAAAGCTATCGCACGCTGGGGAAAGAACCTTGGGAGATGCAAGGAGGCAAGACAGACGGGAATCCAGCAGAAAGATATGGCATGCGGGGGTGAGGGGGAGAAAGAACCTTGGGAGAGCGGAGGGGGCAAGACAGACGGAAATACAGTAGAAAATGGCAAGCAGTTGGGGGGGAAAGAACCTTGGGAGATCTGAAGGGGCAAGACAGAGGGAAATCCAGTAGAAAGCTATCGCACACTGGGGAAACAAAGCTTGGGAGATAAGAGGGGGCAAGAGAGATGGGAATCCAGTAGAAAATGGCATGGGGGGGGGGGGGGAAATAAAGCTTGGCAGATAAGAGGGGGCAAGACAGAGGGGAATCCAGTAGAAAATGGCACGGGGGGGGGGTAGAACCTTGGGAGATCGGAGGGGCAAGACAGAGGGGAATTCAGTAGAAAGTTGCCACACGCTGGGGAAAGAACCTTGGGAGATCGGAGGGGCGAGACAGAAGGGAATCCAGTAGAAAGATATGGCACGCGGTGGGGGGGGGGATAACCTTGGGAGATCAGAGGGGGCAAGAGAGATGGGAATCCAGTACAAAATGGCATAGGGGGGGGGGAGAACCTTGGGAGATGCTAGGAGGCAAGACGGAGGGGAATCCAATAGAAACATGCAATAAGCTGAGGAAAGAACCTCGGGAGATCAGAGGGGGCAAGACAGAGGGGAATCCAGTAGAAAGATATGGCACGGGGGGGGGGGGGTGGAAGAACCTTGGGAGATCGGAGGGGGCAATACAGAGGGGAGTCCAGTAGAAAGTTATGGCTCACTGAGGAAAGAACCTCAGGAGATCGGAGGGGGCAAGACAGAGGGGAATCCAGTAGAAAGATATGGCATGTGGGGGGTTGGGAGAACATTGGGAGATCAGAGGGGGCAAGAGAGATGGGAAACCAGTAGAAAATGGCATGGGGGGGGGGAGAACCTTGGGAGATGCTAGGAGGCAAGACGGAGGGGAATCCAATAGAAACATGCCATAAGCTGAGGAAAGAACCTCGGGAGATCAGAGGGGGAAGACAGAGGGGAATCCAGTAGAAAGATATGGCGGGGGGGGGGGGTGGAAGAACCTTGGGAGATCGGAGGGGGCAATACAGAGGGGAGTCCAGTAGAAAGTTATGGCTCACTGGGGAAAGAACCTCGGGAGATCGGAGGGGGCAAGACAGAGGGGAATCCAGTAGAAAGATATGGCATGTGAGGGGTTGGGAGAACATTGGGAGATCAGAGGGGGCAAGAGAGATGGGAAACCAGTAGAAAATGGCATGGGGGGGGGGGGAAGAACCTTGGGAGATCGGAGGGGCAAGACAGAAGGGAATCCAGTAGAAAGCTATCGCACGCTGGGGAAAGAACCTTGGGAGATGCAAGGAGGCAAGACAGACGGGAATCCAGCAGAAAGATATGGCATGCGGGGGTGAGGGGGAGAAAGAACCTTGGGAGAGCGGAGGGGGCAAGACAGACGGAAATACAGTAGAAAATGGCAAGCAGTTGGGGGGGAAAGAACCTTGGGAGATCTGAAGGGGCAAGACAGAGGGAAATCCAGTAGAAAGCTATCGCACACTGGGGAAACAAAGCTTGGGAGATAAGAGGGGGCAAGAGAGATGGGAATCCAGTAGAAAATGGCATGGGGGGGGGGGAAATAAAGCTTGGCAGATAAGAGGGGGCAAGACAGAGGGGAATCCAGTAGAAAATGGCACGGGGGGGGGGTAGAACCTTGGGAGATCGGAGGGGCAAGACAGAGGGGAATTCAGTAGAAAGTTGCCACACGCTGGGGAAAGAACCTTGGGAGATCGGAGGGGCGAGACAGAAGGGAATCCACTAGAAAGATATGGCACGCGGGGGGGGGGGATAACCTTGGGAGATCAGAGGGGGCAAGAGAGATAGGAATCCAGTACAAAATGGCATAGGGGGGGAGGGAGAACCTTGGGAGAGGCTAGGAGGCAAGACGGAGGGGAATCCAATAGAAACATGCAATAAGCTGAGGAAAGAACCTCGGGAGATCAGAGGGGGCAAGACAGAGGGGAATCCAGTAGAAAGATATGGCACGGGGGGGGGGGGGTGGAAGAACCTTGGGAGATCGGAGGGGGCAATACAGAGGGGAGTCCAGTAGAAAGTTATGGCTCACTAGGGAAAAAACCTTGGGAGATCGGAGGAGGCAAGACAGAGGGGAATCCAGTAGAAAGATGCCATATGCTGAGGAAAGAACCTTGGGAGATCGGAGGGGGCAAGACAGAGGGAAATCCAGTAGAAAGATGTCATATGCTGAGGAAAGAACCTTGGGAGATCGGAGGGGGCAAGACAGAGGGAAATCCAGTAGAAAGCTATCCCACACTGGGGAAACAAAGCTTGGGACATGCCAGGAGGCAAGACAGAGGGGAATTCAGTAGAAAGATATGGCACGTGAGGGGTTGGGAGAACCTTGGGAGATCAGAGGGGGCAAGACATAGGGGAATCCAGTAGAAAGATATGGCACGGGGGGGGGGGGTGGAAGAACCTTGGGAGATCGGAGGGGGCAATACAGAGGGGAGTCCAGTAGAAAGTTATGGCTCACTGAGGAAAGAACCTCAGGAGATCGGAGGGGGCAAGACAGAGGGGAATCCAGTAGAAAGATATGGCATGTGGGGGGTTGGGAGAACATTGGGAGATCAGAGGGGGCAAGAGAGATGGGAAACCAGTAGAAAATGGCATGGGGGGGGGAGAACCTTGGGAGATGCTAGGAGGCAAGACGGAGGGGAATCCAGTAGAAAGCTATCGCACACTGGGGAAACAAAGCTTGGCAGATAAGAGGGGGCAAGACAGATGGGAATCCAGTAGAAAATTGCTCACGGGGGGGGGGGGGAGAACCTTGGGAGATCGGAGGGGGCAAGACAGTGGAATCCAGTAGAAAGTTATGGCACACTGGGGAAAGAACCTTGGGATTTCGGAGGAGGCAAGACAGAAGGGAATCCAGTAGAAAGATATGGCACGCGGGGGGGGGGGGATAACCTTGGGAGATCAGAGGGGGCAAGACAGAGGGGAATCCAGTAGAAAGCTATCGCACACTGGGGAAACAAAGCTTGGGAGATAAGAGGGGGCAAGAGAGATGGGAATCCAATAGAAAATCGCACGCGGGGGGGGGGGAGAACCTTGGGAGATCAGAGGGGGCAAGAGACATGGGAATCCAGTACAAAATGGCATGGGGGGGGGGGGAGAACCTTGGGAGATGCTAGGAGGCAAGACGGAGGGGAATCCAATAGAAACATGCCATAAGCTGAGGAAAGAACCTCGGGAGATCGGAGGGGGCAAGACGGAGGGGAATCCAGTAGAAAGATATGGCATGTGGGGGGTTGAGAGAACCTTGGGAGATCAGAGTGGGCAAGACAGAGGGAAATCCAGTAGAAAGCTATCGCACACTGGGGAAACAAAGCTTGGGACATGTCAGGAGGCAAGACAGAGGGGAATTCAGTAGAAAGATATGGCACGTGGAGGGTTGGGAGAACCTTGAGAGATCAGAGGAGGCAAGACAGATGGGAATCCAGTAGAAAGCTATCGCACACTGGGGAAACAAAGCTTGGGAGATAAGAGGGGGCAAGAGAGATGGGAATCCAGTAGAAAATGGCATGGGGGGGGGAAGAAACTTGGGAGATTGGAGGGGCAAGACAGAGGGGAATCCAGTAGAAAGCTATCCCACACTGGGGAAACAAAGCTTGGGACATGCCAGGAGGCAAGACAGAGGGGAATCCAGTAGAAAATGGCACGGGGGGGGGGGAGAACCTTGGGAGATCGGAGGGGCAAGACAGAGGGGAATCCAGTAGAAAGATATGGCACGCGGTGGGAGGGGATAACCTTGGGAGATCAGAGGGGGCAAGAGAGATGGGAATCCAGTACAAAATGGCATAGGGGGGGGGGGAGAACCTTGGGAGATGCTAGGAGGCAAGATGGAGGGGAATCCAATAGAAACATGCCATAAGCTGAGGAAAGAACCTCGGGAGATCAGAGGGGGCAAGACGGAGGGGAATCCAGTAGAAAGATATGGCATGTGGGGGGTTGGGAGAACATTGGGAGATCAGAGGGGGCAAGAGAGATGGGAAACCAGTAGAAAATGGCATTGGGGGGGGGGGGAAAGAACCTTGGGAGAGCGGAAGGGGCAAGAAAGAGGGGAATCCTGTAGAAAGTTATGGCACCCTGGGGAAATAACCTTGGGAGATGCGAGGAGGCAAGACAGAGAGGAATCCAGCAGTAAGATATGGCATGCGGGGGGGGGGGGGGGGAGAAAGAACCTTTGGAGAGCGGAAGGGGCAAGAAAGAGGGGAATCAAGTAGAAAGCTATCGCACACTTGGGAAATAACCTTGGGAGATGCGAGGAGGCAAGACAGAAGGGAATCCAGTAGAAAGATATGGCACGCGGGGGGGGGGGGGAGAGAACCTTGGGAGAGCGAACGGGGCAAGAAAGAGGGGAATCAAGTAGAAAGCTATCGCACACTTGGGAAATAACCTTGGGAGATGCGAGGAGGCAAGACAGAGGGGAATCCAGTAGAAAGTTATGGCACACTGGGGAAATAACCTTGGGAGATGCGAGGAGGCAAGACAGAGAGGAATCCAGCAGTAAGATATGGCATGCGGGGGGGGGGGGGGGGGGAGAAAGAACCTTTGGAGAGCGGAAGGGGCAAGAAAGAACCTTGGGAGATGCTAGGAGGCAAGACAGAGGGGAATCCAATAGAAAGATGCCATTTGCTAAGGAAAGAACCTTGGGAGATCGGAGGGGGCAAGACAGAGGGAAATCCAGTAGAAAGCTATCCCACACTGGGGAAACAAAGCTTGGGATATACCAGGAGGCAAGACAGAGGGGAATTCAGTAGAAAGATATGGCACGCGGGGTGGTTAGGAGAACCTTGAGAGATCAGAGGAGTCAAGACAGACGGGAATCCAGTAGAAAGCTATGGCACACTGGGGAAATAAAGCTTGGCAGATAAGAGGGGGCAAGACAGAGGGGAATCCAGTAGAAAGATATGGCACGCGGGGGGGGGGGGGGATAACCTTGGGAGATCGGAGGGGGCAAAAGACATGGGAATCCAGTTCAAAATGGCATGGGGGGGGGATAAACTTGGGAGATCAGAGGGGGCAAGAGACATGGGAATCCAGTACAAAATGGCATGGGGGGGGGGGGAGAACCTTGGGAGATGCTAGGAGGCAAGACAGAGGGGAATCCAATAGAAACATGCCATAAGCTGAGGAAAGAACCTCGGGAGATCGGACGGGGCAAGACAGAGGGGAATCCAGTAGAAAGATATGGCATGTGGGGGGTTGGGAGAACATTGGGAGATCAGAGGGGGCAAGAGAGATGGGAAACCAGTAGAAAATGGCATGGGGGGGGAAAGAACCTTGGGAGATCTGAGGGGCAAGACAGAAGGGAATCCAGTAGAAAGCTATCGCACGCTAGGGAAAGAACCTTGGGAGATGCAAGGAGGCAAGACAGAGGGGAATCCAGCAGAAAGATATGGTATGCGGGGGTGAGGGGGAGAAAGAACCTTGGGAGAGCGGAGGGGGCAAGACAGACGGAAATAGAGTAGAAAATGGCAAGCAGTTAAGGGGGAAAGAACCTTGGGAGATCTGAAGGGGCAAGACAGAGGGAAATCCAGTAGAAAGCTATCGCACACTGGGGAAACAAAGCTTGGGAGATAAGAGGGGGCAAGAGAGATGGGAATCCAATAGAAAATGGCATGGGGGGGGGGGAAATAAAGCTTGGCAGATAAGAGGGGACAAGACAGAGGGGAATCCAGTAGAAAATGGCACGGGGGGGGGGGTAGAACCTTGGGAGATCGGAGGGGCAAGACAGAGGGGAATTCCAGTAGAAAGATATGGCACGCGGTGGGGGGGGGATAACCTTGGGAGATCAGAGGGGGCAAGAGAGATGGGAATCCAGTACAAAATGGCATAGGGGGGGGAGAACCTTGGGAGATGCTTGGAGGCAAGACAGAGGGGAATCCAATAGAAACATGCCATAAGCTGAGGAAAGAACCTCGGGAGATCGGAGGGGGCAAGACAGAGGGGAATCCAGTAGAAAGATATGTCATGTGGGGGGTTGAGAGAACCTTGGGAGATCAGAGTGGGCAAGACAGAGGGAAATCCAGTAGAAAGCTATCGCACACTGGGGAAACAAAGCTTGGGACATGTCAGGAGGCAAGACAGAGGGGAATTCAGTAGAAAGATATGGCGCGTGGAGGGTTGGGAGAACCTTGAGAGATCAGAGGAGGCAAGGCAGATGGTAATCCAGTAGAAAGCTATCGCACACTGGGGAAACAAAGCTTGGGAGATAAGAGGTGGCAAGAGAGATGGGAATCCAGTAGAAAATGGCATTGGGGGGGGGGAAGAAACTTGGGAGATTGGAGGGGCAAGACAGAGGGGAATCCAGTAGAAAGATATGTCATGTGGGGGGTTGAGAGAACCTTGGGAGATCAGAGTGGGCAAGACAGAGGGAAATCCAGTAGAAAGCTATCGCACACTGGGGAAACAAAGCTTGGGACATGCCAGGAGGCAAGACAGAGGGGAATCCAGTAGAAAATGGCAGGGGGGGGGGAGAACCTTGGGAGATCGGAGGGGCAAGACAGAGGGGAATCCAGTAGAAAGCTATCGCACACTTGGGAAATAACCTTGGGAGATGCGAGGAGGCAAGACAGAGTGAATCCAGTAGAAAGATATGGCACGCGGGGGGGGGGGGGAGAACCTTGGGAGATCGGAGGGGGCAAGACAGAGGGAAATACAGTAGAAAATGGCAAGCAGTTGGGGGGGAAAGAACCTTGGGTGATCTGAAGGGGCAAGACAGAGAGAAATCCAGTAGAAAGCTATCCCACACTGGGGAAACAAAGCTTGGGACATGCCAGGAGGCAAGACAGAGTGGAATTCAGTAGAAAGATATGGCACATGAGGGGTTGGGAGAACCTTGAGAGATCAGAGGGGGCAAGGCAGAGGGGAATCCAGTAGAAAGATATGGCATGTGGGGGGTTGGGAGAACATTGGGAGATCAGAGGGGGCAAGAGAGATGGGAAACCAGTAGAAAATGGCATGGGGGGGGGGAAAGAACCTTGGGAGATCGGAGGGGAAAGACAGATGGAAACCCAGTAGAAAGCTATCGCACACTGGGGAAACAAAGCTTGCGAGATAAGAGGGGGCAAGAGAGATGGGAATCCAATAGAAAATCGCACGCGGGGGGGGGGGAGAACCTTGGGAGATCGGAGGGGCAAGACAGAGGGGAATCCAGTAGAAAGATATGGCACGCGGTGGGGGGGGGATAACCTTGGGAGATCAGAGGGGGCAAGAGAGATGGGAATCCAGTACAAAATGGCATGGGGGGGGGGGGAGAACCTTGGGAGATGCTAGGAGGCAAGACAGAGGGGAATCCAATAGAAACATGCCTAAGCTGAGGAAAGAACCTTGGGAGATCGGAGGGGGCAAGACAGAGGGGAATCCAATAGAAACATGCCATAAGCTGAGGAAAGAACCTTGGGAGATTGGAGGGGGCAAGACAGAGGGGAATCCAGTAGAAAGTTGCCACACGCTGAGAAAAGAACCTTGGGAGACCGGAGGGGGCAAGACAGAGGGGAATCCAGTAGAAAGCTATCGCACGCTTGGGAAAGAACCTTGGGAGATCTGAGGGGGCAAGAGAGATGGGAATCCAGTACAAAATGGCATGGGGGGGAGGAGAACCTTGGGAGATGCTAGGAGGCAAGACAGAGGGGAATCTAATAGAAACATGCCTAAGCTGAGGAAAGAACCTTGGGAGATCGGAGGGGGCAAGACAGAGGGGAATCCAGTAGAAAGCTATCGCACGCTGGGGAAATAACCTTGGGAGATAAGAGGGGGCAAGAGAGATGGGAATCCAATAGAAACATGCCATAAGCTGAGGAAAGAACCTTGGGAGATTGGAGGGGGCAAGACAGAGGGGAATCTAGTAGAAAGTTGCCACACGCTGAGATAAGAACCTTGGGAGACCGGAGGGGGCAAGACAGAGGGGAATCCAGTAGAAAGCTATCACACTCTGGGGAAAGAACCTTGGGAGATCTGAGGGGGCAAAACAGAGGGGAATCCAATAGAAAGATATGGCTCACTGGGGAAATAACCTTGGGAGATAAGTGGGGGCAAGAGAGATGGGAATCCAATAGAAACATGCCATAAGCTAAGGAAAGAACCTTGGGAGATTGGAGGGGGCAAGACAGAGGGGACTCCAGTAGAAAGTTGCCATACGCTGAGAAAAGAACCTTGGGAGATCGGAGGGGCAAGACAGAAGGGAATCCAGTAGAAGGATATGGCACGGGGGGGGGGGGGTGGAAGAACCTTGGGAGATCGGAGGGGGCAATACAGAGGGGAGTCCAGTAGAAAGTTATGGCTCACTAGGGAAAGAACCTTGGGAGATCGGAGGAGGCAAGACAGACGGGAATCCAGTAGAAAGATGCCATATGCTGAGGAAAGAACCTTGGGAGATCGGAGGGGGCAAGACAGAGGGAAATCCAGTAGAAAGATGTCATATGCTGAGGAAAGAACCTTGGGAGATCGGAGGGGGCAAGACAGAGGGAAATCCAGTAGAAAGCTATCCCACACTGGGGAAACAAAGCTTGGGACATGCCAGGAGGCAAGACAGAGGGGAATTCAGTAGAAAGATATGGCACGGGGGGGGGGGGGGGGATGGAAGAACCTTGGGAGATCGGAGGGGGCAATACAGAGGGGAGTCCAGTAGAAAGTTATGGCTCACTGAGGGGTTGGGAGAACCTTGGGAGATCAGAGGGGGCAAGACATAGGGGAATCCAGTAGAAAGATATGGCACGGGGGGGGGGGGATGGAAGAACCTTGGGAGATCGGAGGGGGCAATACAGAGGGGAGTCCAGTAGAAAGTTATGGCTCACTGAGGAAAGAACCTCAGGAGATCGGAGGGGGCAAGACAGAGGGGAATCCAGTAGAAAGATATGGCATGTGGGGGGTTGGGAGAACATTGGGAGATCAGAGGGGGCAAGAGAGATGGGAAACCAGTAGAAAATGGCATGGGGGGGGGAGAACCTTGGGAGATGCTAGGAGGCAAGACGGAGGGGAATCCAGTAGAAAGCTATCGCACACTGGGGAAACAAAGCTTGGCAGATAAGAGGGGGCAAGACAGAGGGGAATCCAGTAGAAAATGGCACGGGGGGGGGGGGGTAGAACCTTGGGAGATCGGAGGGGCAAGACAGAGGGGAATTCCAGTAGAAAGATATGGCACGCGGTGGGGGGGGGGGATAACCTTGGGAGATCAGAGGGGGCAAGTGAGATGGGAATCCAGTACAAAATGGCATGGGGGGGGGGAGAACCTTGGGAGATGCTTGGAGGCAAGACAGAGGGGAATTCAGTAGAAAGATATGGCACGTGGAGGGTTGGGAGAACCTTGAGAGATCAGAGGAGGCAAGACAGATGGGAATCCAGTAGAAAGCTATCGCACACTGGGGAAACAAAGCTTGGGAGATAAGAGGGGGCAAGAGAGATGGGAATCCAGTAGAAAATGGCATGGGGGGGGGGAAGAAACTTGGGAGATTGGAGGGGCAAGACAGAGGGGAATCCAGTAGAAAATGGCACCGGGGGGGGGGGGGGAGGACCTTGGGAGATCGGAGGGGCAAGACAGAGGGGAATCCAGTAGAAAGATATGGCACGCGGTGGGGGGGGGATAACCTTGGGAGATCAGAGGGGGCAAGAGAGATGGGAATCCAGTACAAAATGGCATAGGGGGGGGGGATAACCTTGGGAGATGCTAGGGGGCAAGATAGATGGGAATGCAGTACAAAATGGCATAGGGGGGGGGAGAACCTTGGGAGATGCTAGGAGGCAAGACGGAGGGGAATCCAATAGAAACATGCCATAAGCTGAGGAAAGAACCTCGGGAGATCGGAGGGGGCAAGACGGAGGGGAATCCAGTAGAAAGATATGGCATGTGGGCGGTTGGGAGTACCTTGGGAGATCTGAAGGGGCAAGACAGAGGGAAATCCAGTAGAAAGCTATCGCACACTGGGGAAACAAAGCTTGGGAGATAAGAGGGGGCAAGAGAGATGGGAATCCAGTAGAAAATGGCATGTGGGGTGGGGGGGGAAGAACCTTGGGAGAGCGGAAGGGGCAAGAAAGAGGGGAATCCTGTAGAAAGTTATGGCACACTGGGGAAATAACCTTGGGAGATGCGAGGAGGCAAGACAGAGGGGAATCCAGTAGAAAGTTATGGCACACTGGGGAAATAACCTTGGGAGATGCGAGGAGGCAAGACAGAGAGTAATCCAGCAGTAAGATATGGCACGCGGTGGGGGGGGGGAAGAACCTCTGGAGATCGGAGGGGGCAAGACAGAGGGAAATACAGTAGAAAATGGCAAGCAGTTGGGGGGGAAAGAACCTTGGGTGATCTGAACGGGCAAGACAGAGGGAAATCCAGTAGAAAGCTATCGCACACTGGGGAAACAAAGCTTGGGACATGCCAGGAGGCAAGGCAGAGGGGAATTCAGTAGAAAGATATGGCACGTGAGGGGTTGGGAGAACCTTGGGAGATCAGAGGGGGCAAGACATAGGGGAATCCAGTAGAAAGATAGGGCACGCGGTGGGGGGGGGGGTAACCTTGGGAGATCAGAGGGGGCAAGAGACATGGGAATCCAGTACAAAATGGCATGGGGGGGGGGAGAACCTTGGGAGATGCTAGGAGGCAAGACAGAGGGGAATCCAATAGAAACATGCCATAAGCTGAGGAAAGAACCTCGGGAGATCGGAGGGGGCAAGACAGAAGGGAATCCAGTAGAAAGCTATCGCACGCTGGGGAAAGAACCTTGGGAGATGCAAGGAGGCAAGACAGAGGGGAATCCAGCAGAAAGATATGGCATGCGGGGGGGGGGGGGGGAGAAAGAACCTAGGGAGAGAGGAGGGGGCAAGACAGAGGGAAATCCAGTAGAAAGCTATCCCACACTGGGGAAACAAAGCTTGGGACATGCCAGGAGGCAAGACAGAGGGGAATTCAGCAGAAAGATATGGCATGCGGGGGGGGGGGGGGGGAGAAAGAACCTTGGGGTAGCGGAGGGGGCAAGACAGAGGGAAATGCAGTAGAAAGCTATCGCACACTGGGGAAACAAAGCTTGGGAGATAAGAGGGGGCAAGAGAGATGGGAATCCAGTAGAAAATGGCAAGCAGTTGGGGGGGAAAGAACCTTGGGAGATCGGAGGGGGCAAGACAGAGGGGAATCCAGTAGAAAGCTATCCCACACTAGGGAAATAAAGCTTGGCAGATAAGAGGGGGCAAGACAGAGGGGAATCCAGTAGAAAGATATGGCTCACTGGGGACAAAAAGCTTGGGAGATACCAGGAGGCAAGACAGAGGGGAATTCAGTAGAAAATGGCATGGGGGGGGAAGAAACTTGGGAGATCGGAGGGGCAAGACAGAGGGAAATCCAGTAGAAAGCTGTCGCACACTGGGGAAACAAAGCTTGGGAGATAAGAGGGGGCAAGAGAGATGGGAATCCAGTTGAAAATGGAATGGGGGGGGGAAAGAAACTTGGGAGATCGGAGGGGCAAGACAGAGGGGAATCCAGTAGAAAGCTATCCCACGCTGGGGAAAGAACCTTGGGAGATCTGAGGGGGCAAAACAGAGGGGAATCCAGTAGAAAGATATGGCTCACTGGGGAAAAAACCTTGGGAGATCGGAGGAGGCAAGACAGAGGGGAATCCAGTAGAAAGATGCCATATGCTGAGGAAAGAACCTTGGGACATCGGAGGGGGCAAGACAGAAGGGAATCCAGTAGAAAGATATCGCACACTGGGGACAAAAAGCTTGGGAGATGCCAGGAGGCAAGACAGAGGGGAATCCAGTAGAAAGCTATCGCACGCTTGGGAAACAAAGCTTGGGAGATAGGAGGGGGCAAGACAGAGGGGGACCCAGTAGAAAATGGCAGGGGGGGGGAGAACCTTGGGATATCGGAGGGGGTAATACAGAGGGGAGTCCTGTAGAAAGTTGTGGCACACTGGGGAAATAACCTTGGGAGATGCGAGGAGGCAAGACAGAGGGGAATCCAGTAGAAAAATGCCATAAGCTGAGGAAAGAACCTCGGGAGATCGGAGGGAGCAAGACAGAGGGAAATCCAGTAGAAAGCTATCGCACGCTGGGGAAACAAAGCTTGGGAGATAGGAGGGGGCAAGACAGAGGGGGACCCAGTAGAAAATGGCAGGGGGGGGGAGAACCTTGGGAGATCGGAGGGGGCAATACAGAGGGGAGTCCAGTAGAAAGATGCCATTTGCTGAGGAAAGAACCTTGGGAGATCGGAGGGGGCAAGACAGAGGGGAATCCAGTAGAAAGATGCCATTTGCTGAGGAAAGAACCTTGGGAGATCGGAGGGGGCAAGACAGAGGGAAATCCAGTAGAAAGCTATAGCACACTGGGGACACAAAGCTTGGGAGATGCCAGGAGGCAAGACAGAGGGGAATCCAGTAGAAAGATATGGCACACGGGGGGGGGGGAGGGGGGAAAGAACCTTGGGAGATCGGAGGGGGTAAGACAGAGGGGAATCCAGTAGAAAGATGCCATATGCTGAGGAAAGAACCTTGGGAGATCGGAGGGGGCAAGACAGAGGGGAATCCAGTAGAAAGCTATCGCACACTTGGGAAAGAACCTTGGGAGATCGGAGGGGGCAAGACAGAGGGGAATCCAGTAGAAAATGGCAAGCAGTTGGTGGGGAAAGAACCTTGGGAGATCTGAAGGGGCAAGACAGAGGGAAATCCAGTAGAAAGCTATCGCACACTGGGGAAACAAAGCTTGGGAGATAAGAGGGGGCAAGAGAGATGGGAATCCAGTAGAAAGTTATGGCTCACTGGGGAGAGAACCTTAGGAGATCGGAGTGGGCAAGACAGATGGGAATCCAGTAGAAAATTGCTCGCGGGGGGGGGGGGAGAACCTTGGGAGATCGGAGGGGGCAAGACAGAGGGAAATACAGTAGAAAATGGCAAGCAGTTGGGGGGGAAAGAACCTTGGGTGATCTGAAGGGGCAAGACAGAGAGAAATCCAGTAGAAAGCTATCCCACACTGGGGAAACAAAGCTTGGGACATGCCAGGAGGCAAGACAGAGTGGAATTCAGTAGAAAGATATGGCACATGAGGGGTTGGGAGAACCTTGAGAGATCAGAGGGGGCAAGGCAGAGGGGAATCCAGTAGAAAGATATGGCATGTGGGGGGTTGGGAGAACATTGGGAGATCAGAGGGGGCAAGAGAGATGGGAAACCAGTAGAAAATGGCATGGGGGGGGGGGGGAAAGAACCTTGGGAGATCGGAGGGGAAAGACAGATGGAAACCCAGTAGAAAGCTATCGCACACTGGGGAAACAAAGCTTGCGAGATAAGAGGGGGCAAGAGAGATGGGAATCCAATAGAAAATCGCACGCGGGGGGGGGGGGAGAACCTTGGGAGATCGGAGGGGCAAGACAGAGGGGAATCCAGTAGAAAGATATGGCACGCGGTGGGGGGGGGATAACCTTGGGAGATCAGAGGGGGCAAGAGAGATGGGAATCCAGTACAAAATGGCATGGGGGGGGGGGGGAGAACCGTGGGAGATGCTAGGAGGCAAGACAGAGGGGAATCCAATAGAAACATGCCTAAGCTGAGGAAAGAACCTTGGGAGATTGGAGGGGGCAAGACAGAGGGGAATCCAGTAGAAAGTTGCCACACGCTGAGAAAAGCACCTTGGGAGACCGGAGGGGGCAAGACAGAGGGGAATCCAGTAGAAAGCTATCGCACGCTTGGGAAAGAACCTTGGGAGATCTGAGGGGGCAAGAGAGATGGGAATCCAGTACAAAATGGCATGGGGGGGAGGAGAACCTTGGGAGATGCTAGGAGGCAAGACAGAGGGGAATCCAATAGAAACATGCCTAAGCTGAGGAAAGAACCTTGGGAGATGCGAGGAGGCAAGACAGAGGGGAATCCAGTAGAAAGTTATGGCACACTGGGGAAATAACCTTGGGAGATGCGAGGAGGCAAGACAGAGAGGAATCCAGCAGAAAGATATGGCATGCGGGGGGGGGGGGGGGAGAAAGAACCTTGGGAGAGCGGAAGGGGCAAGAAAGAGGGGAATCCAGTAGAAAATGGCACGCGGGGAGGGGGGAAGAACCCTGGGAGATCGGAAAGAGCAAAACAGAGGGGAATCCAGTAGAAAGCTATCGCACACTGGGGAAATAACCTTGGGAGATGCGAGGAGGCAAGACAGAGGGGAATCCAGTAGAAAGATTTGGCACGGGGGGGGGGGGAGAACCTTGGGAGATCGGAGGGGGCAAGACAGAGGGGAATCCTGTATAAAGTTATGGCATACAGTAGAAAATGGCAAGCAGTTGGGGGGGAAAGAACCTTGGGTGATCTGAAGGGGCAAGACAGAGGGAAATCCAGTAGAAAGCTATCCCACACTGGGGAAAGAAAGCTTGGGACATGCCAGGAGGCAAGACAGAGTGGAATTCAGTAGAAAGATGTGGCACGTGAGGGGTTGGGAGAACCTTGAGAGATCAGAGGGGGCAAGAGAGATGGGAATCCAGTACAAAATGGCATGGGGGGGGGGAACCTTGGGAGATGCTAGGGGGCAAGAGAGATGGGAATCCAGTACAAAATGGCATAGGGGGGGGAGAACCTTGGGAGATGCTTGGGGGCAAGACAGATGGGAATCCAGTACAAAATGGCATAGGGAGGGGGGGGAGAACCTTGGGAGATGCTAGGAGGCAAGACAGAGGGGAATCCAATAGAAACATGCCATAAGCTGAGGAAAGAACCTCGGGAGATCGGAGGGGGCAAGGCAGAGGGGAATCCAGTAGAAAGATATGGCATGTGGGGGGTTGGGAGAACATTGGGAGATGCGAGGAGGCAAGACAGAGGGGAATCCAGTAGAAAGTTATCGCACACTGGGGAAACAAAGCTTGGGAGATAGGAAGGGGCAAGACAGAGGGGAATCCTGTAGAAAGTTATGGCACACTGGGGAAATAACCTTGGGAGATGCGAGGAGGCAAGACAGAGAGGAATCCAGCAGAAAGATATGGCATGGGGGGGGGGGGGGAGAAAGAACCTTGGGAGAGCGGAAGGGGCAAGAAAGAGGGGAATCCAGTAGAAAATGGCACGCGGGGGGGGGGGGGGAAGAACCCTGGGAGATCGGAAAGGGCAAAACAGAGGGGAATCCAGTAGAAAGCTATCGCACACTTGGGAAATAACCTTGGGAGATGCGAGGAGGCAAGACAGAGGGGAATCCTGTAGAAAGTTATGGCATACAGTAGAAAATGGCAAGCAGTTGGGGGGGAAAGAACCTTGGGTGATCTGAAGGGGCAAGACAAAGGGAAATCCAGTAGAAAGCTATCCCACACTGGGGAAACAAAGCTTGGGACATGCCAGGAGGCAAGACAGAGTGGAATTCAGTAGAAAGATGTGGCACGTGAGGGGTTGGGAGAACCTTGAGAGATCAGAGGGGGCAAGAGAGATGGGAATCCAGTACAAAATGGCATGGGGGTGGGGAACCTTGGGAGATGCTAGGGGGCAAGAGAGATGGGAATCCAGTACAAAATGGCATGGGGGGGGGGGAGAACCTTGGGAGATGCTTGGGGGCAAGATAGATGGGAATCCAGTACAAAATGGCATAGGGAGGGGGGAGAGAACCTTGGGAGATGCTAGGAGGCAAGACAGAGGGGAATCCAATAGAAACACGCCATAAGCTGAGGAAAGAACCTCGGGAGATCGGAGGGGGCAAGGCAGAGGGGAATCCAGTAGAAAGATATGGCATGTGGGGGGTTGGGATAACATTGGGAGATCAGAGGGGGCAAGAGAGATGGGAAAAGAGTGGAAAATGGCATGGGGGGGGGAAAGAACCTTGGGAGATCGGAGGGGCAAGATAGAGGGGAATCCAGTAGAAAGCTATCGCACGCTGGGGAAAGAACCTTGGGAGATCGGAGGGGGCAAGACAGAGGGAAATCCAGTAGAAAGCTATCCCACACTGGGGAAACAAAGTTTGGGAGATAAGAGGGGGCAATACAGAGGGTAGTCCAGTTGAAAGCTCACTGGGGAAAGAACGTTGGGAGATCGGAGGAAGCAAGACAGAGGGGAATCCTGTAGAAAGATGCCATTTGCTGAGGAAAGAACCTTGGGAGATGGGGGGGGGGCAAGACAGAGGGAAATCCAGTAGAAAGCTATCCCACACTGGGGAAACAAAGCTTGGGACATGCCATGAGGCAAGACAGAGGGGACTCCAGTAGAAAGTTATGGCTCACTGGGCAAAGAACCTTGGGAGATCGGAGGAGGCAAGACAGAGGGGAATCCTGTAGAAAGATGCCATTTGCTGAGGAAAGAACCTTGGGAGATGGGGGGGGGGGTCAAAATAGACGGGAATCCAGTAGAAAGTTATCGCACACTGGGGAAACAAAGCTTGGGAGATAAGAGGGGGCAAGAAAGAGGGGAATCCAGTGGAAAGATATGGCACGTGGGGGGGGGCGAAGAACATTGGGAGATCGGAGGGGCAAGGCAGAGGGGAATCCAGTAGAAAGATATGGCACGGGGGGGGGGGGAGAACTTTGGGAGATCGGAGGGGCAAGGCAGAGGGGAATCCAGTAGAAAGATGCCATATGCTGAGGAAAGAACCTTGGGAGATCGGAGGGGGCAAGACAGAGGGGAATCCAGTAGAAAGCTATCGGACACTTGGGAAATAACCTTGTGAGATGCGAGGAGGCAAGACAGAGGGGAATCCAGTAGAAAGCTATCGGACACTTGGGAAATAACCTTGGGAGATGCGAGGAGGCAAGACAGAGGGGAATCCAGTAGAAAGTTATCTCACGCTGGGGAAACAAAGCTTGGGAGATAGGAGGGGGCAAGACAGAGGGGAATCCTGTAGAAAGTTATGGCACACTGGGGAAATAACCTTGGGAGATGCGAGGAGGCAAGACAGAGGGGAATCCAGTAGAAAGTTATGGCACACTGGGGAAATAACCTTGGGAGATGCGAGGAGGCAAGACAGAGAGGAATCCAGCAGAAAGATATGGCATGCGGGGGGGGGGGGGGGAGAAAGAACCTTGGGAGAGCGGAAGGGGCAAGAAAGAGGGGAATCCAGTAGAAAATGGCACGCGGGGGGGGGGGGAGAACCCTGGGAGATCGGAAAGGGCAAAACAGAGGGGAATCCAGTAGAAAGCTATCGCACACTTGGGAAATAAACTTGGGAGATGCGAGGAGGCAAGACAGAGGGGAATCCAGGAGAAAGATTTGGCACGCGGGGGGGGGGGGAGAACCTTGGGAGATCGGAGGGGGCAAGACAGAGGGGAATCCTGTAGAAAGTTATGGCATACAGTAGAAAATGGCAAGCAGTTGGGGGGGAAAGAACCTTGGGTGATCTGAAGGGGCAAGACAGAGGGAAATCCAGTAGAAAGCTATCCCACACTGGGGAAACAAAGCTTGGGACATGCCAGGAGGCAAGACAGAGTGGAATTCAGTAGAAAGATGTGGCAAGTGAGGGGTTGGGAGAACCTTGAGAGATCAGAGGGGGCAAGAGAGATGGGAATCCAGTAGAAAGATAGGGCACGCGGGGGGGGGGGGGAGAACCTTGGGAGATCTGAGGGGGCAAGACAGAGGGAAATCCTGGGCGGTGGGCTTCTCATGGGGGCCGAATCATGAAAGAGGCAGAGGCTGCTTTCTCGGGATGAGAGCCCAGATCTGACTCCGTGGCTCTCTTTTATTGGTTTCAATAGGGTGGGTGGATACACATTCATAAACAAGAAAACTACGTAATGAAAAGATACAATTTCATGTATGGAAAACTTCACATGTACATATATCATTGATTAGACAGTCAGAGATATCACCGTGACAGTAAGGAATGGAATGTTTATCTATGAGCCCCTTTTTATGGGGGCCATAAATAAAAATGTTATCTTCGAGAAATTCCTTAGTGCCCTTGTTTACCTCACACTCAGAAGTGTTAGACTTCATGGCACCAAATAAACAATTAATCCCACATAAATCATGAGATCTGCAACATCACCTCTGTTTTTGTTTGTTTTTTTAAGATGGTCAAAATTCCTCTAAAGCTATGACATCCCCAGTGGATCCCCCCTCCGGGAGAGCCCTTAGGGAGCCAATACACCTTTCCAAAGGAATGCTTTCTGATTTGGAGTCCTCATCAGCCTCAGAGGCAAATTCTAAAAGAGGTTTTTTACATTCGTTTTCAACAGTGTGCTTCAGTAAGAGGACATCATCTCCAATACTGTTTAGTCGCTGTTTCAAAAATGCCAAAAGTCTCCCCATGACGCATGGGCCAATTATACATGCAAGGAGTAATAAAATCAAAGGACCGGCTAGGGCCGAAAGGAGAGTAGTCAACCAGGGGGAGAGATTAAACATTCCTTGATACCATGTGTGAGATTGGGAGCGTTCTCTCTCTCTGTCTTTCAATCGGGTATTTAATTCTGCCATAGAGTCAAGCACGATGCCCGAACTGTCGGTATAAAAACAACATTCCTCTTTCAAAGCTACACACAGACCGCCCTGTTTTAAGAGTAGCAAATCCAAACCCCTTCTATTCTGTAAAACAACTTCAGATAGTGAAGTAAGAGAATTCTGGAGAGCAATCATAGATTGTTCTATGCGTTCGAGATCGGCATCAATTTCAACACTGAGCCTGCGGATGTTTTGGTCAGCCACAACCATTCCGGTGGCTCCTAGGCCCAGGAGAAGGGTCAGAGTCATAGTAGTAACCATTTCACGTTTTGTTCGTAAGAGGTATTGGGGTGTTTCCATACGAGAAAGGAACTCATTATTAGAAAAAACAGACATTTTAGGGAGAAGATATATCTGAATACAAAAAGCTTTTTGTGTATATAAAATGTCTCCACTGACACATGCAGTAGCGCCAGTGGAGCAGGCCCAAATAGAGCCATTGGAGGGGACAAAAAATTGACCTTTGTACCGTCGGGAGAGATCGGCGGTGGGAAGGAGGGTGTGCATAGTAGTCCATCCACCTGTGGGAAGCCCTAGTCTTGCACCAGGCAACCACAATTGGCAAAGGTGATAAGCATCAGAAGAAGCATTAATACAAAAGTGAGAAAAGTTAGAGGGTACATACCCAAGGCAACAACCTTGACCTTCAATTGAGGACACTGTTATAGAAGAATTAGACCACCGGCAAGTGGTATCTGAGGTACTATTGGCAAAAGGTAAGGCAGAACCTATGGCTTCATAAAAAGGGGGTTGGGAAGACATACACAACCAACACCTAGTATCATTGCGAGGAAAAGTACGGGCTGCCTCGAGGGCATCACGCGCAGAGGAAACCAAAGTCACCAATGGATTATTGTTTTTTGTCAAGGGCTGTAAAAAGGGCGAACTAAGTTGCAGGTTTGGGCCTACAGGTGGAGATGTTTCTAAAGACATGGTAAGACGAATTGTGAAGATATTACCTGGGTGACTGTTTTTGGAGTTATCATTTGACCTTCCCCCCCATTTTTTCCCTGCAAACCATTCAGTAATTGGAAGATTCCTGCCATATGATGTAAAGGTAACAGTCATGGGGTTAAGGCGAACACCGCAGCAGGCCCAATTGGTACAGGAATTCCAAGGCAAATTGTTATCAGGGCCTAGTACTGCTTTGATATAGTCCGAGGTATAGGGAGCCGTCCACCAAATCTTTCCGGTTGACACACATTGCCAGGACTTACAATACCAATCAGGGGTGGTTCCACATTTATCCAGGTGGGAGAGTTCTGTAAGATGTCCTGGGCAAATATACAGGCCTGGGCCAGTGTTCCAGACCTGTCGAGGGGAAGGGTCACATTTAGTCTTATGTTTAAATCCATGAGCACCGACCAGCATTTCAGCAAAGTCAAAGGAAAGCACAGGAAACCAAGGCCACAGAGTTCGATTAGAAATGGAATAAAGGATGTTTCCTTGAAAGTCCAAAATAGTCCAGGTATAGTTTACGGGACGGTGCTGATTCCGTTGTGCATCGGACAAGGAGCGCCGCAAACGGGGAGCTGCAGGAGCAAAAACATGGGAAGAGGGCAAGGAGCGAAATACGCCAGGGGAAAAATGGATAGCGGAAAGAAGGGAAACTTTCATGACAAAAGATCTTTTTTGCTTTAGGAAGAACAGGGAACACACATAAGTGCCATAGTCCTCAGAGGAAACGTTAAGAATTAACAAGGAAGTAGAACAAGGAGAAGATATTATATAAGTGTTGTTAGAGGGATGGATCGGATCTCCATCCCTTAGCCATGTCCACTGAGCTGGATGCAGCAAGGGATGGCGTTGTCTACAAATAAGCTCCGCACGACCCCCGGAAGGGGTTTGTACTCGACAATGTGGAACTCTAATGTAGGCACTCAAACGTTCAAAAAGTATACATTTAGGGAGTGAGACACGTAGATCAGGAGGAATAGGAGACGCAGAGGAAAAAAGGTTAGAGACAGAAGAGACAAGAGAGATCAAAGACAGAATCAACAAAAGGATCATGTTGCTTTTTTAATTGGTCGAGATGGCAAGGACGAACGCAGCGAGCTGGAACCCACAGAACTCGATCTTGTAATTGTACTGCTGCGTAGCCTTTTCCCCAAGTGATCAATTGAACAGGACCTCTCCAAGCTGGATCAGGAAGGTGCCTATAATAAACAAGAGGACGAGAAGAGGGGAGGGGAGGAGTGGAGAAATGTCTAGAGGCGGCAGTAGAGGCTGGGGATCCGGTTAAATTAAGAAAATTCAAAGAATACAAACAAACATTTAATACATTTTGTAACGCCGGGAGTGACGGGGGGCTTACGCCTTTGGACCCCAAATGTCTGTCCAGGGCTTGTTTGAGGGTCGAATTTGCCCTTTCCACAATAGCCTGTCCCTGGCTATTGAATGGAATGCCAAATTAGCCAAATTGGGGTACACCAAATTGTTAGGTACCCAAAATCCCTCTTTTTTTATTTGTTTGAGAAGACAGTCCTAAAAGGACCAATTAACACGTTCCACAATGGCTTAACCTGTGGAATTATAAAAAAAAGCCCAAAAATTAAAACAATGTTTCAAATAGTACAAGATTACAAAAAGGCCAATGCAAAATAGGCCAGGACATTATCAGTCTTTAAAAAGAAAAGTTTGCCCAAGGCAGTAAAAGCTGAAAAAAAAAGATGAGAAATAACATAATTAGCTGTTACTCCTCGTTAAAATGTAGCCAAAAAATACAAAAAGAGAAATGAATTGACTTCTAAGGAGCCAAAAAAACCATAGGTGACATCCATTTGCCATAATAATTAAAGGCCAAATCATGGGGATTAACTTCCGTATCCCCAGAGGGGGATGCCCCAAAACACTGGGGGCAAGATGAAACAATTTGCTTGGCCTGGTTGAGTGGCATATGGCAAGATTGTGCCAGTCCCCAGGCAGTTTGATAAAAAAAGTTAATCAAAAAAAAATCTGAAGAAAAAACATAGTTTAAAAAAATACCTAGAAAATCAAAAATAAATTGACACACATAATAAAAGTCAGAAATGTAGTTAAAAAGCTTGTTAAAAAAAGATGTGAAAAGTTAAAATAGCAACAGACTATTTTTAGTGTTGCAAGAACAACAATATTGCAAGGTAGGAAAAGAAAAATTATTAAACACGCAAGCCAAAGACCTTCAGGCAAATGAGAAAAAATACAGACCACATAGTCAGTGAAAGGACACTGAAGAAAGAAGTTATTCTGAAAACAAAATTAAAAATCAGATTTTGGAATAGGAAAAATAATATTAATTAAATCAGTCCAATTTCTACAACAAACCCCCCCCCCAAAAAAATAATGGCAAAACATTTTAAAACGGAGTCTTTTTGTCTTAAAAAACATCAAAAGAATTAGCTGACAAGTTAGCAATCCACAAATGGAATGCTCAAAATCTCATTAATCTTTTCAACTGTGGCAAGGGCACGAAAAGGAGAAAAAAATAAATCAAATAAAGAACTTTAAATAAACTGGCAGACGCAAACGGAAGAACCCAAACAAAGGTTCCCCAATAGCTGCCATAAATTAATTAGCAAAATACCTCCGTGTGCATTTAAACAAAGAAAAATTTGGAGCAAAAAGAATTGTAACATTTCATGCAGTTATGCTTTACTGGAACAATCTGCAATTCATACAATACAATACAATACAATACAATAACAGAGTTGGAAGGGACCCTAGAGGTCCTCCAATCCAACCCCCTGCCTAGGCAGGAAACCTATACCATCTCAGACAAATAACCATTCAACATCCTCTCAAAAACCTTCAGTGTTGGGGCATTCACAACCCCTGGAGGCAAGCCGTTCCACTGACCAACTGCTCTAACTGTTAGGAAATTTTCCCCCAGCTCCAAGCCATCTCTCTCCTTAACCAGCCTGACTCTCCGTGGCAATCCCTGAGACATTGGAACAATGCCATCATGTCTCCCCTACTCCTTCCAGTAAAAAAATCATTTTTTATTTTTAAAAGCCAATTAGGTTATATCTTTGGGGCTCCAAGTAAAATACCATCCATACAATGATTTACCAAAGCCAATGAATAGCACTTATACAAAAAATTCAATTCTACAACATAAATCTAAATTTTAAAAAAACTAAGTAAATATATAATCATATCTACCATATCAAGATCGTTCCCAAGTCCAAGAAATGCCCTCCGGCATTCAAACGTAACATTTCCCTTTGCTAATTTCATCAAAAGCTTCATTCGAGCCTCAAAATTATCTCTGTTGTTGTCCTGCAATTTGTTAAACCACACAGGCTCTTCCAAAAAAAGAAAAAAGGGGGGGGGGAGGTGGGGGACAGGACAAACTCCTTCTAAAGAAAAGAAAGTGGGGGGGGAGGAGGAAGGCAGCAGACATCCCGAAGAGGGGGAGGTGTGGGGAGGTAAGAAGCAGACTTACAGAGTTAAACTTTTCTTACAAGCAGGGAAAGGGAAGATAGAAAAAAGCAATCCTTTAAACTAATTACTTCATGATCTTGTGGAATCAATTTAGGTGGAGAGACAGAAAACATATATTTATTCCCCTCCTCTGTTGCTAATTGTTCCTCTAACAGTGGAGAAGCAGAAAAATTAACATCTCCGTGAGGAGTTAAGAGACCAATCGAAGATGATTTTAGAGAAAGAATTTTTAAAATAACACTTTTGCAGGGGTTCTTTGTGTCTTGTGGAAGTAAATGCCCAATCTTTTCCACATAGACATTTTTACAGAGCCCTTTTCCGGATTTCCAAATATAAAAAGGCCAAATTAGATTTGCTTGGTTTTTGTAAATTTTTTCCATTATTCTTTTTAGAATAATAATTTAAACCTTGATTGGTTTACCAAGTTTTTGCAGGTCGCACCTGCTTCTTGGTTAACCTTCTTTCTTATACTCACGAGGGGATCCTTAGTCTTGCTTCAGACGGGATGTATGCATAGCCTCTTCCAGGCAGTGAGCAAAGGAAGTTCAAGAAACGTACAGCCTAAGCCATCACGTATAGTCTCGGAACTATCACGTCGGGGTCACCAGTTGCGAATGTCCGGTGGGCTTCTCATGGGGGCCGAATCATGAAAGAGGCAGAGGCTGCTTTCTCGAGATGAGAGCGCAGATCTGACTCCGTGGCTCTCTTTTATTGGTTTCAATAGGGTGGGTGGATACACATTCATAAACAAAAAAACTATGTAATGAAAAGATACAGTTTCATGTATGGAAAACTTCACATGTACATATATCATTGATTAGACAGTCAGAGATATCACCTTGACAGTAAGGAATGGAATGTTTATCTATGAGCCCCTTTTTATGGGGGCCATAAATAAAAATGTTATCTTCGAGAAATTCCTCAATGCCCTTGTTTACCTTACACTTAGAAGTGTTAGACTTTATGGCACCAAATAAATCAATTAATCCACATAAATCAGAAGATCTGCAACAATGAACCTTGGGAGATCGGGGGCGGGGGGGGGGCAAGACAGAGGGGAGTCCAGGAGAAAGTTATGGCTCACTGAGGAAAGAACCTTGGGAGATGCGAGGAGGCAAGACAGAGGGGAATCCAGCAGAAATATATGGCATGGGGGGGGGGGGAAAGAACCTTGGGAGATCGGAGGGGGCAAGACAGTGTAATCCAGTAGAAAGTTATGGCTCACTGGGGAAAGAACCTTGGGAGATGCGAGGAGGCAAGACAGAGGGGAATCCAGCAGAAATATATGGCATGGGGGGGGGGGGGGAAAGAACCTTGGGAGATCGGAGGGGGCAAGACAGATGGGAATCCAGTAGAAAGTTATGGCTCACTGAGGAAAGAACCTTGGGAGATCTGAAGGGGCAAGACAGAGGGAAATCCAGTAGAAAGATGCCATATGCTGAGGAAAGAACCTTGGGAGATCTGAAGGGGCAAGAGAGATGGGAGTCCAGGAGAAAGTTATGGCTCACTGAGGAAAGAACCTTGGGAGATGCGAGGAGGCAAGACAGAGGGGAATCCAGCAGAAATATATGGCATGGGGGGGGGGGAAAGAACCTTGGGAGATCGGAGGGGGCAAGACAGTGTAATCCAGTAGAAAGTTATGGCTCAATGGGGAAAGAACCTTGGGAGATGCGAGGAGGCAAGACAGAGGGGAATCCAGCAGAAATATATGGCATGGGGGGGGGGGGGGGGAAGAACCTTGGGAGATCGGAGGAGGCAAGACAGAGGGGAATCCAGTAGAAAGATGCCATATGCTGAGGAAAGAACCTTGGGAGATCTGAAGGGGCAAGACAGAGGGAAATCCAGTAGAAAGCTATCGCACACTGGGGAAACAAAGCTTGGGAGATAAGAGGGGGCAAGAGAGATGGGAATCCAGTAGAAAGTTATGGCTCACTGGGGAGAGAACCTTAGGAGATCGGAGTGGGCAAGACAGAGGGGAATCCAGTAGAAAATGGCACGCGGGGGGGGGGGAGAACCTTGGGAGATCGGAGGGGGCAAGACAGTGGAATCCAGTAGAAAGTTATGGCACACTGGGGAAAGAACCTTGGGATTTCAGAGGAGGGGAGACAGAGGGGAATCCAGTAGAAAGATGCCATATGCTGAGGAAAGAACCTTGGGAGATCGGAGGGGGCAAGACAGAGGGAAATCCAGTAGATAGTTATAGCACACTGGGGAAATAAAGCTTGGGAGATAAGAAGGGGCAAGACAGAGGGGAATCCAGTAGAAAATGGCACGCGGGGGGGGGGGGAGAACCTTGGGAGATCGGAGGGGCAAGGCAGTAGGGAATCCAGTAGAAAGATGCCATATACTGAGCAAAGAACCTTGGGAGATCTGAGGGGGCAACACAGAGGGGAATCCAGTAGAAAGCTATCGCACGCTGGGGAATGAACCTTGGGAGATCGGGGGCGGGGGGGGGGGGCAAGACAGAGGGGAATCCAGCAGAAATATATGGCATGCGGGGGGGGGGGTGAGAAAGAAACTTGGGAGAGCCAAGAGAGAGGGGAATCCAGTAGAAAGGTATGGCACTTGGTGGGGGGGAGAACCTTAGGAGATCGGAGGGGGCAAGACACAGGGGAATCCAGTAGAAAGATATGTCACGCGGGTGGGGGGGAGAACCTTAGGAGATCGGAGGGGCAAGGCAGAGGGAAATCCATTAGAAAGTTGTGGCACGCTGGGGAAACAAAGCTTGGGAGATAAGGGCGGGCAAGACAGAGGGGAATCCTGTAGAAAGTTGTGGCACACTGGGGAAATAACCTTGGGAGATGTGAGGAGGCAAGACAGAGGGGAGTCCAGTAGAAAATGGCAGGGGGGGGAGAACCTTGGGAGATCAGAGGGGGCAAGACAGAGGGAAATCCAGAAGAAAGCTATCGCACACTGGGGAAAGAACTTTGGGAGATCGGAGGGGGCAGGACAGAGGGAAATCCAGTAGAAAGCTATCGCACACTGGGGAAATAAAGCTTGGCAGATAAGAGGGGGCAAGAGAGATAGGAAACCAGTAGAAAGATATGGAATGCGTGGGGGGGGGGAGAACCTTGGGAGATGGGAGGGGCAAGACAGAGGGAAATACAGTAGAAAATGGCAAGCAGTTGGGGGGGGAAAGAACCTTGGGAGATCAGAGGGGGCAAGACAGAGGGAAATCCAGTAGAAAGCTATCCCACACTGGGGAAACAAAGCTTGGGACATGCCAGGAG
This sequence comes from Natrix helvetica, assembly GCF_964273705.1. Taxonomy (NCBI): domain Eukaryota; kingdom Metazoa; phylum Chordata; class Lepidosauria; order Squamata; family Natricidae; genus Natrix; species Natrix helvetica. The sequence continues at coordinate 57,355,248 of NC_138555.1, read as the reverse complement.
GCAAGACAAAGGGGAATTCAGTAGAAAGATATGGCATGTGAGCGGTTGGGAGAACCTTGAGAGATCAGAGGAGGCAAGACAGACGGGAGTCCAGTAGAAGGTTATGGCTCACTGAGGAAAGAACCTTGGGAGATCGGAGGAGGCAAGACAGAGGGGAATCCAGTAGAAAGTTGCCACACGCTGAGAAAAGAACCTTGGGAGATCGGAGGGGCAAGACAGAGGGGAATCCAGTAGAAAGATATGGCACGCGGGGGGGGGGGGAATAACCTTGGGAGATCAGAGGGGGCAAGAGAGATGGGAATCCAGTTCAAAATGGCATAGGGGTGGGGAGAACCTTGGGAGATCAGAGGGGGCAAGACAGAGGGGAATCCAGTAGAAAGCTTATGCACGCTGGGGAAAGAACCTTGGGAGATCGGAGGAGGCAAGAAAGAGGGGAATCCACTAGAAAGATGACATACGCTGAGGAAAGAACCTCGGGAGGTCGGAGGGGGAAAGACAGAAGGAAATCCAGTAGAAAGCTATCGCACACAGGGGAAACAAAGCTTGGGAGATAAGAGGGGGCAAGAGAGATGGGAATCCAGTAGAAAATGGCATGGGAGGGAAAGAAACTTGGGAGATCGGAGGGGCAAGACAGAGGGGAATCCAGTAGAAAGATATGGCTCACTGGGGAAATAACCTTGGGAGATAAGAGGGGGCAAGAGAGATGGGAATCCAGTAGAAAATGGCATGGGGGGGGGGGAAATAAAGCTTGGCAGATAAGAGGGGGTAAGACAGAGGGGAATCCAGTAGAAAATCGCACGCGGGGGGGGGGGGGAAGAACCTTGGGAGATCGGAGGGGCAAGACAGAGGGGAATCCAGAAGAAAGATATGGCACGCTAAAGCACACAGGGGAAACAAAGCTTGGGAGATCAGAGGGGGCAAGAGAGATGGGAATCCAGTACAAAATGGCATAGGGGGGGGGGGAGAACCTTGGGAGATGCTAGGAGGCAATATACAGAGGGGAATCCAATAGAAACATGCCATAAGTGGAGGAAAGAGCCTCGGGAGATTGGAGGGGGCAAGACGGAGGGGAATCCAGTACAAAATGGCATAGTGGGGGGGGGAGAACCTTGGGAGATGCTAGGAGGCAATATACGGAGGGGAATCCAATAGAAACATGCCATAAGTGGAGGAAAGAGCCTCGGGAGATTGGAGGGGGCAAGACGGAGGGGAATCCAGTAGAAAGTTATTGCACACTGGGGAAAGAACCTTGGGATATCGGAGGAGGCAATACAGAGGGGAGTCCAGTAGAAAGATGCCATATGCTGAGGAAAGAACCTTGGGAGATCGGAGGGGGCAAGACAGAAGGGAATCCAGTAGAAAGATATGGCACGCGGGGGGGTGGGGATAACCTTGGGAGATCAGAGGGGGCAAGAGAGATGGGAATCCAGTTCAAAATGGCATAGGGGGGGGGGGAGAACCTTGGGAGATCTGAGGGGGCAAAACAGAGGGATATCCAGTAGAAAGATATGGCTCACTGGGGAAATAACCTTGGGAGATAAGAGGGGGCAAAAGAGATGGGAATCCAGTAGAAAATGGCATGGGGGGGGGGGAAATAAAGCTTGGCAGATAAGAGGGGGTAAGACAGAGGGGAATCCAGTAGAAAATCGCACGCGGGGGGGGGGGGAAACCTTGGGAGATCGGAGGGACAAGACAGAGGGGAATCCAGAAGAAAGATATGGCACGCGGTGGGGGGGGATAACCTTGGGAGATCACAGGGGGCAAGAGAGATGGGAATCCTGTACAAAATGGCATGGGGGGGGGGGGACAACCTTGGGAGATGCTAGGAGGCAAGACAGAGGGGAATGCAATAGAAACATGCCATAAGCTGAGGAAAGAACCTTGGGAGATCGGAGGGGGCAAGACAGAGGGGAATCCAGTAGAAAGCTATCGCACTCTGGGGAAAGAACCTTGGGAGATCGGAGGGGGCAAGACAGAGGGGAATCCAGTAGAAAGCTATCGCACACAGGGGAAACAAAGCTTGGGAGATAAGAGGGGGCAAGAGAGATGGGAATCCAGTAGAAAATCGCACGCGGGGGGGGGGGGGGAAGAACCTTGGGATATCGGAGGAGGCAAGACAGAGGGGAATCCAGTAGAAAGATGCCATATGCTGAGGAAAGAACCTTGGGAGATCGGAGGGGGCAAGACAGAGGGAAATCCAGTAGAAAGCTATAGCACACTGGGGACACAAAGCTTGGGAGATGCCAGGAGGCAAGACAGAGGGGAATCCAGTAGAAAGATATGGCACGCGGTGGGGGGGGGGATAACCTTGGGAGATCAGAGGGGGCAAGAGAGATGGGAATCCAGTACAAAATGGCATAGGGGGGGGGGAGAAACTTGGGAGATGCTAGGAGGCAATATACGGAGGGGAATCCAATAGAAACATGCCATAAGCTGAGGAAAGAGCCTCGGGAGATTGGAGGGGGCAAGACGGAGGGGAATCCAGTAGAAAATGGCACGGGGGGGGGGGGTAGAGAACCTTAGGAGATCGGAGGGGGCAAGACAGAGGGGAATCCAGTAGAAAGTTATGGCACACTGGGGAAAGAACCTTGGGATATCGGAGGAGGCAAGACAGCGGGGAATCCAGTAGAAAGCTATCGCACGCTGAGGAAAGAACCCTGGGAGATCGGAGGGAGCAAGACAGAGGGAAATCCAGTAGAAAGCTATCGCACACTGGGGAAATAAAGCTTGGCAGATAAGAGAGGGCAAGACAGAGGGGAATCCAGTAGAAAATGGCACGGGGGGGGGGGGTAGAGAACCTTAGGAGATCGGAGGGGGCAAGACAGAGGGGAATCCAGTAGAAAGATATGGCACGTGGGGGGGGGGATAACCTTGGGAGATCAGAGGGGGCAAGAGAGATGGGAATCCAGTACAAAATGGCATGGGGGTGGGGGGGGAGAGAACCTTGGGAGATGCTAGGAGGCAAGACAGAGGGGAATGCAATAGAAAGATATGGCACGCGGTGGGGGGGGGGATAACCTTGGGAGATCAGAGGGGGCAAGAGAGATGGGAATCCAGTACAAAATGGCATAGGGGGGGGGGAGAACCTTGGGAGATGCTAGGAGGCAATATACGGAGGGGAATCCAATAGAAACATGCCATAAGCTGAGGAAAGAGCCTCGGGAGATTGGAGGGGGCAAGACGGAGGGGAATCCAGTAGAAAATGGCACGGGGGGGGGGGGTAGAGAACCTTAGGAGATCGGAGGGGGCAAGACAGAGGGGAATCCAGTAGAAAGTTATGGCACACTGGGGAAAGAACCTTGGGATATCGGAGGGAGCAAGACAGAGGGAAATCCAGTAGAAAGCTATCGCACACTGGGGAAACAAAGCTTGGGAGATAAGAGGGGGCAAGACAGAGGGGAATCCAGTAGAAAATGGCACGTGGGGGGGGTAGAGAACCTTAGGAGATCAGAGGGGGCAAGAGAGATGGGAATCCAGTTCAAAATGGCATAGGGGGGGGGGAGAACCTTGGGAGATCAGAGGGGGCAAGACAGAGGGGAATCCAGTAGAAAATGGCACAGGGGGGGGGGTAGAGAACCTTAGGAGATCGGAGGGGGCAAGACAGAGGGGAATCCAGTAGAAAGTTATGGCACACTGGGGAAATAAAGCTTGGCAGATAAGAGGGGGCAAGAGAGATAGGAAACCAGTAGAAAGATATGGAATGCGTGGGGGGGGGGAGAATCTTGGGAGATGGGAGGGGCAAGACAGAGGGAAATACAGTAGAAAATGGCAAGCAGTTGGGGGGGGAAAGAACCTTGGGAGATCAGAGGGGGCAAGACAGAGGGAAATCCAGTAGAAAGCTATCCCACACTGGGGAAACAAAGCTTGGGACATGCCAGGAGGCAAGACAAAGGGGAATTCAGTAGAAAGATATGGCATGTGAGCGGTTGGGAGAACCTTGAGAGATCAGAGGAGGCAAGAAAGACGGGAGTCCAGTAGAAGGTTATGGCTCACTGAGGAAAGAACCTTGGGAGATCGGAGGAGGCAAGACAGAGGGGAATCCAGTAGAAAGTTGCCACACGCTGAGAAAAGAACCTTGGGAGATCGGAGGGGCAAGACAGAGGGGAATCCAGTAGAAAGATATGGCACGCGGGGGGGGCGGGGGAATAACCTTGGGAGATCAGAGGGGGCAAGAGAGATGGGAATCCAGTTCAAAATGGCATAGGGGTGGGGAGAACCTTGGGAGATCAGAGGGGGCAAGACAGAGGGGAATCCAGTAGAAAGCTTATGCACGCTGGGGAAAGAACCTTGGGAGATCGGAGGAGGCAAGAAAGAGGGGAATCCACTAGAAAGATGACATACGCTGAGGAAAGAACCTCGGGAGGTCGGAGGGGGAAAGACAGAAGGATATCCAGTAGAAAGCTATCGCACACAGGGGAAACAAAGCTTGGGAGATAAGAGGGGGCAAGAGAGATGGGAATCCAGTAGAAAATGGCATGGGGGGGAAAGAAACTTGGGAGATCGGAGGGGCAAGACAGAGGGGAATCCAGTAGAAAGATATGGCTCACTGGGGAAATAACCTTGGGAGATAAGAGGGGGCAAGAGAGATGGGAATCCAGTAGAAAATGGCATGGGGGGGGGAAATAAAGCTTGGCAGATAAGAGGGGGTAAGACAGAGGGGAATCCAGTAGAAAATCGCACGCGGGGGGGGGGGGAAGAACCTTGGGAGATCGGAGGGGCAAGACAGAGGGGAATCCAGAAGAAAGATATGGCACGCTAAAGCACACAGGGGAAACAAAGCTTGGGAGATCAGAGGGGGCAAGAGAGATGGGAATCCAGTACAAAATGGCATAGGGGGGGGGGGGGGGAGAACCTTGGGAGATGCTAGGAGGCAATATACAGAGGGGAATCCAATAGAAACATGCCATAAGTGGAGGAAAGAGCCTCGGGAGATTGGAGGGGGCAAGACGGAGGGGAATCCAGTACAAAATGGCATAGTGGGGGGGGGAGAACCTTGGGAGATGCTAGGAGGCAATATACGGAGGGGAATCCAATAGAAACATGCCATAAGTGGAGGAAAGAGCCTCGGGAGATTGGAGGGGGCAAGACGGAGGGGAATCCAGTAGAAAGTTATTGCACACTGGGGAAAGAACCTTGGGATATCGGAGGAGGCAATACAGAGGGGAGTCCAGTAGAAAGATGCCATATGCTGAGGAAAGAACCTTGGGAGATCGGAGGGGGCAAGACAGAAGGGAATCCAGTAGAAAGATATGGCACGCGGGGGTGGGGGGTGGGGATAACCTTGGGAGATCAGAGGGGGCAAGAGAGATGGGAATCCAGTTCAAAATGGCATAGGGGGGGGGGGAGAACCTTGGGAGATCTGAGGGGGCAAAACAGAGGGATATCCAGTAGAAAGATATGGCTCACTGGGGAAATAACCTTGGGAGATAAGAGGGGGCAAAAGAGATGGGAATCCAGTAGAAAATGGCATGGGGGGGGGGAAATAAAGCTTGGCAGATAAGAGGGGGTAAGACAGAGGGGAATCCAGTAGAAAATCGCACGTGGGGGGGGGGAAACCTTGGGAGATCGGAGGGGCAAGACAGAGGGGAATCCAGAAGAAAGATATGGCACGCGGTGGGGGGGGATAACCTTGGGAGATCAGAGGGGGCAAGAGAGATGGGAATCCTGTACAAAATGGCATGGGGGGGGGGGGGGGACAACCTTGGGAGATACTAGGAGGCAAGACAGAGGGGAATGCAATAGAAACATGCCATAAGCTGAGGAAAGAACCTTGGGAGATCGGAGGGGGCAAGACAGAGGGGAATCCAGTAGAAAGCTATCGCACTCTGGGGAAAGAACCTTGGGAGATCGGAGGGGGCAAGACAGAGGGGAATCCAGTAGAAAGCTATCGCACACAGGGGAAACAAAGCTTGGGAGATAAGAGGGGGCAAGAGAGATGGGAATCCAGTAGAAAATCGCACGCGGGGGGGGGGGGGGAAGAACCTTGGGATATCGGAGGGGGCAAGACAGAGGGAAATCCAGTAGAAAGCTATAGCACACTGGGGACACAAAGCTTGGGAGATGCCAGGAGGCAAGACAGAGGGGAATCCAGTAGAAAGATATGGCACGCGGTGGGGGGGGGGTGATAACCTTGGGAGATCAGAGGGGGCAAGAGAGATGGGAATCCAGTACAAAATGGCATAGGGGGGGGGGAGAAACTTGGGAGATGCTAGGAGGCAATATACGGAGGGGAATCCAATAGAAACATGCCATAAGCTGAGGAAAGAGCCTCGGGAGATTGGAGGGGGCAAGACGGAGGGGAATCCAGTAGAAAATGGCACGGGGGGGGGGGGTAGAGAACCTTAGGAGATCGGAGGGGGCAAGACAGAGGGGAATCCAGTAGAAAGTTATGGCACACTGGGGAAAGAACCTTGGGATATCGGAGGAGGCAAGACAGCGGGGAATCCAGTAGAAAGCTATCGCACGCTGAGGAAAGAACCCTGGGAGATCGGAGGGAGCAAGACAGAGGGAAATCCAGTAGAAAGCTATCGCACACTGGGGAAATAAAGCTTGGCAGATAAGAGAGGGCAAGACAGAGGGGAATCCAGTAGAAAATGGCACGGGGGGGGGGGTAGAGAACCTTAGGAGATCGGAGGGGGCAAGACAGAGGGGAATCCAGTAGAAAGATATGGCACGTGGGGGGGGGGATAACCTTGGGAGATCAGAGGGGGCAAGAGAGATGGGAATCCAGTACAAAATGGCATGGGGGGGGGGGGAGAGAGAACCTTGGGAGATGCTAGGAGGCAAGACAGAGGGGAATGCAATAGAAAGATATGGCACGCGGTGGGGGGGGGGATAACCTTGGGAGATCAGAGGGGGCAAGAGAGATGGGAATCCAGTACAAAATGGCATAGGGGGGGGGAGAACCTTGGGAGATGCTAGGAGGCAATATACGGAGGGGAATCCAATAGAAACATGCCATAAGCTGAGGAAAGAGCCTCGGGAGATTGGAGGGGGCAAGACGGAGGGGAATCCAGTAGAAAATGGCACGGGGGGGGGGGTAGAGAACCTTAGGAGATCGGAGGGGGCAAGACAGAGGGGAATCCAGTAGAAAGTTATGGCACACTGGGGAAAGAACCTTGGGATATCGGAGGGAGCAAGACAGAGGGAAATCCAGTAGAAAGCTATCGCACACTGGGGAAACAAAGCTTGGGAGATAAGAGGGGGCAAGACAGAGGGGAATCCAGTAGAAAATGGCACGTGGGGGGGGGGTAGAGAACCTTAGGAGATCAGAGGGGGCAAGAGAGATGGGAATCCAGTTCAAAATGGCATAGGGGGGGGGAGAACCTTGGGAGATCAGAGGGGGCAAGACAGAGGGGAATCCAGTAGAAAATGGCACAGGGGGGGGGGTAGAGAACCTTAGGAGATCGGAGGGGGCAAGACAGAGGGGAATCCAGTAGAAAGTTATGGCACACTGGGGAAAGAACCTTGGGATATCGGAGGAGGCAAGACAGAGGGGAATCTAGTAGAAAGATGCCATATGCTGAGGAAAGAACCTTGGGAGATCGGAGGGGGCAAGACAGAGGGAAATCCAGTAGAAAGCTATCGCACGCTGGGGAAAGCACCTTGGGAGATCGGAGGGGGCAATACAGAGGGGAGTCCAGTAGAAAGTTATGGCTCACTGAGGAAAGAACCTTGGGAGATCGGAGGAGGCAAGACAGAGGGGAATCCAGTAGAAAGTTGCCACACGCTGAGAAAAGAACCTTGGGAGATCGGAGGGGGCAAGGCAGAGGGAAATACAGTAGAAAATGGCAAGCAGTTGGGGGGGGGAAAGAACCTTGGGAGATCTGAAGGGGCAAGACAGAGGGAAATCCAGTAGAAAGCTATCGCATACAGGGGAAACATAGCTTGGGAGATAAGAGGGGGCTAGAGAGATGGGAATCCAGTAGAAAATGGCATGGGGGGGGGGGGGAAGAAACTTGGGAGATCGGAGGGGCAAGACAGAGGGGAATCCAGTAGAAAGCTATCGCACGCTGGGGAAATAACCTTGGGATATCAGAGGGGGCAAGACAGAGGGAAATCCAGTAGAAAGCTATCCCACACTGGGGAAACAAAGCTTGGGACATGCCAGGAGGCAAGACAAAGGGGAATTCAGTAGAAAGATATGGCACGTGAGCGGTTGGGAGAACCTTGAGAGATCAGAGGAGGCAAGACAGACGGGAGTCCAGTAGAAGGTTATGGCTCACTGAGGAAAGAACCTTGGGAGATCGGAGGAGGCAAGACAGAGGGGAATCCAGTAGAAAGTTGCCACACGCTGAGAACAGAACCTTGGGAGATCGAAGGGGCAAGACAGAGGGGAATCCAGTAGAAAGATATGGCACGCGGGGGGGGGGATAACCTTGGGAGATCAGAGGGGGCAAGAGAGATGGGAATCCAGTACAAAATGGCATGGGGGGGGGGGGAGAACCTTGGGAGATGCTAGGAGGCAAGACAGAGGGGAATGCAATAGAAAGATATGGCACGCGGTGGGGGGGGGATAACCTTGGGAGATCAGAGGGGGCAAGAGAGATGGGAATCCAGTACAAAATGGCATAGGGGGGGGGGGAGAACCTTGGGAGATGCTAGGAGGCAATATACGGAGGGGAATCCAATAGAAACATGCCATAAGCTGAGGAAAGAGCCTCGGGAGATTGGAGGGGGCAAGACGGAGGGGAATCCAGTAGAAAATGGCACGGGGGGGGGGGTAGAGAACCTTAGGAGATCGGAGCGGGCAAGACAGAGGGGAATCCAGTAGAAAGTTATGGCACACTGGGGAAAGAACCTTGGGATATCGGAGGGAGCAAGACAGAGGGAAATCCAGTAGAAAGCTATCGCACACTGGGGAAACAAAGCTTGGGAGATAAGAGGGGGCAAGACAGAGGGGAATCCAGTAGAAAATGGCACGGGGGGGGGGGGTAGAGAACCTTAGGAGATCAGAGGGGGCAAGAGAGATGGGAATCCAGTTCAAAATGGCATAGGGGGGGGGGAGAACCTTGGGAGATCAGAGGGGGCAAGACAGAGGGGAATCCAGTAGAAAATGGCACAGGGGGGGGGGTAGAGAACCTTAGGAGATCGGAGGGGGCAAGACAGAGGGGAATCCAGTAGAAAGTTATGGCACACTGCGGAAAGAACCTTGGGATATCGGAGGAGGCAAGACAGAGGGGAATCTAGTAGAAAGATGCCATATGCTGAGGAAAGAACCTTGGGAGATCGGAGGGGGCAAGACAGAGGGAAATCCAGTAGAAAGCTATCGCACGCTGGGGAAAGCACCTTGGGAGATCGGAGGGGGCAATACAGAGGGGAGTCCAGTAGAAAGTTATGGCTCACTGAGGAAAGAACCTTGGGAGATCGGAGGAGGCAAGACAGAGGGGAATCCAGTAGAAAGTTGCCACACGCTGAGAAAAGAACCTTGGGAGATCGGAGGGGGCAAGGCAGAGGGAAATACAGTAGAAAATGGCAAGCAGTTGGGGGGGGGAAAGAACCTTGGGAGATCTGAAGGGGCAAGACAGAGGGAAATCCAGTAGAAAGCTATCGCATACAGGGGAAACATAGCTTGGGAGATAAGAGGGGGCTAGAGAGATGGGAATCCAGTAGAAAATGGCATGGGGGGGGGGGAAAGAAACTTGGGAGATCGGAGGGGCAAGACAGAGGGGAATCCAGTAGAAAGCTATCGCACGCTGGGGAAATAACCTTGGGATATCAGAGGGGGCAAGACAGAGGGAAATCCAGTAGAAAGCTATCCCACACTGGGGAAACAAAGCTTGGGACATGCCAGGAGGCAAGACAAAGGGGAATTCAGTAGAAAGATATGGCACGTGAGCGGTTGGGAGAACCTTGAGAGATCAGAGGAGGCAAGACAGACGGGAGTCCAGTAGAAGGTTATGGCTCACTGAGGAAAGAACCTTGGGAGATCGGAGGAGGCAAGACAGAGGGGAATCCAGTAGAAAGTTGCCACACGCTGAGAAAAGAACCTTGGGAGATCGAAGGGGCAAGACAGAGGGGAATCCAGTAGAAAGATATGGCACGCGGGGGGGGGGATAACCTTGGGAGATCAGAGGGGGCAAGAGAGATGGGAATCCAGTACAAAATGGCATGGGGGGTGGGAGAACCTTGGGAGATGCTAGGAGGCAAGACAGAGGGGAATGCAATAGAAAGATATGGCACGCGGTGGGGGGGGGATAACCTTGGGAGATCAGAGGGGGCAAGAGAGATGGGAATCCAGTACAAAATGGCATAGGGGGGGGGGGAGAACCTTGGGAGATGCTAGGAGGCAATATACGGAGGGGAATCCAATAGAAACATGCCATAAGCTGAGGAAAGAGCCTCGGGAGATTGGAGGGGGCAAGACGGAGGGGAATCCAGTAGAAAATGGCACGGGGGGGGGGGGTAGAGAACCTTAGGAGATCGGAGCGGGCAAGACAGAGGGGAATCCAGTAGAAAGTTATGGCACACTGGGGAAAGAACCTTGGGATATCGGAGGGAGCAAGACAGAGGGAAATCCAGTAGAAAGCTATCGCACACTGGGGAAACAAAGCTTGGGAGATAAGAGGGGGCAAGACAGAGGGGAATCCAGTAGAAAATGGCACGGGGGGGGGGGTAGAGAACCTTAGGAGATCAGAGGGGGCAAGAGAGATGGGAATCCAGTTCAAAATGGCATAGGGGGGGGGAGAACCTTGGGAGATCAGAGGGGGCAAGACAGAGGGGAATCCAGTAGAAAATGGCACAGGGGGGGGGGTAGAGAACCTTAGGAGATCGGAGGGGGCAAGACAGAGGGGAATCCAGTAGAAAGTTATGGCACACTGCGGAAAGAACCTTGGGATATCGGAGGAGGCAAGACAGAGGGGAATCTAGTAGAAAGATGCCATATGCTGAGGAAAGAACCTTGGGAGATCGGAGGGGGCAAGACAGAGGGAAATCCAGTAGAAAGCTATCGCACGCTGGGGAAAGCACCTTGGGAGATCGGAGGGGGCAATACAGAGGGGAGTCCAGTAGAAAGTTATGGCTCACTGAGGAAAGAACCTTGGGAGATCGGAGGAGGCAAGACAGAGGGGAATCCAGTAGAAAGTTGCCACACGCTGAGAAAAGAACCTTGGGAGATCGGAGGGGGCAAGGCAGAGGGAAATACAGTAGAAAATGGCAAGCAGTTGGGGGGGGGAAAGAACCTTGGGAGATCTGAAGGGGCAAGACAGAGGGAAATCCAGTAGAAAGCTATCGCATACAGGGGAAACATAGCTTGGGAGATAAGAGGGGGCTAGAGAGATGGGAATCCAGTAGAAAATGGCATGGGGGGGGGGGAAAGAAACTTGGGAGATCGGAGGGGCAAGACAGAGGGGAATCCAGTAGAAAGCTATCGCACGCTGGGGAAATAACCTTGGGATATCAGAGGGGGCAAGACAGAGGGAAATCCAGTAGAAAGCTATCCCACACTGGGGAAACAAAGCTTGGGACATGCCAGGAGGCAAGACAAAGGGGAATTCAGTAGAAAGATATGGCACGTGAGCGGTTGGGAGAACCTTGAGAGATCAGAGGAGGCAAGACAGACGGGAGTCCAGTAGAAGGTTATGGCTCACTGAGGAAAGAACCTTGGGAGATCGGAGGAGGCAAGACAGAGGGGAATCCAGTAGAAAGTTGCCACACGCTGAGAAAAGAACCTTGGGAGATCGAAGGGGCAAGACAGAGGGGAATCCAGTAGAAAGATATGGCACGCGGGGGGGGGGATAACCTTGGGAGATCAGAGGGGGCAAGAGAGATGGGAATCCAGTACAAAATGGCATGGGGGGTGGGAGAACCTTGGGAGATGCTAGGAGGCAAGACAGAGGGGAATGCAATAGAAAGATATGGCACGCGGTGGGGGGGGGATAACCTTGGGAGATCAGAGGGGGCAAGAGAGATGGGAATCCAGTACAAAATGGCATAGGGGGGGGAGAACCTTGGGAGATGCTAGGAGGCAATATACGGAGGGGAATCCAATAGAAACATGCCATAAGCTGAGGAAAGAGCCTCGGGAGATTGGAGGGGGCAAGACGGAGGGGAATCCAGTAGAAAATGGCACAGGGGGGGGGGTAGAGAACCTTAGGAGATCGGAGGGGGCAAGACAGAGGGGAATCCAGTAGAAAGTTATGGCACACTGGGGAAAGAACCTTGGGATATCGGAGGAGGCAAGACAGAGGGGAATCTAGTAGAAAGATGCCATATGCTGAGGAAAGAACCTTGGGAGATCGGAGGGGGCAAGACAGAGGGAAATCCAGTAGAAAGCTATCGCACACTGGGGACACAAATCTTGGGAGATGCCAGGAGGCAAAGACAGAGGGGAATCCAGTAGAAAGATATGGCACGCGGGGGGGGGGGGGGGGGAAGAACCTTTGGAGATCGGAGGGGGCAAGACAGAGGGGAATCCAGTAGAAAGTTATGGCAGTCTGGGGAAACAAAGCTTGGGAGATAAGAGGGGGCAAGAGAGATGGGAAACCAGTAGAAAATGGCAAGGGGGGGGGGAAAGAACCTTGGGTGATCGGAGGGGCAAAACAGAGGGGAATCCAGTAGAAAGCTATCGCACGCTGGGGAAAGCACCTTGGGAGATCGGAGGGGGCAATACAGAGGGGAGTCCAGTAGAAAGTTATGGCTCACTGAGGAAAGAACCTTGGGAGATCGGAGGAGGCAAGACAGAGGGGAATCCAGTAGAAAGTTGCCACACGCTGAGAAAAGAACCTTGGGAGATCGGAGGGGGCAAGGCAGAGGGGAATCCAGTAGAAAGATATGGCACGCGGGTGGGGGGGAGGGGGGGAAAGAAACTTGGGAGATCGGAGGGGCAAGACAGAAGGGAATCCATTAGAAAGTTGCTACACGCTGGGGAAAGAAACTTGGGAGATCGGAGGGGCAAGACAGAAGGGAATCCAGTAGAAAGATATGGCACGCGGGGGGGGGGGATAACCTTGGGAGATCAGAGGGGGCAAGAGAGATGGGAATCCAGTACAAAATGGCATGGGGGGGGGAGAACCTTGGGAGATGCTAGGAGGCAAGAGGGGAATCCAATAGAAACATTGCATATGCTGAGGAAAGAACCTTGGGAGATCGGAGGGGCAAGACAGAGGGGAATCCAGTAGAAAGTTATGGCACACTGGGGAAAGAACCTTGGGATATCGGAGGAGGCAAGACAGAGGGGAATCTAGTAGAAAGATGCCATATGCTGAGGAAAGAACCTTGGGAGATCGGAGGGGGCAAGACAGAGGGAAATCCAGTAGAAAGCTATCGCACACTGGGGACACAAATCTTGGGAGATGCCAGGAGGCAAAGACAGAGGGGAATCCAGTAGGAAAGATATGGCACGCGGGGGGGGGGGGGAAGAACCTTTGGAGATCGGAGGGGGCAAGACAGAGGGGAATCCAGTAGAAAGTTATGGCAGTCTGGGGAAACAAAGCTTGGGAGATAAGAGGGGGCAAGAGAGATGGGAAACCAGTAGAAAATGGCAAGGGGGGGGGGGAAAGAACCTTGGGTGATCGGAGGGGCAAAACAGAGGGGAATCCAGTAGAAAGCTATCGCACGCTGGGGAAAGCACCTTGGGAGATCGGAGGGGGCAATACAGAGGGGAGTCCAGTAGAAAGTTATGGCTCACTGAGGAAAGAACCTTGGGAGATCGGAGGAGGCAAGACAGAGGGGAATCCAGTAGAAAGTTGCCACACGCTGAGAAAAGAACCTTGGGAGATCGGAGGGGGCAAGGCAGAGGGGAATCCAGTAGAAAGATATGGCACGCGGGTGGGGGGGAGGGGGGGAAAGAAACTTGGGAGATCGGAGGGGCAAGACAGAAGGGAATCCATTAGAAAGTTGCTACACGCTGGGGAAAGAAACTTGGGAGATCGGAGGGGCAAGACAGAAGGGAATCCAGTAGAAAGATATGGCACGCGGGGGGGGGGGGATAACCTTGGGAGATCAGAGGGGGCAAGAGAGATGGGAATCCAGTACAAAATGGCATGGGGGGGGGGGAGAACCTTGGGAGATGCTAGGAGGCAAGAGGGGAATCCAATAGAAACATTGCATATGCTGAGGAAAGAACCTTGGGAGATCGGAGGGGGCAAGACCGAGGGAAATCCAGTAGAAAGCTATAGCACACTGGGGACACAAAGCTTGGGAGATGCCAGGAGGCAAGACAGAGGGGAATCCAGTAGAAAGATATGGCACGCGGGGGGGGGGGGAGGGGGGGAAGAACCTTTGGAGATCGGAGGGGGCAAGACAGAGGGGAATCCTGTAGAAAGATATGGCACGCGGGGGGAGGGGGGGGAAGAACCTTTGGAGATCGGAGGGGGCAAGACAGAGGGGAATCCAGTAGAAAGTTATGGCAGTCTGGGGAAACAAAGCTTGGGAGATAAGAGGGGGCAAGAGAGATGGGAAACCAGTAGAAAATGGCAAGGGGGGGGAAAAGAACCTTGGGTGATCGGAGGGGCAAGACAGAGGGGAGTCCAGTAGAAAGTTATGGCTCACTGAGGAAAGAACCTTGAGAGATCGGAGGAGGCAAGACAGAGGGGAATCCAGTAGAAAGTTGCCACACGCTGAGAAAAGAACCTTGGGAGATCGGAGGGGGCAATACAGAGGGGAGTCCAGTAGAAAGTTATGGCTCACTGAGGAAAGAACCTTGAGAGATCGGAGGAGGCAAGACAGAGGGGAATCCAGTAGAAAGTTGCCACACGCTGAGAAAAGAACCTTGGGAGATCGGAGGGGCAAGACAGAAGGGAATCCAGTAGAAAGATATGGCACGCGGGGGGGGGGATAACCTTGGGAGATCAGAGGGGGCAAGAGAGATGGGAATCCAGTACAAAATGGCGTAGAGGGGGGGAGAACCTTTGGAGATGCTAGGAGGCAAGACGGAGGGGAATCCAATAGAAACATGCAATAAGCTGAGGAAAGAACCTCGGGAGATCAGAGGGGGCAAGACAGAGGGGAATCCAGTAGAAAGATATGGCACGGGGGGGGGGGTGGAAGAACCTTGGGAGATCGGAGTGGGCAAGACAGAGGGGAATCCAGTAGAAAGCTATCGCACACTGGGGAAATAAAGCTTGGCAGATAAGAGAGGGCAAGACAGAGGGGAATCCAGTAGAAAATGGCACTGGGGGGGGGGTAGAGAACCTTAGGAGATCGGAGGGGGCAAGACAGAGGGGAATCCAGTAGAAAGTTATTGCACACTGGGGAAAGAACCTTGGGATATCGGAGGAGGCAATACAGAGGGGAGTCCGGTAGAAAGATGCCATATGCTGAGGAAAGAACCTTGGGAGATCGGAGGGGGCAAGACAGAGGGGAATCCAGTAGAAAGATATGGCAGGGGGGGTGGGGGTGGAAGAACCTTGGGAGATCGGAGGGGGCAATACAGAGGGGAGTCCAGTAGAAAGTTATGGCTCACTGGGGAAAAAACCTTGGGAGATCGGAGTGGCAAGACAGAGGGGAGTCCGGTAGAAAGATGCCATATGCTGAGGAAAGAACCTTGGGAGATCGGAGGGGGTAAGACAGAGGGAAATCCAGTAGAAAGATGTTATATGCTGAGGAAAGAACCTTGGGAGATCGGAGGGGGCAAGACAGAGGGAAATCCAGTAGAAAGCTATCCCACACTGGGGAAACAAAGCTTGGGAGATGCCAGGAGGCAAGACAGAGGGGAATCCAGTAGAAAGATATGGCACACGGGGGTGGAGGGGGGGGAAGAACCTTTGGAGATCGGAGGAGGCAAGACAGAGGGGAATCCAGTAGAAAATGGCACGGGGGGGGGGGGGTAGAGAACCTTAGGAGATCGGAGGGGGCAAGACAGAGGGGAATCCAGTAGAAAGTTATGGCACACTGGGGAAAGAACCTTGGGATATCCGAGGAGGCAAGACAGAGGGGAATCTAGTGGAAAGATGCCATATGCTGAGGAAAGAACCTTGGGAGATCGGAGGGGGCAAGACAGAGGGGAATCCAGTAGAAAGATGCCATATGCTGAGGAAAGAACCTTGGGAGATCGGAGGGGACAAGACAGAGGGAAATCCAGTAGAAAGCTATTGCACACTGGGGACACAAAGCTTGGGAGATGCCAGGAGGCAAGACAGAGGGGAATCCAGTAGAATGATATGGCACGCGGGGGGGTGGGTGGGGGTGGAAGAACCTTGGGAGATCGGAGGGGGCAATACAGAGGGGAGTCCAGTAGAAAGTTATGGCTCACTGGGGAAAAAACCTTGGGAGATCGGAGGGGGCAAGACAGAGGGGAATCCAGTAGAAAGATGTCATATGCTGAGGAAAGAACCTTGGGAGATCGGAGGGGGCAAGACAGAGGGAAATCCAGTAGAAAGCTATCCCACACTGGGGAAACAAAGCTTGGGACATGCCAGGAGGCAAGACAGAGGGGAATTCAGTAGAAAGATATGGCACGTGGGGGGTTGGGAGAACCTTGGGAGATGCTTGGAGGCAAGAGGGGAATCCAATAGAAACATTGCATAAGCTGAGGAAAGAACCTCGGGAGATCAGAGGGGGCAAGACAGAGGGGAATCCATTAGAAAGATATGGCACGGGGGTGGTGGTGGTGGAAGAACCTTGGGAGATCGGAGGAGGCAAGACAGAGGGGAATCCAGTAGAAAGCTATCGCACACTGGGGAAATAAAGCTTGGCAGATAAGAGAGGGCAATACAGAGGGGAATCCAGTAGAAAATGGCACGGGGGGGGGTAGAGAACCTTAGGAGATCGGAGGGGGCAAGACAGAGGGGAATCCAGTAGAAAGTTATTGCACACTGGGGAAAGAACCTTGGGATATCGGAGCAGGCAATACAGAGGGGAGTCCAGTAGAAAGATGCCATATGCTGAGGAAAGAACCTTGGGAGATCGGAGGGGGCAAGACAGAGGGGAATCCAGTAGAAAGATATGGCGGGGGGGTGGGTGGTGGTGGAAGAACCTTGGGAGATCGGAGGGGGCAATACAGACGGAAATCCAGTAGAAAGCTATCCCACACTGGGGAAACAAAGCTTGGGACATGCCAGGAGGCAAGACAGAGGGGAATCCAGTAGAAAGATGCCATATGCTGAGGAAAGAACCTTGGGAGATCGGAGGGGGCAAGACAGAGGGGAATCCAGTAGAAAGATATGGCAGGGGTGGGGTGGGGGTGGCAGAACCTTGGGAGATCGGAGGGGGCAATACAGAGGGGAGTCCAGTAGAAAGTTATGGCTCACTGGGGAAAAAACCTTGGGAGATCGGAGTAGGCAAGACAGAGGGGAATCCAGTAGAAAGATTCCATATGCAGAGGAAAGAACCTTGGGAGATCGGAGGGGGCAAGACAGAGGGGAATCCAGTAGAAAGATGTCATATGCTGAGGAAAGAACCTTGAGAGATAGGAGGGGGCAAAACAGAGGGAAATCCAGTAGAAAGCTATCCCACACTGGGGAAACAAAGCTTGGGACATGCCAGGAGGCAAGACAGAGGGGAATTCAGTAGAAAGATATGGCACGTGGGGGGTTGGGAGAACCTTGAGAGATCAGAGGAGGCAAGACAGACGGGAATCCAGTAGAAAGCTATCGCACACTGGGGAAATAATGCTTGGCAGATAAGAGAGGGCGAGACAGAGGGGAATCCAGTAGAAAATGGCACGGGGGGGGGGGGAAGAACCTTGGGAGATCGGAGGGGCAAGACAGAGCGGAATCCAGTAGAAAGGTATGGCACGCGGGGGGGGGGATAACCTTGGGAGATCAGAGGGGGCAAGAGAGAGGGGAATCCAGTACAAAATGGCATGGGGGGGGGGAGAACCTTGGGAGATGCTTGGAGGCAAGAGGGGAATCCAATAGAAACATTGCATAAGCTGAGGAAAGAACCTCGGGAGATCAGAGGGGGCAAGACAGAGGGGAATCCATTAGAAAGATATGGCACGGGGGTGGTGGTGGTGGAAGAACCTTGGGAGATCGGAGGGGGCAATACAGAGGGGAGTCCAGTAGAAAGTTATGGCTCACTGGGGAAAAAACCTTGGGAGATCGGAGGAGGCAAGACAGAGGGGAATCCAGTAGAAAGCTATCGCACACTGGGGAAATAAAGCTTGGCAGATAAGAGAGGGCAAGACAGAGGGGAATCCAGTAGAAAATGGCACGGGGGGGGGGGGTAGAGAACCTTAGGAGATCGGAGGGGGCAAGACAGAGGGGAATCCAGTAGAAAGTTATTGCACACTGGGGAAAGAACCTTGGGATATCGGAGGAGGCAAGACAGAGGGGAATCCAGTAGAAAGTTATTGCACACTGGGGAAAGAACCTTGGGATATCGGAGGAGGCAAGACAGAGGGGAATCCAGTAGAAAGATGCCATATGCTGAGGAAAGAACCTTGGGAGATCGGAGGGGGCAAGACAGAGGGAAATCCAGTAGAAAGCTATAGCACACTGGGGACACAAAGCTTGGGAGATGACAGGAGGCAAGACAGAGGGGAATCCAGTAGAATGATATGGCACGCGGGGGGGGGGGGAAGAACCTTTGGAGATCGGAGGGGGCAAGACAGAGGGGAATCCTGTAGAAAGATATGGCACGCGGGGGGAGGGGGGGGAAGAACCTTTGGAGATCGGAGGGGGCAAGACAGAGGGGAATCCAGTAGAAAGTTATGGCAGTCTGGGGAAACAAAGCTTCGGAGATAAGAGGGGGCAAGAGAGATGGGAAACCAGTAGAAAATGGCAAGAGGGGGGGAAAGAACCTTGGGTGATCGGAGGGGCAAGACAGAGGGGAATCCAGTAGAAAGCTATCGCACGCTGGGGAAAGAACCTTGGGAGATCGGCGGGGGCAATACAGAGGGGAGTCCAGTAGAAAGTTATGGCTCACTGAGGAAAGAACCTTGGGAGATCGGAGGAGGCAAGACAGAGGGGAATCCAGTAGAAAGTTGCCACACGCTGAGAAAAGAACCTTGGGAGATCGGAGGGGCAAGACAGAAGGGAATCCAGTAGAAAGATATGGCACGCGGGGGGGGGGATAACCTTGGGAGATCAGAGGGGGTAAGAGAGATGGGAATCTAGTACAAAATGGCATAGAGGGGGGGAGCACCTTGGGAGATGCTAGGAGGCAAGACGGAGGGGAATCCAATAGAAACATGCAATAAGCTGAGGAAAGAACCTCGGGAGATCAGAGGGGGCAAGACAGAGGGGAATCCAGTAGAAAATGGCACTGGGGGGGGGTAGAGAACCTTAGGAGATCGGAGGGGGCAAGACAGAGGGGAATCCAGTAGAAAGTTATTGCACACTGGGGAAAGAACCTTGGGATATCGGAGGAGGCAATACAGAGGGGAGTCCGGTAGAAAGATGCCATATGCTGAGGAAAGAACCTTGGGAGATCGGAGGGGGCAAGACAGAGGGGAATCCAGTAGAAAGATATGGCAGGGG
This sequence comes from Natrix helvetica, assembly GCF_964273705.1. Taxonomy (NCBI): domain Eukaryota; kingdom Metazoa; phylum Chordata; class Lepidosauria; order Squamata; family Natricidae; genus Natrix; species Natrix helvetica. Next base: position 57,335,887 of record NC_138555.1, on the reverse strand, counting down.
GGGTGGGGGTGGAAGAACCTTGGGAGATCGGAGGGGGCAAGACAGAGGGGAATCCAGTAGAAAGATATGGCAGGGGGGGGGGTGGAAGAACCTTGGGAGATCTGAAGGGGCAATACATAGGGGAATCCTGTAGAAAATGGCACGGGGGGGGGGGAAGAACCTTGGGAGATCGGAGGGCAAGACAGAGGGGAATCCAGTAGAAAGCTATCGCACGCTGGGGAAATAACCTTGGGATATCAGAGGGGGCAAGACAGAGGGAAATCCAGTAGAAAGCTATCCCACACTGGGGAAACAAAGCTTGGGACTTGCCAGGAGGCAAGACAAAGGGGAATTCAGTAGAAAGATATGGCACGTGAGCGGTTGGGAGAACCTTGAGAGATCAGAGGAGGCAAGACAGACGGGAGTCCAGTAGAAGGTTATGGCTCACTGAGAAAAGAACCTTGGGAGATCGAAGGGGCAAGACAGAGGGGAATCCAGTAGAAAGATATGGCACGCGGGGGGGGGGGGATAACCTTGGGAGATCAGAGGGGGCAAGAGAGATGGGAATCCAGTTCAAAATGGCATAGGGGTGGGGAGAACCTTGGGAGATCAGAGGGGGCAAGACAGAGGGGAATCCAGTAGAAAGCTTATGCACGCTGGGGAAAGAACCTTGGGAGATCGGAGGAGGCAAGAAAGAGGGGAATCCAGTAGAAAGTTGCCACACGCTGAGAAAAGAACCTTGGGAGATCGAAGGGGCAAGACAGAGGGGAATCCAGTAGAAAGATATGGCACGCGGGGGGGGGGGGATAACCTTGGGAGATCAGAGGGGGCAATAGAGATGGGAATCCAGTTCAAAATGGCATAGGGGTGGGGAGAACCTTGGGAGATCAGAGGGGGCAAGACAGAGGGGAATCCAGTAGAAAGCTTATGCACGCTGGGGAAAGAACCTTGGGAGATCGGAGGAGGCAAGAAAGAGGGGAATCCACTAGAAAGATGGCATAGCTGAGGAAAGAACCTCGGGAGATCGGAGGGGGAAAGACAGAAGGAAATCCAGTAGAAAGCTATCGCACACAGGGGAAACAAAGCTTGGGAGATAAGAGGGGGCAAGAGAGATGGGAATCCAGTAGAAAATGGCATGGGGGGGGGGGGAAATAAAGCTTGGCAGATAAGAGGGGGCAAGACAGAGGGGAATCCAGTAGAAAGCTTATGCACGCTGGGGAAAGAACCTTGGGAGATCGGAGGGTCAAGACAGAGGGGAATCCAGAAGAAAGATATGGCACGCGGTGGGGGGGGGATAACCTTGGGAGATCAGAGGGGGCAAGAGAGATGGGAATCCAGTAGAAAATGGCATGGGGGGGGGAGAACCTTGGGAGATGCTAGGAGGCAAGACAGAGGGGAATGCAATAGAAACATGCCATAAGCTGAGGAAAGAACCTTGGGAGATCGGAGGGGGCAAGACAGAGGGGAATCCAGTAGAAAGCTATCGCACTCTGGGGAAAGAACCTTGGGAGATCGGAGGGGGCAAGAAAGAGGGAAATCCAGTAGAAAGCTATCGCACACAGGGGAAACAAAGCTTGGGAGATAAGAGGGGGCAAGAGAGATGGGAATCCAGTAGAAAATCGCACGCGGGGGGGGGGGAAGAACCTTGGGAGATCGGAGGGGCAAGACAGAGGGGAATCCAGTAGAAAGATATGGCACGCGGTGGGGGGGGGATAACCTTGGGAGATCAGAGGGGGCAAGAGAGATGGGAATCCAGTACAAAATGGCATAGGGGGGGGGGGAGAACCTTGGGAGATGCTAGGAGGCAATATACGGAGGGGAATCCAATAGAAACATGCCATAAGCTGAGGAAAGAGCCTCCGGAGATTGGAGGGGGCAAGACGGAGGGGAATCCAGTAGAAAGCTATCGCACGCTGAGGAAAGAACCCTGGGAGATCGGAGGGGGCAAGACAGAGGGAAATCCAGTAGAAAGCTATCGCACACTGGGGAAATAAAGCTTGGCAGATAAGAGGGGGTAAGACAGAGGGGAATCCAGTAGAAAGATATGGCACGCGGGGGTGGGGGTGGGGATAACCTTGGGAGATCAGAGGGGGCAAGAGAGATGGGAATCCAGTTCAAAATGGCATAGGGGGGGGGGAGAACCTTGGGAGATCAGAGGGGGCAAGACAGAGAGGAATCCAGTAGAAAATGGCACGGGGGGGGGGGTAGAGAACCTTAGGAGATCGGAGGGGGCAAGACAGATAGGAATCCAGTGGAAAGATATGGCACGTGGGGGGGGGAAAGAACCTTGGGAGATCGGAGGGGGCAAGACAGAGGGGAATCCAGTAGAAAGATGCCATTTGCTGAGGAAGGAACCTTGGGAGATGGGGGGCGGGGCAAGACAGAGGGAAATCCAGTAGAAAGCTAACCCACACTGGGGAAACAAAGCTTGGGACCTGCCAGGAGGCAAGACAGAGGGGAATCCAGTAGAAAGATATGGCACGTGTGGGGGGGGGGAGAACCTTGGGAGATCAGAGGGGGCAATACAGAGGGGAATCCAGTAGAAAGTTATGGCGCACTGGGGAAACAAAGCTTGGGAGATAAGAGGGGGCAAGAGAGATGGGAAACCAGTAGAAAATGGCAAGGGGGGGGGAAAGAACCTTGGGAGATCGGAGGGGGCAAGACAGAGGGGAATCCAGTAGAAAGTTGCCACACGCTGAGAAAAGAACCTTGGGAGATGGAGGGGGCAAGACAGAGTGGAATCCAGTAGAAAGATATGGCACGCGGGGGGAGAACCTTGGGAGATCTGAGGGGGCAAGACAGAGGGAAATACAGTAGAAAATGGCAAGCAGTTGGGGGGGAAAGAACCTTGGGAGATCTGAAGGGGCAATACAGAGGGGAATCCACTAGAAAGATGCCATATACGCTGAGGAAAGAACCTTGGGAGATCGGAGGGGGCAAGACAGAGGGAAATCCAGTAGAAAGCTATCGCACACTGGGGAAATAAAGCTTGGCAGATAAGAGAGGGCAATACAGAGGGGAGTCCAGTAGAAAGTTACGGCTCACGGCTCACTGGGGAAAGAACGTTGGGAGATCGGAGGATGCAAGACAGAGGGGAATCCAGTAGAAAGATGTCAAATGCTGAGGAAAGAACCTTGGGAGATCGGAGGGGGCAAGACAGAGGGAAATCCAGTAGAAAGCTGTCGCACACTGGGGACACAAAGCTTAGGAGATGCCAGGAGGCAAGACAGAGGGGAATCCAGTAGAAAGATATGGCACGCGGGTGGGGGGGGAGGGGGGGAAAGAACCTTTGGAGATCGGAGGGGGCAAGACAGAGGGGAATCCAGTAGAAAGATATGGCACACTGGGGAAAGAACCTTGGGAGATCGGAGGAGGCAAGACAGACGGGAATCCAGTAGAAAGCTATAGCACACTGGGGAAACAAAGCTTGGGAGATAAGAGGGGGCAAGAGAGATGGGAAACCAGTAGAAAATGGCAGGGGGGGGGGGAAAGAACCTTGGGAGATCGGAGGGGCAAGATAGAGGGGAATCCAGTAGAAAGCTATCACACGCTGGGGAAAGAACCTTGGGAGGTCGGAGGGGGCAATACAGATGGGAGTCCAGTAGAAAGTTATGGCTCACTGAGAAAAGAACCTTGGGAGATCGGAGGGGGCAAGACAGAGGGAAATCCAGTAGAAAGCTATCGCGCACTGGGGAAATAAAGCTTGGCAGATAATAGGGGGTAAGACAGAGGGGAATCCAGTAGAAAATGGCACGGGGGGGGGGAGGGGGAAGAACCTTGGGACATCGGAGGGGCAAGGCAGAGGGGAGTCCAGTAGAAAGATATGGCACGGGGGGGGGGGGGATAACCTTGGGAGATCAGAGGGGGCAAGAGAGATGGGAATCCAGTACAAAATGGCATAGGGGGGGGGAGAACTTTTGGAGATGCTAGGAGGCAAGACGGAGGGGAATCCAATAGAAACATACAATAAGCTGAGGAAAGAACCTCGGGAGATCAGAGGGGGCAAGACAGAGGGGAATCCAGTAGAAAGATATGGCACGGGGGGGGGGGTGTGGAAGAACCTTGGGAGATCGGAGGAGGCAAGACAGAGGGGAATCCAGTAGAAAGCTATCGCACACTGGGGAAATAAAGCTTGGCAGATAAGAGAGGGCAATACAGAGGGGAATCCAGTAGAAAATGGCATGGGGGGGGGTAGAGAACCTTAGGAGATCGGAGGGGGCAAGACAGAGGGGAATCCAGTAGAAAGTTATTGCACACTGGGGAAAGAACCTTGGGATATCGGAGGAGGCAATACAGAGGGGAGTCCAGTAGAAAGATGCCATATGCTGAGGAAAGAACCTTGGGAGATCGGAGGGGGCAAGACAGAGGGGAATCCAGTAGAAAGATATGGCGGGTGGTGGGTGGTGGTGGAAGAACCTTGGGAGATCGGAGGGGGCAATACAGAGGGAAATCCAGTAGAAAGCTATCCCACACTGGGGAAACAAAGCTTGGGACATGCCAGGAGGCAAGACAGAGGGGAATCCAGTAGAAAGATGCCATATGCTGAGGAAAGAACCTTGGGAGATCGGAGGGGGCAAGACAGAGGGGAATCCAGTAGAAAGATATGGCAGGGGTGGGGTGGGGGTGGAAGAACCTTGGGAGATCGGAGGGGGCAATACAGAGGGGAGTCCAGTAGAAAGATTCCATATGCTGAGGAAAGAACCTTGGGAGATCGGAGGGGGCAAGACAGAGGGGAATCCAGTAGAAAGATGTCATATGCTGAGGAAAGAACCTTGAGAGATCGGAGGGGGCAAGACAGAGGGGAATCCAGTAGAAAGATGTCATATGCTGAGGAAAGAACCTCGGGAGATCAGAGGGGGCAAGACAGAGGGGAATCCATTAGAAAGATATGGCACGGGGGTGGTGGTGGTGGAAGAACCTTGGGAGATCGGAGGGGGCAATACAGAGGGGAGTCCAGTAGAAAGTTATGGCTCACTGGGGAAAAAACCTTGGGAGATCGGAGGAGGCAAGACAGAGGGGAATCCAGTAGAAAGCTATCGCACACTGGGGAAATAAAGCTTGGCAGATAAGAGAGGGCAAGACAGAGGGGAATCCAGTAGAAAATGGCACGGGGGGGGGTAGAGAACCTTAGGAGATCGGAGGGGGCAAGACAGAGGGGAATCCAGTAGAAAGTTATTGCACACTGGGGAAAGAACCTTGGGATATCGGAGGAGGCAAGACAGAGGGGAATCCAGTAGAAAGTTATTGCACACTGGGGAAAGAACCTTGGGATATCGGAGGAGGCAAGACAGAGGGGAATCCAGTAGAAAGATGCCATATGCTGAGGAAAGAACCTTGGGAGATCGGAGGGGGCAAGACAGAGGGAAATCCAGTAGAAAGCTATAGCACACTGGGGACACAAAGCTTGGGAGATGCCAGGAGGCAAGACAGAGGGGAATCCAGTAGAATGATATGGCACGCGGGGGGGGGGGAGGGGGGGAAGAACCTTTGGAGATCGGAGGGGGCAAGACAGAGGGGAATCCTGTAGAAAGATATGGCACGCGGGGGGAGGGGGGGGAAGAACCTTTGGAGATCGGAGGGGGCAAGACAGAGGGGAATCCAGTAGAAAGTTATGGCAGTCTGGGGAAACAAAGCTTCGGAGATAAGAGGGGGCAAGAGAGATGGGAAACCAGTAGAAAATGGCAAGAGGGGGGGAAAGAACCTTGGGTGATCGGAGGGGCAAGACAGAGGGGAATCCAGTAGAAAGCTATCGCACGCTGGGGAAAGAACCTTGGGAGATCGGCGGGGGCAATACAGAGGGGAGTCCAGTAGAAAGTTATGGCTCACTGAGGAAAGAACCTTGGGAGATCGGAGGAGGCAAGACAGAGGGGAATCCAGTAGAAAGTTGCCACACGCTGAGAAAAGAACCTTGGGAGATCGGAGGGGCAAGACAGAAGGGAATCCAGTAGAAAGATATGGCACGCGGGGGGGGGGGGATAACCTTGGGAGATCAGAGGGGGTAAGAGAGATGGGAATCCAGTACAAAATGGCATAGAGGGGGGGAGCACCTTGGGAGATGCTAGGAGGCAAGACGGAGGGGAATCCAATAGAAACATGCAATAAGCTGAGGAAAGAACCTCGGGAGATCAGAGGGGGCAAGACAGAGGGGAATCCAGTAGAAAATGGCACTGGGGGGGGGTAGAGAACCTTAGGAGATCGGAGGGGGCAAGACAGAGGGGAATCCAGTAGAAAGTTATTGCACACTGGGGAAAGAACCTTGGGATATCGGAGGAGGCAATACAGAGGGGAGTCCAGTAGAAAGATGCCATATGCTGAGGAAAGAACCTTGGGAGATCGGAGGGGGCAAGACAGAGGGAAATCCAGTAGAAAGATGTCATATGCTGAGGAAAGAACCTTGGGAGATCGGAGGGGGCAAGACAGAGGGAAATCCAGTAGAAAGCTATCCCACACTGGGGAAACAAACCTTGGGACATGCCAGGAGGCAAGACAGAGTGGAATCCAGTAGAAAGATGCCATATGCTGAGGAAAGAACCTTGGGAGATCGGAGGGGGCAAGACAGAGGGAAATCCAGTAGAAAGCTATAGCACACTGGGGACACAAAGCTTGGGAGATGCCAGGAGGCAAGACAGAGGGGAATCCAGTAGAAAGATATGGCACGCGGGGGTGGAGGGGGGGGAAGAACCTTTGGAGATCGGAGGGGGCAAGACAGAGGGGAATCCAGTAGAAAATGGCACGGGGGGGGGGTAGAGAACCTTAGGAGAACGGAGGGGGCAAGACAGAGGGAAATCCAGTAGAAAGCTGTGGCACACTGGGGAAATAAAGCTTGGCAGATAAGAGGGGGTAAGACAGAGGGGAATCCAGTAGAAAGATATGGCACGGGGGGGGGGGGGGGGTAGAGAACCTTAGGAGATCGGAGGGGGCAAGAGAGATGGGAATCCAGTACAAAATGGCATAGGGGGGGGGAGAACCTTGGGAGATGCTAGGAGGCAATATACGGAGGGGAATCCAATAGAAACATGCCATAAGCTGAGGAAAGAGCCTCGGGAGATTGGAGGGGGCAAGACGGAGGGGAATCCAGTAGAAAGTTATGGCACACTGGGGAAAGAACCTTGGGATATCGGAGGAGGCAAGACAGCGGGGAATCCAGTAGAAAGCTATCGCACGCTGAGGAAAGAACCCTGGGAGATCGGAGGGGGCAAGACAGAGGGAAATCCAGTAGAAAGCTATCGCACACTGGGGAAATAAAGCTTGGCAGATAAGAGGGGGTAAGACAGAGGGGAATCCTGTAGAAAGATATGGCACGCGGGGGGAGGGGGGGGAAGAACCTTTGGAGATCGGAGGGGGCAAGACAGAGGGGAATCCAGTAGAAAGTTATGGCAGTCTGGGGAAACAAAGCTTGGGAGATAAGAGGGGGCAAGAGAGATGGGAAACCAGTAGAAAATGGCAAGGGGGGGGAAAAGAACCTTGGGTGATCGGAGGGGCAAGACAGAGGGGAGTCCAGTAGAAAGTTATGGCTCACTGAGGAAAGAACCTTGAGAGATCGGAGGAGGCAAGACAGAGGGGAATCCAGTAGAAAGTTGCCACACGCTGAGAAAAGAACCTTGGGAGATCGGAGGGGGCAATACAGAGGGGAGTCCAGTAGAAAGTTATGGCTCACTGAGGAAAGAACCTTGAGAGATCGGAGGAGGCAAGACAGAGGGGAATCCAGTAGAAAGTTGCCACACGCTGAGAAAAGAACCTTGGGAGATCGGAGGGGCAAGACAGAAGGGAATCCAGTAGAAAGATATGGCACGCGGGGGGGGGGATAACCTTGGGAGATCAGAGGGGGCAAGAGAGATGGGAATCCAGTACAAAATGGCGTAGAGGGGGGGAGAACCTTTGGAGATGCTAGGAGGCAAGACGGAGGGGAATCCAATAGAAACATGCAATAAGCTGAGGAAAGAACCTCGGGAGATCAGAGGGGGCAAGACAGAGGGGAATCCAGTAGAAAGATATGGCACGGGGGGGGGGTGGAAGAACCTTGGGAGATCGGAGTGGGCAAGACAGAGGGGAATCCAGTAGAAAGCTATCGCACACTGGGGAAATAAAGCTTGGCAGATAAGAGAGGGCAAGACAGAGGGGAATCCAGTAGAAAATGGCACTGGGGGGGGGTAGAGAACCTTAGGAGATCGGAGGGGGCAAGACAGAGGGGAATCCAGTAGAAAGTTATTGCACACTGGGGAAAGAACCTTGGGATATCGGAGGAGGCAATACAGAGGGGAGTCCGGTAGAAAGATGCCATATGCTGAGGAAAGAACCTTGGGAGATCGGAGGGGGCAAGACAGAGGGGAATCCAGTAGAAAGATATGGCAGGGGGGGTGGGGGTGGAAGAACCTTGGGAGATCGGAGGGGGCAATACAGAGGGGAGTCCAGTAGAAAGTTATGGCTCACTGGGGAAAAAACCTTGGGAGATCGGAGTGGCAAGACAGAGGGGAGTCCGGTAGAAAGATGCCATATGCTGAGGAAAGAACCTTGGGAGATCGGAGGGGGTAAGACAGAGGGAAATCCAGTAGAAAGATGTTATATGCTGAGGAAAGAACCTTGGGAGATCGGAGGGGGCAAGACAGAGGGAAATCCAGTAGAAAGCTATCCCACACTGGGGAAACAAAGCTTGGGAGATGCCAGGAGGCAAGACAGAGGGGAATCCAGTAGAAAGATATGGCACACGGGGGTGGAGGGGGGGGAAGAACCTTTGGAGATCGGAGGAGGCAAGACAGAGGGGAATCCAGTAGAAAATGGCACGGGGGGGGGGTAGAGAACCTTAGGAGATCGGAGGGGGCAAGACAGAGGGGAATCCAGTAGAAAGTTATGGCACACTGGGGAAAGAACCTTGGGATATCCGAGGAGGCAAGACAGAGGGGAATCTAGTGGAAAGATGCCATATGCTGAGGAAAGAACCTTGGGAGATCGGAGGGGGCAAGACAGAGGGGAATCCAGTAGAAAGATGCCATATGCTGAGGAAAGAACCTTGGGAGATCGGAGGGGACAAGACAGAGGGAAATCCAGTAGAAAGCTATTGCACACTGGGGACACAAAGCTTGGGAGATGCCAGGAGGCAAGACAGAGGGGAATCCAGTAGAATGATATGGCACGCGGGGGGGGGGTGGGGGTGGAAGAACCTTGGGAGATCGGAGGGGGCAATACAGAGGGGAGTCCAGTAGAAAGTTATGGCTCACTGGGGAAAAAACCTTGGGAGATCGGAGGGGGCAAGACAGAGGGGAATCCAGTAGAAAGATGTCATATGCTGAGGAAAGAACCTTGGGAGATCGGAGGGGGCAAGACAGAGGGAAATCCAGTAGAAAGCTATCCCACACTGGGGAAACAAAGCTTGGGACATGCCAGGAGGCAAGACAGAGGGGAATTCAGTAGAAAGATATGGCACGTGGGGGGTTGGGAGAACCTTGGGAGATGCTTGGAGGCAAGAGGGGAATCCAATAGAAACATTGCATAAGCTGAGGAAAGAACCTCGGGAGATCAGAGGGGGCAAGACAGAGGGGAATCCATTAGAAAGATATGGCACGGGGGTGGTGGTGGTGGAAGAACCTTGGGAGATCGGAGGAGGCAAGACAGAGGGGAATCCAGTAGAAAGCTATCGCACACTGGGGAAATAAAGCTTGGCAGATAAGAGAGGGCAATACAGAGGGGAATCCAGTAGAAAATGGCACGGGGGGGGGGTAGAGAACCTTAGGAGATCGGAGGGGGCAAGACAGAGGGGAATCCAGTAGAAAGTTATTGCACACTGGGGAAAGAACCTTGGGATATCGGAGCAGGCAATACAGAGGGGAGTCCAGTAGAAAGATGCCATATGCTGAGGAAAGAACCTTGGGAGATCGGAGGGGGCAAGACAGAGGGGAATCCAGTAGAAAGATATGGCGGGGGGGTGGGTGGTGGTGGAAGAACCTTGGGAGATCGGAGGGGGCAATACAGACGGAAATCCAGTAGAAAGCTATCCCACACTGGGGAAACAAAGCTTGGGACATGCCAGGAGGCAAGACAGAGGGGAATCCAGTAGAAAGATGCCATATGCTGAGGAAAGAACCTTGGGAGATCGGAGGGGGCAAGACAGAGGGGAATCCAGTAGAAAGATATGGCAGGGGTGGGGTGGGGGTGGCAGAACCTTGGGAGATCGGAGGGGGCAATACAGAGGGGAGTCCAGTAGAAAGTTATGGCTCACTGGGGAAAAAACCTTGGGAGATCGGAGTAGGCAAGACAGAGGGGAATCCAGTAGAAAGATTCCATATGCAGAGGAAAGAACCTTGGGAGATCGGAGGGGGCAAGACAGAGGGGAATCCAGTAGAAAGATGTCATATGCTGAGGAAAGAACCTTGAGAGATAGGAGGGGGCAAAACAGAGGGAAATCCAGTAGAAAGCTATCCCACACTGGGGAAACAAAGCTTGGGACATGCCAGGAGGCAAGACAGAGGGGAATTCAGTAGAAAGATATGGCACGTGGGGGGTTGGGAGAACCTTGAGAGATCAGAGGAGGCAAGACAGACGGGAATCCAGTAGAAAGCTATCGCACACTGGGGAAATAATGCTTGGCAGATAAGAGAGGGCGAGACAGAGGGGAATCCAGTAGAAAATGGCACGGGGGGGGGGGAAGAACCTTGGGAGATCGGAGGGGCAAGACAGAGCGGAATCCAGTAGAAAGGTATGGCACGCGGGGGGGGGATAACCTTGGGAGATCAGAGGGGGCAAGAGAGAGGGGAATCCAGTACAAAATGGCATGGGGGGGGGGGAGAACCTTGGGAGATGCTTGGAGGCAAGAGGGGAATCCAATAGAAACATTGCATAAGCTGAGGAAAGAACCTCGGGAGATCAGAGGGGGCAAGACAGAGGGGAATCCATTAGAAAGATATGGCACGGGGGTGGTGGTGGTGGAAGAACCTTGGGAGATCGGAGGGGGCAATACAGAGGGGAGTCCAGTAGAAAGTTATGGCTCACTGGGGAAAAAACCTTGGGAGATCGGAGGAGGCAAGACAGAGGGGAATCCAGTAGAAAGCTATCGCACACTGGGGAAATAAAGCTTGGCAGATAAGAGAGGGCAAGACAGAGGGGAATCCAGTAGAAAATGGCACGGGGGGGGGGGGTAGAGAACCTTAGGAGATCGGAGGGGGCAAGACAGAGGGGAATCCAGTAGAAAGTTATTGCACACTGGGGAAAGAACCTTGGGATATCGGAGGAGGCAAGACAGAGGGGAATCCAGTAGAAAGTTATTGCACACTGGGGAAAGAACCTTGGGATATCGGAGGAGGCAAGACAGAGGGGAATCCAGTAGAAAGATGCCATATGCTGAGGAAAGAACCTTGGGAGATCGGAGGGGGCAAGACAGAGGGAAATCCAGTAGAAAGCTATAGCACACTGGGGACACAAAGCTTGGGAGATGACAGGAGGCAAGACAGAGGGGAATCCAGTAGAATGATATGGCACGCGGGGGGGGGGGGGAAGAACCTTTGGAGATCGGAGGGGGCAAGACAGAGGGGAATCCTGTAGAAAGATATGGCACGCGGGGGGAGGGGGGGGAAGAACCTTTGGAGATCGGAGGGGGCAAGACAGAGGGGAATCCAGTAGAAAGTTATGGCAGTCTGGGGAAACAAAGCTTCGGAGATAAGAGGGGGCAAGAGAGATGGGAAACCAGTAGAAAATGGCAAGAGGGGGGGAAAGAACCTTGGGTGATCGGAGGGGCAAGACAGAGGGGAATCCAGTAGAAAGCTATCGCACGCTGGGGAAAGAACCTTGGGAGATCGGCGGGGGCAATACAGAGGGGAGTCCAGTAGAAAGTTATGGCTCACTGAGGAAAGAACCTTGGGAGATCGGAGGAGGCAAGACAGAGGGGAATCCAGTAGAAAGTTGCCACACGCTGAGAAAAGAACCTTGGGAGATCGGAGGGGCAAGACAGAAGGGAATCCAGTAGAAAGATATGGCACGCGGGGGGGGGGATAACCTTGGGAGATCAGAGGGGGTAAGAGAGATGGGAATCTAGTACAAAATGGCATAGAGGGGGGGAGCACCTTGGGAGATGCTAGGAGGCAAGACGGAGGGGAATCCAATAGAAACATGCAATAAGCTGAGGAAAGAACCTCGGGAGATCAGAGGGGGCAAGACAGAGGGGAATCCAGTAGAAAATGGCACTGGGGGGGGGTAGAGAACCTTAGGAGATCGGAGGGGGCAAGACAGAGGGGAATCCAGTAGAAAGTTATTGCACACTGGGGAAAGAACCTTGGGATATCGGAGGAGGCAATACAGAGGGGAGTCCGGTAGAAAGATGCCATATGCTGAGGAAAGAACCTTGGGAGATCGGAGGGGGCAAGACAGAGGGGAATCCAGTAGAAAGATATGGCAGGGGGGGTGGGGGTGGAAGAACCTTGGGAGATCGGAGGGGGCAAGACAGAGGGGAATCCAGTAGAAAGATATGGCAGGGGGGGGGGTGGAAGAACCTTGGGAGATCTGAAGGGGCAATACAGAGGGGAATCCTGTAGAAAATGGCACGGGGGGGGGGGAAGAACCTTGGGAGATCGGAGGGCAAGACAGAGGGGAATCCAGTAGAAAGCTATCGCACGCTGGGGAAATAACCTTGGGATATCAGAGGGGGCAAGACAGAGGGAAATCCAGTAGAAAGCTATCCCACACTGGGGAAACAAAGCTTGGGACTTGCCAGGAGGCAAGACAAAGGGGAATTCAGTAGAAAGATATGGCACGTGAGCGGTTGGGAGAACCTTGAGAGATCAGAGGAGGCAAGACAGACGGGAGTCCAGTAGAAGGTTATGGCTCACTGAGAAAAGAACCTTGGGAGATCGAAGGGGCAAGACAGAGGGGAATCCAGTAGAAAGATATGGCACGCGGGGGGGGGGGGATAACCTTGGGAGATCAGAGGGGGCAAGAGAGATGGGAATCCAGTTCAAAATGGCATAGGGGTGGGGAGAACCTTGGGAGATCAGAGGGGGCAAGACAGAGGGGAATCCAGTAGAAAGCTTATGCACGCTGGGGAAAGAACCTTGGGAGATCGGAGGAGGCAAGAAAGAGGGGAATCCAGTAGAAAGTTGCCACACGCTGAGAAAAGAACCTTGGGAGATCGAAGGGGCAAGACAGAGGGGAATCCAGTAGAAAGATATGGCACGCGGGGGGGGGGGATAACCTTGGGAGATCAGAGGGGGCAATAGAGATGGGAATCCAGTTCAAAATGGCATAGGGGTGGGGAGAACCTTGGGAGATCAGAGGGGGCAAGACAGAGGGGAATCCAGTAGAAAGCTTATGCACGCTGGGGAAAGAACCTTGGGAGATCGGAGGAGGCAAGAAAGAGGGGAATCCACTAGAAAGATGGCATAGCTGAGGAAAGAACCTCGGGAGATCGGAGGGGGAAAGACAGAAGGAAATCCAGTAGAAAGCTATCGCACACAGGGGAAACAAAGCTTGGGAGATAAGAGGGGGCAAGAGAGATGGGAATCCAGTAGAAAATGGCATGGGGGGGGGGGGAAATAAAGCTTGGCAGATAAGAGGGGGCAAGACAGAGGGGAATCCAGTAGAAAGCTTATGCACGCTGGGGAAAGAACCTTGGGAGATCGGAGGGTCAAGACAGAGGGGAATCCAGAAGAAAGATATGGCACGCGGTGGGGGGGGGATAACCTTGGGAGATCAGAGGGGGCAAGAGAGATGGGAATCCAGTAGAAAATGGCATGGGGGGGGGAGAACCTTGGGAGATGCTAGGAGGCAAGACAGAGGGGAATGCAATAGAAACATGCCATAAGCTGAGGAAAGAACCTTGGGAGATCGGAGGGGGCAAGACAGAGGGGAATCCAGTAGAAAGCTATCGCACTCTGGGGAAAGAACCTTGGGAGATCGGAGGGGGCAAGAAAGAGGGAAATCCAGTAGAAAGCTATCGCACACAGGGGAAACAAAGCTTGGGAGATAAGAGGGGGCAAGAGAGATGGGAATCCAGTAGAAAATCGCACGCGGGGGGGGGGGGGGAAGAACCTTGGGAGATCGGAGGGGCAAGACAGAGGGGAATCCAGTAGAAAGATATGGCACGCGGTGGGGGGGGGATAACCTTGGGAGATCAGAGGGGGCAAGAGAGATGGGAATCCAGTACAAAATGGCATAGGGGGGGGGGGAGAACCTTGGGAGATGCTAGGAGGCAATATACGGAGGGGAATCCAATAGAAACATGCCATAAGCTGAGGAAAGAGCCTCCGGAGATTGGAGGGGGCAAGACGGAGGGGAATCCAGTAGAAAGCTATCGCACGCTGAGGAAAGAACCCTGGGAGATCGGAGGGGGCAAGACAGAGGGAAATCCAGTAGAAAGCTATCGCACACTGGGGAAATAAAGCTTGGCAGATAAGAGGGGGTAAGACAGAGGGGAATCCAGTAGAAAGATATGGCACGCGGGGGTGGGGGTGGGGATAACCTTGGGAGATCAGAGGGGGCAAGAGAGATGGGAATCCAGTTCAAAATGGCATAGGGGGGGGGGAGAACCTTGGGAGATCAGAGGGGGCAAGACAGAGAGGAATCCAGTAGAAAATGGCACGGGGGGGGTAGAGAACCTTAGGAGATCGGAGGGGGCAAGACAGATAGGAATCCAGTGGAAAGATATGGCACGTGGGGGGGGGAAAGAACCTTGGGAGATCGGAGGGGGCAAGACAGAGGGGAATCCAGTAGAAAGATGCCATTTGCTGAGGAAGGAACCTTGGGAGATGGGGGGCGGGGCAAGACAGAGGGAAATCCAGTAGAAAGCTAACCCACACTGGGGAAACAAAGCTTGGGACCTGCCAGGAGGCAAGACAGAGGGGAATCCAGTAGAAAGATATGGCACGTGTGGGGGGGGGGAGAACCTTGGGAGATCAGAGGGGGCAATACAGAGGGGAATCCAGTAGAAAGTTATGGCGCACTGGGGAAACAAAGCTTGGGAGATAAGAGGGGGCAAGAGAGATGGGAAACCAGTAGAAAATGGCAAGGGGGGGGGAAAGAACCTTGGGAGATCGGAGGGGGCAAGACAGAGGGGAATCCAGTAGAAAGTTGCCACACGCTGAGAAAAGAACCTTGGGAGATGGAGGGGGCAAGACAGAGTGGAATCCAGTAGAAAGATATGGCACGCGGGGGGAGAACCTTGGGAGATCTGAGGGGGCAAGACAGAGGGAAATACAGTAGAAAATGGCAAGCAGTTGGGGGGGAAAGAACCTTGGGAGATCTGAAGGGGCAATACAGAGGGGAATCCACTAGAAAGATGCCATATACGCTGAGGAAAGAACCTTGGGAGATCGGAGGGGGCAAGACAGAGGGAAATCCAGTAGAAAGCTATCGCACACTGGGGAAATAAAGCTTGGCAGATAAGAGAGGGCAATACAGAGGGGAGTCCAGTAGAAAGTTACGGCTCACGGCTCACTGGGGAAAGAACGTTGGGAGATCGGAGGATGCAAGACAGAGGGGAATCCAGTAGAAAGATGTCAAATGCTGAGGAAAGAACGTTGGGAGATCGGAGGATGCAAGACAGAGGGGAATCCAGTAGAAAGCTATCACACGCTGGGGAAAGAACCTTGGGAGGTCGGAGGGGGCAATACAGATGGGAGTCCAGTAGAAAGTTATGGCTCACTGAGAAAAGAACCTTGGGAGATCGGAGGGGGCAAGACAGAGGGAAATCCAGTAGAAAGCTATCGCGCACTGGGGAAATAAAGCTTGGCAGATAATAGGGGGTAAGACAGAGGGGAATCCAGTAGAAAATGGCACGGGGGGGGGGGAGGGGGAAGAACCTTGGGACATCGGAGGGGCAAGGCAGAGGGGAGTCCAGTAGAAAGATATGGCACGGGGGGGGGGGGGATAACCTTGGGAGATCAGAGGGGGCAAGAGAGATGGGAATCCAGTACAAAATGGCATAGGGGGGGGGAGAACTTTTGGAGATGCTAGGAGGCAAGACGGAGGGGAATCCAATAGAAACATACAATAAGCTGAGGAAAGAACCTCGGGAGATCAGAGGGGGCAAGACAGAGGGGAATCCAGTAGAAAGATATGGCACGGGGGGGGGGGGTGTGGAAGAACCTTGGGAGATCGGAGGAGGCAAGACAGAGGGGAATCCAGTAGAAAGCTATCGCACACTGGGGAAATAAAGCTTGGCAGATAAGAGAGGGCAATACAGAGGGGAATCCAGTAGAAAATGGCATGGGGGGGGGTAGAGAACCTTAGGAGATCGGAGGGGGCAAGACAGAGGGGAATCCAGTAGAAAGTTATTGCACACTGGGGAAAGAACCTTGGGATATCGGAGGAGGCAATACAGAGGGGAGTCCAGTAGAAAGATGCCATATGCTGAGGAAAGAACCTTGGGAGATCGGAGGGGGCAAGACAGAGGGGAATCCAGTAGAAAGATATGGCGGGTGGTGGGTGGTGGTGGAAGAACCTTGGGAGATCGGAGGGGGCAATACAGAGGGAAATCCAGTAGAAAGCTATCCCACACTGGGGAAACAAAGCTTGGGACATGCCAGGAGGCAAGACAGAGGGGAATCCAGTAGAAAGATGCCATATGCTGAGGAAAGAACCTTGGGAGATCGGAGGGGGCAAGACAGAGGGGAATCCAGTAGAAAGATATGGCAGGGGTGGGGTGGGGGTGGAAGAACCTTGGGAGATCGGAGGGGGCAATACAGAGGGGAGTCCAGTAGAAAGATTCCATATGCTGAGGAAAGAACCTTGGGAGATCGGAGGGGGCAAGACAGAGGGGAATCCAGTAGAAAGATGTCATATGCTGAGGAAAGAACCTTGAGAGATCGGAGGGGGCAAGACAGAGGGGAATCCAGTAGAAAGATGTCATATGCTGAGGAAAGAACCTCGGGAGATCAGAGGGGGCAAGACAGAGGGGAATCCATTAGAAAGATATGGCACGGGGGTGGTGGTGGTGGAAGAACCTTGGGAGATCGGAGGGGGCAATACAGAGGGGAGTCCAGTAGAAAGTTATGGCTCACTGGGGAAAAAACCTTGGGAGATCGGAGGAGGCAAGACAGAGGGGAATCCAGTAGAAAGCTATCGCACACTGGGGAAATAAAGCTTGGCAGATAAGAGAGGGCAAGACAGAGGGGAATCCAGTAGAAAATGGCACGGGGGGGGGGTAGAGAACCTTAGGAGATCGGAGGGGGCAAGACAGAGGGGAATCCAGTAGAAAGTTATTGCACACTGGGGAAAGAACCTTGGGATATCGGAGGAGGCAAGACAGAGGGGAATCCAGTAGAAAGTTATTGCACACTGGGGAAAGAACCTTGGGATATCGGAGGAGGCAAGACAGAGGGGAATCCAGTAGAAAGATGCCATATGCTGAGGAAAGAACCTTGGGAGATCGGAGGGGGCAAGACAGAGGGAAATCCAGTAGAAAGCTATAGCACACTGGGGACACAAAGCTTGGGAGATGCCAGGAGGCAAGACAGAGGGGAATCCAGTAGAATGATATGGCACGCGGGGGGGGGGGAGGGGGGGAAGAACCTTTGGAGATCGGAGGGGGCAAGACAGAGGGGAATCCTGTAGAAAGATATGGCACGCGGGGGGAGGGGGGGGAAGAACCTTTGGAGATCGGAGGGGGCAAGACAGAGGGGAATCCAGTAGAAAGTTATGGCAGTCTGGGGAAACAAAGCTTCGGAGATAAGAGGGGGCAAGAGAGATGGGAAACCAGTAGAAAATGGCAAGAGGGGGGGAAAGAACCTTGGGTGATCGGAGGGGCAAGACAGAGGGGAATCCAGTAGAAAGCTATCGCACGCTGGGGAAAGAACCTTGGGAGATCGGCGGGGGCAATACAGAGGGGAGTCCAGTAGAAAGTTATGGCTCACTGAGGAAAGAACCTTGGGAGATCGGAGGAGGCAAGACAGAGGGGAATCCAGTAGAAAGTTGCCACACGCTGAGAAAAGAACCTTGGGAGATCGGAGGGGCAAGACAGAAGGGAATCCAGTAGAAAGATATGGCACGCGGGGGGGGGGGGATAACCTTGGGAGATCAGAGGGGGTAAGAGAGATGGGAATCCAGTACAAAATGGCATAGAGGGGGGGAGCACCTTGGGAGATGCTAGGAGGCAAGACGGAGGGGAATCCAATAGAAACATGCAATAAGCTGAGGAAAGAACCTCGGGAGATCAGAGGGGGCAAGACAGAGGGGAATCCAGTAGAAAATGGCACTGGGGGGGGGTAGAGAACCTTAGGAGATCGGAGGGGGCAAGACAGAGGGGAATCCAGTAGAAAGTTATTGCACACTGGGGAAAGAACCTTGGGATATCGGAGGAGGCAATACAGAGGGGAGTCCAGTAGAAAGATGCCATATGCTGAGGAAAGAACCTTGGGAGATCGGAGGGGGCAAGACAGAGGGAAATCCAGTAGAAAGATGTCATATGCTGAGGAAAGAACCTTGGGAGATCGGAGGGGGCAAGACAGAGGGAAATCCAGTAGAAAGCTATCCCACACTGGGGAAACAAACCTTGGGACATGCCAGGAGGCAAGACAGAGTGGAATCCAGTAGAAAGATGCCATATGCTGAGGAAAGAACCTTGGGAGATCGGAGGGGGCAAGACAGAGGGAAATCCAGTAGAAAGCTATAGCACACTGGGGACACAAAGCTTGGGAGATGCCAGGAGGCAAGACAGAGGGGAATCCAGTAGAAAGATATGGCACGCGGGGGTGGAGGGGGGGGAAGAACCTTTGGAGATCGGAGGGGGCAAGACAGAGGGGAATCCAGTAGAAAATGGCACGGGGGGGGGGGGGTAGAGAACCTTAGGAGAACGGAGGGGGCAAGACAGAGGGAAATCCAGTAGAAAGCTGTGGCACACTGGGGAAATAAAGCTTGGCAGATAAGAGGGGGTAAGACAGAGGGGAATCCAGTAGAAAGATATGGCACGGGGGGGGGGGGTAGAGAACCTTAGGAGATCGGAGGGGGCAAGAGAGATGGGAATCCAGTACAAAATGGCATAGGGGGGGGGAGAACCTTGGGAGATGCTAGGAGGCAATATACGGAGGGGAATCCAATAGAAACATGCCATAAGCTGAGGAAAGAGCCTCGGGAGATTGGAGGGGGCAAGACGGAGGGGAATCCAGTAGAAAGTTATGGCACACTGGGGAAAGAACCTTGGGATATCGGAGGAGGCAAGACAGCGGGGAATCCAGTAGAAAGCTATCGCACGCTGAGGAAAGAACCCTGGGAGATCGGAGGGGGCAAGACAGAGGGAAATCCAGTAGAAAGCTATCGCACACTGGGGAAATAAAGCTTGGCAGATAAGAGGGGGTAAGACAGAGGGGAATCCAGTAGAAAGATATGGCACGCGGGGGTGGGGGTGGGGATAACCTTGGGAGATCAGAGGGGGCAAGAGAGATGGGAATCCAGTTCAAAATGGCATGGGGGGGGAGAACCTTGGGAGATCAGAGGGGGCAAGACACGCTAACCCACACTGGGGAAACAAAGCTTGGGACCTGCCAGGAGGCAAGACAGAGGGGAATCCAGTAGAAAGATATGGCACGTGGGGGGGGGGGAGAACCTTGGGAGATCAGAGGAGGCAAGACAGACGGGAGTCCAGTAGAAGGTTATGGCTCACTGAGAAAAGAACCTTGGGAGATCGAAGGGGCAAGACAGAGGGGAATCCAGTAGAAAGATATGGCACGCGGGGGGGGGGGATAACCTTGGGAGATCAGAGGGGGCAAGAGAGATGGGAATCCAGTTCAAAATGGCATAGGGGTGGGGAGAACCTTGGGAGATCAGAGGGGGCAAGACAGAGGGGAATCCAGTAGAAAGTTATGGCGCACTGGGGAAACAAAGCTTGGGAGATAAGAGGGGGCAAGAGAGATGGGAAACCAGTAGAAAATGGCAAGGGGGGGGGGGAAGAACCTTGGGAGATCGGAGGGGGCAAGACGGAGAGGAATCCAGTAGAAAGTTGCCACACGCTGAGAAAAGAACCTTGGGAGATGGAGGGGGCAAGACAGAGGGGAATCCAGTAGAAAGATGCCATTTGCTGAGGAAAGAACCTTGGGAGATCGGAGGGGGCAAGACAGAGGGAAATCCAGTAGAAAGATGTCATATGCTGAGGAAAGAACCTTGGGAGATCGGAGGGGGCAAGACAGAGGGAAATACAGTAGAAAATGGCAAGCAGTTGGGGGGGAAAGAACCTTGGGAGATCTGAAGGGGCAATACAGAGGGGAATCCACTAGAAAGATGCCATATACGCTGAGGAAAGAACCTTGGGAGATCGGAGGGGGCAAGACAGAGGGAAATCCAGTAGAAAGATATCGCACACTGGGGAAATAAAGCTTGGCAGATAAGAGAGGGCAAGACAGAGGGGAATCCAGTAGAAAATGGCACGCGGGGGGGGGGGGGGGAAGAACTTTGAGAGATCGGAGTGGCAAGACAGAGGGGAATCCAGTAGAAAGATGCCATATGCTGAGGAAAGAACCTTGGGAGATCGGAGGGGGCAAGACAGAGGGAAATCCAGTGGAAAGCTATCCCACACTGGGGAAACAAAGCTTGGGACATGCCAGGAGGCAAGACAGAGGGGAATCCAGTAGAAAGAAATGGCACGTGGGGGGGGGAGAACCTTGGGAGATCCGCGGGGGCAATACAGAGGGGAATCCAGTAGAAAGTTATGGCGCACTGGAGAAACAAAGCTTGGGAGATAAGAGGGGGCAAGAGAGATGGGAAACCAGTAGAAAATGGCAAGGGGGGGGGAAGAACCTTGGGAGATCGGAGGGGGCAAGACAGAGGGGAATCCAGTAGAAAGATGCCATTTGCTGAGGAAAGAACCTTGGGAGATCGGAGGGGGCAAGACAGAGGGAAATCCAGTAGAAAGCTATCCCACACTGGGGAAACAAAGCTTGGGACATGCCAGGAGGCAAGACAGAGGGGAATCCAGTAGAAAGATATGGCACGTTGGGGGGGGGGGGGAGAACCTTGGGAGATCCGAGGGGGCAATACAGAGGGTAAATCCAGTAGAAAGTTATGGCGCACTGGAGAAACAAAGCTTGGGAGATAAGAGGGGGCAAGAGAGATGGGAAACCAGTAGAAAATGGCAAGGGGGGGGGAAAGAACCTTGGGAGATCGGAGGGGCAAGACAGAGGGGAATCGAGTAGAAAGCTATCGCACGCTGGGGAAAGAACCTTGGGAGATCGGAGGGGGCAATACAGAGGGGAGTCCAGTAGAAAGTTATGGCTCACTGAGGAAAGAACCTTGGGAGATCTGAGGAGGTAAGACAGAGGGGAATCCAGTAGAAAGTTGCCACACGCTGAGAAAAGAACCTTGGGAGATCGGAGGGGGCAAGACAGAGGGGAATCCAGTAGAAAGATATGGCACGGGGGGGGGGGGGAAGAACCTTGGGAGATCTGAGGGGGTAAGACAGAGGGAAATACAGTAGAAAATGGCAAGCAGTTGAGGGGGAAAGAACCTTGGGAGATCTGAAGGGGCAAGGCAGAGGGGAATCCACTAGAAAGATGCCATATACGCTGAGGAAAGAACCTTGGGAGATCGGAGGGGGCAAGACAGAGGGGAATCCAGTAGAAAGATATGGCGGGGGGGGGGGTGGGTGGTGGTGGAAGAACCTTGGGAGATCGGAGGGGGCAATACAGAGGGAAATCCAGTAGAAAGCTATCCCACACTGGCGAAACAAAGATTGGGACATGCCAGGAGGCAAGACAGAGGGGAATCCAGTAGAAAGATGCCATATGCTGAGGAAAGAACCTTGGGAGATCAGAGGGGGCAATACAGAGGGGAGTCCAGTAGAAAGATGCCATATGCTGAGGAAAGAACCTTGGGAGATCGGAGGGGGCAATACAGAGGGGAGTCCAGTAGAAAGTTATGGCTCACTGGGGAAAAAACCTTGGGAGATCGGAGTAGGCAAGACAGAGGGGAATCCAGTAGAAAGATTCCATATGCTGAGGAAAGAACCTTGGGAGATCGGAGGGGGCAAGACAGAGGGGAATCCAGTAGAAAGACGTCATATGCTGAGGAAAGAACCTTGGGAGATCGGAGGGGGCAAGACAGAGGGAAATCCAGTAGAAAGCTATCCCACACTGGGGAAACAAAGCTTGGGACATGCCAGGAGGCAAGACAGAGGGGAATTCAGTAGAAAGATATGGCACCTGGGGGGTTGGGAGAACCTTGAGAGATCAGAGGAGGCAAGACAGACGGGAATCCAGTAGAAAGCTATCGCACACTGGGGAAATAATGCTTGGCAGATAAGAGAGGGCGAGACAGAGGGGAATCCAGTAGAAAATGGCAGGGGGGGGGGGATAACCTTGGGAGATCAGAGGGGGCAAGAGAGAGGGGAATCCAATAGAAAGTTGCTACACGCTGGGGAAAGAAACTTGGGATATCGGAGGGGCAAGACAGAAGGGAATACAGTAGAAAGATATGGCACGCGGGGGGGGGGGGATAACCTTGGGAGATCAGAGGGGGCAAGAGAGATGGGAATCCAGTACAAAATGGCATGGGGGGGGGAGAACCTTGGGAGATGCTTGGAGGCAAGAGGGGAATCCAATAGAAACATTGCATAAGCTGAGGAAAGAACCTCGGGAGATCAGAGGGGGCAAGACAGAGGGGAATCCAGTAGAAAGCTATCGCACACTGGGGAAATAAAGCTTGGCAGATAAGAGAGGGCAATACAGAGGGGAATCCAGTAGAAAATGGCACAGGGGGGGGTAGAGAACCTTAGGAGATCGGAGGGGGCAAGACAGAGGGGAATCCAGTAGAAAGTTATTGCACACTGGGGAAAGAACCTTGGGATATCGGAGGAGGCAATACAGAGGGGAGTCCAGTAGAAAGATGCCATATGCTGAGGAAAGAACCTTGGGAGATCGGAGGGGGCAAGACAGAGGGGAATCCAGTAGAAAGATATGGCGGGTGGTGGGTGGTGGTGGAAGAACCTTGGGAGATCGGAGGGGGCAATACAGAGGGAAATCCAGTAGAAAGCTATCCCACACTGGGGAAACAAAGCTTGGGACATGCCAGGAGGCAAGACAGAGGGGAATCCAGTAGAAAGATGCCATATGCTGAGGAAAAAACCTTGGGAGATCGGAGGAGGCAAGACAGAGGGAAATCCAGTAGAAAGCTATCCCACACTGGGGAAACAAAGCTTGGGAGATAAGAGGGGGCAATACAGAGGGGAGTCCAGTAGAAAGTTACGGCTCACGGCTCACTGGGGAAAGAACGTTGGGAGATCGGAGGACGCAAGACAGAGGGGAATCCAGTAGAAAGATGTCATATGCTGAGGAAAGAACCTTGGGAGATCGGAGGGGGCAAGATAGAGGGGAATCCAGTAGAAAGATATGGCACGCGGGTGGGGGGGAGGGGGGGAAAGAAACTTGGGAGATCGGAGGGGCAAGACAGAAGGGAATCCAGTAGAAAGATATGGCACGCGGGGGGGGGGGGTTGGGAGAACCTTGAGAGATCAGAGGAGGCAAGACAGACGGGAATCCAGTAGAAAGGTATCGCACACTGGGGAAATAATGCTTGGTAGATAAGAGAGGGCGAGACAGAGGGGAATCCAGTAGAAAATGGCACGGGGGGGGGGGGGAAGAACCTTGGGAGATCGGAGGGGCAAGACAGAGGGGAATCCAGTAGAAAGGTATGGCACGCGGGGGGGGGGATAACCTTGGGAGATCAGAGGGGGCAAGACAGAGGGGAATCCAGTAGAAAGTTATTGCACACTGGGGAAAGAACCTTGGGATATCGGAGGAGGCAATACAGAGGGGAGTCCGGTAGAAAGATGCCATATGCTGAGGAAAGAACCTTGGGAGATCGGAGGGGGCAAGACAGAGGGGAATCCAGTAGAAAGATATGGCAGGGGGGGTGGGGGTGGAAGAACCTTGGGAGATCGGAGGGGGCAATACAGAGGGGAGTCCAGTAGAAAGTTATGGCTCACTGGGGAAAAAACCTTGGGAGATCGGAGGGGGCAAGACAGAGGGGAATCCAGTAGAAAGATATGGCAGGGGGGGGTGGGGGTGGAAGAACCTTGGGAGATCGGAGGGGGCAATACAGAGGGGAGTCCAGTAGAAAGTTATAGCTCACCAGGGAAAAAACCTTGGGAGATCGGAGGAGGCAAGACAGAGGGGAATCCAGTAGAAAGATGCCATATGCTGAGGAAAGAACCTTGGGAGATCGGAGGGGGCAAGACAGAGGGAAATCCAGTAGAAAGATGTCATATGCTGAGGAAAGAACCTTGGGAGATCGGAGGGGGCAAGACAGAGGGAAATCCAGTAGAAAGCTATCCCACACTGGGGAAACAAACCTTGGGACATGCCAGGAGGCAAGACAGAGTGGAATCCAGTAGAAAGATGCAATATGCTGAGGAAAGAACCTTGGGAGATCGGAGGGGGCAAGACAGAGGGAAATCCAGTAGAAAGCTATAGCACACTGGGGACACAAAGCTTGGGAGATGCCAGGAGGCAAGACAGAGGGGAATCCAGTAGAAAGATATGGCACGCGGGGAAGGAGGGGGGGGAAGAACCTTTGGAGATCGGAGGGGGCAAGACAGAGGGGAATCCAGTAGAAAATGGCACGGGGGGGGGGGGTAGAGAACCTTAGGAGATCGGAGGGGGCAAGACAGAGGGAAATCCAGTAGAAAGCTGTCGCACACTGGGGAAATAAAGCTTGGCAGATAAGAGGGGGTAAGACAGAGGGGAATCCAGTAGAAAGATATGGCACGTGGGGGGGGGAGAACCTTGGGAGATCAGAGGGGGCAATACAGAGGGGAATCCAGTAGAAAGTTATGGCGCACTGGGGAAACAAAGCTTGGGAGATAAGAGGGGGCAAGAGAGATGGGAAACCAGTAGAAAATGGCACGCGGGGGGGGGGGGGAAGAACTTTGAGAGATCGGAGTGGCAAGACAGAGGGGAATCCAGTAGAAAGATGCCATATGCTGAGGAAAGAACCTTGGGAGATCGGAGGGGGCAAGACAGAGGGAAATCCAGTAGAAAGCTATCCCACACTGGGGAAACAAAGCTTGGGACATGCCAGGAGGCAAGACAGAGGGGAATCCAGTAGAAAGATATGGCACGTGGGGGGGGGGAGAACCTTGGGAGATCCGAGGGGGCAATACAGAGGGGAATCCAGTAGAAAGTTATGGCGCACTGGAGAAACAAAGCTTGGGAGATAAGAGGGGGTAAGAGAGATGGGAAACCAGTAGAAAATGGCAAGGGGGGGGAAAGAACCTTGGGAGATCGGAGGGGCAAGACAGAGGGGAATCGAGTAGAAAGCTATCGCACGCTGGGGAAAGAACCTTGGGAGATCGGAGGGGGCAATACAGAGGGGAGTCCAGTAGAAAGTTATGGCTCACTGAGGAAAGAACCTTGGGAGATCTGAGGAGGTAAGACAGAGGGGAATCCAGTAGAAAGATGCCATATACGCTGAGGAAAGAACCTTGGGAGATCGGAGGGGGCAAGACAGAGGGGAATCCAGTAGAAAGATATGGCGGGGGGGGGGGGTGGGTGGTGGTGGAAGAACCTTGGGAGATCGGAGGGGGCAATACAGAGGGAAATCCAGTAGAAAGCTATCCCACACTGGCGAAACAAAGATTGGGACATGCCAGGAGGCAAGACAGAGGGGAATCCAGTAGAAAGATGCCATATGCTGAGGAAAGAACCTTGGGAGATCAGAGGGGGCAATACAGAGGGGAGTCCAGTAGAAAGATGCCATATGCTGAGGAAAGAACCTTGGGAGATCGGAGGGGGCAATACAGAGGGGAGTCCAGTAGAAAGTTATGGCTCACTGGGGAAAAAACCTTGGGAGATCGGAGTAGGCAAGACAGAGGGGAATCCAGTAGAAAGATTCCATATGCTGAGGAAAGAACCTTGGGAGATCGGAGGGGGCAAGACAGAGGGGAATCCAGTAGAAAGACGTCATATGCTGAGGAAAGAACCTTGGGAGATCGGAGGGGGCAAGACAGAGGGAAATCCAGTAGAAAGCTATCCCACACTGGGGAAACAAAGCTTGGGACATGCCAGGAGGCAAGACAGAGGGGAATTCAGTAGAAAGATATGGCACCTGGGGGGTTGGGAGAACCTTGAGAGATCAGAGGAGGCAAGACAGACGGGAATCCAGTAGAAAGCTATCGCACACTGGGGAAATAATGCTTGGCAGATAAGAGAGGGCGAGACAGAGGGGAATCCAGTAGAAAATGGCAGGGGGGGGGGGATAACCTTGGGAGATCAGAGGGGGCAAGAGAGAGGGGAATCCAATAGAAAGTTGCTACACGCTGGGGAAAGAAACTTGGGATATCGGAGGGGCAAGACAGAAGGGAATACAGTAGAAAGATATGGCACGCGGGGGGGGGGGGATAACCTTGGGAGATCAGAGGGGGCAAGAGAGATGGGAATCCAGTACAAAATGGCATGGGGGGGGGAGAACCTTGGGAGATGCTTGGAGGCAAGAGGGGAATCCAATAGAAACATTGCATAAGCTGAGGAAAGAACCTCGGGAGATCAGAGGGGGCAAGACAGAGGGGAATCCAGTAGAAAGCTATCGCACACTGGGGAAATAAAGCTTGGCAGATAAGAGAGGGCAATACAGAGGGGAATCCAGTAGAAAATGGCACAGGGGGGGGTAGAGAACCTTAGGAGATCGGAGGGGGCAAGACAGAGGGGAATCCAGTAGAAAGTTATTGCACACTGGGGAAAGAACCTTGGGATATCGGAGGAGGCAATACAGAGGGGAGTCCAGTAGAAAGATGCCATATGCTGAGGAAAGAACCTTGGGAGATCGGAGGGGGCAAGACAGAGGGGAATCCAGTAGAAAGATATGGCGGGTGGTGGGTGGTGGTGGAAGAACCTTGGGAGATCGGAGGGGGCAATACAGAGGGAAATCCAGTAGAAAGCTATCCCACACTGGGGAAACAAAGCTTGGGACATGCCAGGAGGCAAGACAGAGGGGAATCCAGTAGAAAGATGCCATATGCTGAGGAAAAAACCTTGGGAGATCGGAGGAGGCAAGACAGAGGGAAATCCAGTAGAAAGCTATCCCACACTGGGGAAACAAAGCTTGGGAGATAAGAGGGGGCAATACAGAGGGGAGTCCAGTAGAAAGTTACGGCTCACGGCTCACTGGGGAAAGAACGTTGGGAGATCGGAGGACGCAAGACAGAGGGGAATCCAGTAGAAAGATGTCATATGCTGAGGAAAGAACCTTGGGAGATCGGAGGGGGCAAGATAGAGGGGAATCCAGTAGAAAGATATGGCACGCGGGTGGGGGGGAGGGGGGGAAAGAAACTTGGGAGATCGGAGGGGCAAGACAGAAGGGAATCCAGTAGAAAGATATGGCACGCGGGGGGGGGGGTTGGGAGAACCTTGAGAGATCAGAGGAGGCAAGACAGACGGGAATCCAGTAGAAAGGTATCGCACACTGGGGAAATAATGCTTGGTAGATAAGAGAGGGCGAGACAGAGGGGAATCCAGTAGAAAATGGCACGGGGGGGGGGGGGGAGAACCTTGGGAGATCGGAGGGGCAAGACAGAGGGGAATCCAGTAGAAAGGTATGGCACGCGGGGGGGGGGATAACCTTGGGAGATCAGAGGGGGCAAGACAGAGGGGAATCCAGTAGAAAGTTATTGCACACTGGGGAAAGAACCTTGGGATATCGGAGGAGGCAATACAGAGGGGAGTCCGGTAGAAAGATGCCATATGCTGAGGAAAGAACCTTGGGAGATCGGAGGGGGCAAGACAGAGGGGAATCCAGTAGAAAGATATGGCAGGGGGGGTGGGGGTGGAAGAACCTTGGGAGATCGGAGGGGGCAATACAGAGGGGAGTCCAGTAGAAAGTTATGGCTCACTGGGGAAAAAACCTTGGGAGATCGAAGGGGGCAAGACAGAGGGGAATCCAGTAGAAAGATATGGCAGGGGGGGGTGGGGGTGGAAGAACCTTGGGAGATCGGAGGGGGCAATACAGAGGGGAGTCCAGTAGAAAGTTATAGCTCACCAGGGAAAAAACCTTGGGAGATCGGAGGAGGCAAGACAGAGGGGAATCCAGTAGAAAGATGCCATATGCTGAGGAAAGAACCTTGGGAGATCGGAGGGGGCAAGACAGAGGGAAATCCAGTAGAAAGATGTCATATGCTGAGGAAAGAACCTTGGGAGATCGGAGGGGGCAAGACAGAGGGAAATCCAGTAGAAAGCTATCCCACACTGGGGAAACAAACCTTGGGACATGCCAGGAGGCAAGACAGAGTGGAATCCAGTAGAAAGATGCAATATGCTGAGGAAAGAACCTTGGGAGATCGGAGGGGGCAAGACAGAGGGAAATCCAGTAGAAAGCTATAGCACACTGGGGACACAAAGCTTGGGAGATGCCAGGAGGCAAGACAGAGGGGAATCCAGTAGAAAGATATGGCACGCGGGGAAGGAGGGGGGGGAAGAACCTTTGGAGATCGGAGGGGGCAAGACAGAGGGGAATCCAGTAGAAAATGGCACGGGGGGGGGGGGGTAGAGAACCTTAGGAGATCGGAGGGGGCAAGACAGAGGGAAATCCAGTAGAAAGCTGTCGCACACTGGGGAAATAAAGCTTGGCAGATAAGAGGGGGTAAGACAGAGGGGAATCCAGTAGAAAGATATGGCACGTGGGGGGGGGAGAACCTTGGGAGATCAGAGGGGGCAATACAGAGGGGAATCCAGTAGAAAGTTATGGCGCACTGGGGAAACAAAGCTTGGGAGATAAGAGGGGGCAAGAGAGATGGGAAACCAGTAGAAAATGGCACGCGGGGGGGGGGGGGGAAGAACTTTGAGAGATCGGAGTGGCAAGACAGAGGGGAATCCAGTAGAAAGATGCCATATGCTGAGGAAAGAACCTTGGGAGATCGGAGGGGGCAAGACAGAGGGAAATCCAGTAGAAAGCTATCCCACACTGGGGAAACAAAGCTTGGGACATGCCAGGAGGCAAGACAGAGGGGAATCCAGTAGAAAGATATGGCACGTGGGGGGGGGGAGAACCTTGGGAGATCCGAGGGGGCAATACAGAGGGGAATCCAGTAGAAAGTTATGGCGCACTGGAGAAACAAAGCTTGGGAGATAAGAGGGGGTAAGAGAGATGGGAAACCAGTAGAAAATGGCAAGGGGGGGGAAAGAACCTTGGGAGATCGGAGGGGGCAAGACAGAGGGGAATCCAGTAGAAAGATGCCATTTGCTGAGGAAAGAACCTTGGGAGATCGGAGGGGGCAAGACAGAGGGAAATCCAGTAGAAAGCTATCGCACACAGGGGAAACAAAGCTTGGGAGATAAGAGGGGGCAAGAGAGATGGGAATCCAGTAGAAAATGGCATGGGGGGGGGAATAAAGCTTGGCAGATAAGAGGGGGTAAGACAGAGGGGAATCCAGTAGAAAATCGCACGGGGGGGGGGGAAGAACCTTGGGAGATCGGAGGGGGCAAGAGAGATGGGAATCCAGTACAAAATGGCATGGGGGGGGGAGAACCTTGGGAGATGCTAGGAGGCAAGATGGAGGGGAATCCAATAGAAACATGCAATAAGCTGAGGAAAGAACCTCGGGAGATCAGAGGGGGCAAGACAGAGGGGAATCCAGTAGAAAGATATGGCACGGGGGGGGGGGGGGAAATAAAGCTTGGCAGATAAGAGGGGGTAAGACAGAGGGGAATCCAGTAGAAAATCGCACGGGGGGGGGGAAGAACCTTGGGAGATCGGAGGGGCAAGACAGAGGGGAATCCAGAAGAAAGATATGGCACGGGGGGGGGGGGGATAACCTTGGGAGATCAGAGGGGGCAAGAGAGATGGGAATCCAGTACAAAATGGCATGGGGGGGGGAGAACCTTGGGAGATGCTAGGAGGCAAGATGGAGGGGAATCCAATAGAAACATGCAATAAGCTGAGGAAAGAACCTCGGGAGATCAGAGGGGGCAAGACAGAGGGGAATCCAGTAGAAAGATATGGCACGGGGGGGGGGGGGGAAATAAAGCTTGGCAGATAAGAGAGGGCAATACAGAGGGGAATCCAGTAGAAAATGGCACGGGGGGGGGGTAGAGAACCTTAGGAGATCGGAGGGGGCAAGACAGAGGGGAATCCAGTAGAAAGTTATTGCACACTGGGGAAAGAACCTTGGGATATCGGAGGAGGCAATACAGAGGGGAGTCCAGTAGAAAGATGCCATATGCTGAGGAAAGAACCTTGGGAGATCGGAGGGGGCAAGACAGAGGGGAATCCAGTAGAAAGATATGGCGGGTGGTGGGTGGTGGTGGAAGAACCTTGGGAGATCGGAGGGGGCAATACAGAGGGAAATCCAGTAGAAAGCTATCCCACACTGGGGAAACAAAGCTTGGGACATGCCAGGAGGCAAGACAGAGGGGAATCCAGTAGAAAGATGCCATATGCTGAGGAAAAAACCTTGGGAGATCGGAGGAGGCAAGACAGAGGGAAATCCAGTAGAAAGCTATCCCACACTGGGGAAACAAAGCTTGGGAGATAAGAGGGGGCAATACAGAGGGGAGTCCAGTAGAAAGTTACGGCTCACGGCTCACTGGGGAAAGAACGTTGGGAGATCGGAGGACGCAAGACAGAGGGGAATCCAGTAGAAAGATGTCATATGCTGAGGAAAGAACCTTGGGAGATCGGAGGGGGCAAGATAGAGGGGAATCCAGTAGAAAGATATGGCACGCGGGTGGGGGGGAGGGGGGGAAAGAAACTTGGGAGATCGGAGGGGCAAGACAGAAGGGAATCCAGTAGAAAGATATGGCACGCGGGGGGGGGGTTGGGAGAACCTTGAGAGATCAGAGGAGGCAAGACAGACGGGAATCCAGTAGAAAGCTATCGCACACTGGGGAAATAATGCTTGGCAGATAAGAGAGGGCGAGACAGAGGGGAATCCAGTAGAAAATGGCACGGGGGGGGGGAAGAACCTTGGGAGATCGGAGGGGCAAGACAGAGGGGAATCCAGTAGAAAGGTATGGCACGCGGGGGGGGGGATAACCTTGGGAGATCAGAGGGGGCAAGACAGAGGGGAATCCAGTAGAAAGTTATTGCACACTGGGGAAAGAACCTTGGGATATCGGAGGAGGCAATACAGAGGGGAGTCCAGTAGAAAGCTATAGCACACTGGGGACACAAAGCTTGGGAGATGCCAGGAGGCAAGACAGAGGGGAATCCAGTAGAAAGATATGGCACGCGGGGAAGGAGGGGGGGGAAGAACCTTTGGAGATCGGAGGGGGCAAGACAGAGGGGAATCCAGTAGAAAATGGCACGGGGGGGGGGGGTAGAGAACCTTAGGAGATCGGAGGGGGCAAGACAGAGGGAAATCCAGTAGAAAGCTGTCGCACACTGGGGAAATAAAGCTTGGCAGATAAGAGGGGGTAAGACAGAGGGGAATCCAGTAGAAAGATATGGCACGTGGGGGGGGGGAGAACCTTGGGAGATCAGAGGGGGCAATACAGAGGGGAATCCAGTAGAAAGTTATGGCGCACTGGGGAAACAAAGCTTGGGAGATAAGAGGGGGCAAGAGAGATGGGAAACCAGTAGAAAATGGCACGCGGGGGGGGGGGGGAAGAACTTTGAGAGATCGGAGTGGCAAGACAGAGGGGAATCCAGTAGAAAGATGCCATATGCTGAGGAAAGAACCTTGGGAGATCGGAGGGGGCAAGACAGAGGGAAATCCAGTAGAAAGCTATCCCACACTGGGGAAACAAAGCTTGGGACATGCCAGGAGGCAAGACAGAGGGGAATCCAGTAGAAAGATATGGCACGTGGGGGGGGGGAGAACCTTGGGAGATCCGAGGGGGCAATACAGAGGGGAATCCAGTAGAAAGTTATGGCGCACTGGAGAAACAAAGCTAGCGAGATAAGAGGGGGTAAGAGAGATGGGAAACCAGTAGAAAATGGCAAGGGGGGGGAAAGAACCTTGGGAGATCGGAGGGGGCAAGACAGAGGGGAATCCAGTAGAAAGATGCCATTTGCTGAGGAAAGAACCTTGGGAGATCGGAGGGGGCAAGACAGAGGGAAATCCAGTAGAAAGCTATCGCACACAGGGGAAACAAAGCTTGGGAGATAAGAGGGGGCAAGAGAGATGGGAATCCAGTAGAAAATGGCATGGGGGGGGGGAATAAAGCTTGGCAGATAAGAGGGGGTAAGACAGAGGGGAATCCAGTAGAAAATCGCACGCGGGGGGGGGGGAGAACCTTGGGAGATCGGAGGGGCAAGACAGAGGGGAATCCAGAAGAAAGATATGGCACGCGGTGGGGGGGGGGATAACCTTGGGAGATCAGAGGGGGCAAGAGAGATGGGAATCCAGTACAAAATGGCATGGGGGGGGGGGGGAGAACCTTGGGAGATGCTAGGAGGCAAGACAGAGGGGAATGCAATAGAAACATGCCATAAGCTGAGGAAAGAACCTTGGGAGATCGGAGGGGGCAAGACAGAGGGGAATCCAGTAGAAAGCTATCGCACTCTGGGGAAAGAACCTTGGGAGATCAGAGGGGGCAAGAAAGAGGGAAATCCAGTAGAAAGCTATCGCAAACAGGGGAAACAAAGCTTGGGAGATAAGAGGGGGCAAGAGAGATGGGAATCCAGTAGAAAATCGCACGCGGGGGGGGGGGAGAAGAACCTTGGGAGATCGGAGGGTCAAGACAGAGGGGAATCCAGTAGAAAGATATGGCACGCGGTGGGGGGGGGGATAACCTTGGGAGATCAGAGGGGGCAAGAGAGATGGGAATCCAGTACAAAATGGCATAGGGGGGGGGGAGAACCTTGGGAGATGCTAGGAGGCAATATACGGAGGGGAATCCAATAGAAACATGCCATAAGCTGAGGAAAGAGCCTCGGGAGATTGGAGGGGGCAAGACGGAGGGGAATCCAGTAGAAAATGGCACGGGTGGGGTGGGGTGGTAGAGAACCTTAGGAAATCGGAGGGGGCAAGACAGAGGGGAATCCAGTAGAAAGATGCCATTTGCTGAGGAAAGAACCTTGGGAGATCGGAGGGGGCAAGACAGAGGGAAATCCAGTAGAAAGCTATCGCACACAGGGGAAACAAAGCTTGGGAGATAAGAGGGGGCAAGAGAGATGGGAATCCAGTAGAAAATGGCATGGGGGGGGGAATAAAGCTTGGCAGATAAGAGGGGGTAAGACAGAGGGGAATCCAGTAGAAAATCGCAGGCGGGGGGGGGGGAGAACCTTGGGAGATCGGAGGGGCAAGACAGAGGGGAATCCAGAAGAAAGATATGGCACGCGGTGGGGGGAGGGATAACCTTGGGAGATCAGAGGGGGCAAGAGAGATGGGAATCCAGTACAAAATGGCATGGGGGGGGGGGGGAGAACCTTGGGAGATGCTAGGAGGCAAGACAGAGGGGAATGCAATAGAAACATGCCATAAGCTGAGGAAAGAACCTTGGGAGATCGGAGGGGGCAAGACAGCGGGGAATCCAGTAGAAAGCTATCGCACGCTGAGGAAAGAACCCTGGGAGATCGGAGGGGGCAAGACAGAGGGAAATCCAGTAGAAAGCTATCGCACACTGGGGAAATAAAGCTTGGCAGATAAGAGGGGGTAAGACAGAGGGGAATCCAGTAGAAAGATATGGCACGCGGGGGGGGGGGGGGGGAAGAACCTTGGGAGATCGGAGGGGGCAAGACAGAGGGGAATCCAGTAGAAAGATGCCATTTGCTGAGGAAGGAACCTTGGGAGATGGGGGGGGGGGGAAGACAGAGGGAAATCCAGTAGAAAGCTAACCCACACTGGGGAAACAAAGCTTGGGACCTGCCAGGAGGCAAGACAGAGGGGAATCCAGTAGAAAGATATGGCACGTGGGGGGGGGAGAACCTTGGGAGATCAGAGGGGGCAATACAGAGGGGAATCCAGTAGAAAGTTATGGCGCACTGGGGAAACAAAGCTTGGGAGATAAGAGGGGGCAAGAGAGATGGGAAACCAGTAGAAAATGGCAAGGGGGGGGAAAGAACCTTGGGAGATGGAGGGGGCAAGACAGAGGGGAATCCAGTAGAAAGTTGCCACACGCTGAGAAAAGAACCTTGGGAGATGGAGGGGGCAAGACAGAGTGGAATCCAGTAGAAAGATATGGCACGCGGGGGGGGGGGGGAGAACCTTGGGAGATCTGAGGGGGCAAGACAGAGGGAAATACAGTAGAAAATGGCAAGCAGTTGGGGGGGAAAGAACCTTGGGAGATCTGAAGGGGCAATACAGAGGGGAATCCACTAGAAAGATGCCATATACGCTGAGGAAAGAACCTTGGGAGATCGGAGGGGGCAAGACAGAGGGAAATCCAGTAGAAAGATATCGCACACTGGGGAAATAAAGCTTGGCAGATAAGAGAGGGCAAGACAGAGGGGAATCCAGTAGAAAATGGCACGCGGGGGGGGGGGGGAAGAACTTTGAGAGATCGGAGTGGCAAGACAGAGGGGAATCCAGTAGAAAGCTATCCCACACTGGGGAAACAAAGCTTGGGACATGCCAGGAGGCAAGACAGAGGGGAATCCAGTAGAGAGATATGGCACGTGGGGGGGGGGGAGAACCTTGGGAGATCCGAGGGGGCAATACAGAGGGGAATCCAGTAGAAAGCTATGGCGCACTGGAGAAACAAAGCTTGGGAGATAAGAGGGGGCAAGAGAGATGGGAAACCAGTAGAAAATGGCAAGGGGGGGGAAAGAACCTTGGGAGATCGGAGGGGCAAGACAGAGGGGAATCCAGTAGAAAATGGCAGGGGGGGGGGGAGAACCTTGGGAGATCGGAGGGGGCAAGACAGAGGGGAATCCAGTAGAAAGCTATCCCACACTGGGGAAACAAAGCTTGGGACATGCCAGGAGGCAAGACAGAGGGGAATCCAGTAGAAAGATATGGCACGTGGGGGGGGGGGAGAACCTTGGGAGATCCGAGGGAGCAATACAGAGGGAAATCCAGTAGAAAGCTATCCCACACTGGGGAAACAAAGCTTGGGAGATAAGAGGGGGCAATACAGAGGGGAGTCCAGTAGAAAGTTATGGCTCACTGAGGAAAGAACCTTGGGAGATCGGAGGGGGCAAGACAGAGGGGAATCCAGTAGAAAGATATGGCACGGGGGAGGGGGGGGGAGAAGAACCTTGGGAGATCTGAGGGGGTAAGACAGAGGGAAATACAGTAGAAAATGGCAAGCAGTTGAGGGGGAAAGAACCTTGGGAGATCTGAAGGGGCAAGATAGAGGGGAATCCACTAGAAAGATGCCATGTGCTGAGGAAAGAACCTTGGGAGATCGGAGGGGGCAAGACAGAGGGAAATCCAGTAGAAAGCTATCCCACACTGGGGAAAGAACCTTTGGAGATCGGAGGGGGCAAGACAGAGGGGAATCCAGTAGAAAGATATGGCACACTGGGGAAAGAACCTTGGGAGATCGGAGGAGGCAAGACAGACGGGAATCCAGTAGAAAGCTATAGCACACTGGGGAAACAAAGCTTGGGAGATAAGAGGGGGCAAGAGAGATGGGAAACCAGTAGAAAATGGCAAGGGGGGGAAAGAACCTTGGGAGATCGGAGGGGCAAGACAGAGGGGAATCCAGTAGAAAATGGCAGGGGGGGGGGAGAACCTTGGGAGATCGGAGGGGGCAAGACAGAGGGGAATCCAGTAGAAAGATGCCATTTGCTGAGGAAAGAACCTTGGGAGATCGGAGGGGGCAAGACAGAGGGAAATCCAGTAGAAAGCTATCCCACACTGTGGAAACAAAGCTTGGGACATGCCAGGAGGCAAGACAGAGGGGAATCCAGTAGAAAGATATGGCACGTGGGGGGGGGGGAGAACCTTGGGAGATCCGAGGGGGCAATACAGAGGGGAATCCATTAGAAAGTTATGGCGCACTGGAGAAACAAAGCTTGGGAGATAAGAGGGGGCAAGAGAGATGGGAAACCAGTAGAAAATGGCAAGGGGGGGGAAAGAACCTTGGGAGATCGGAGGGGCAAGACAGAGGGGAATCCAGTAGAAAGCTATCGCACGCTGGGGAAAGAACCTTGGGAGATCGGAGGGGGCAATACAGAGGGGAGTCCAGTAGAAAGTTATGGCTCACTGAGGAAAGAACCTTGGGAGATCTGAGGAGGTAAGACAGAGGGGAATCCAGTAGAAAGTTTCCACACGCTGAGAAAAGAACCTTGGGAGATCGGAGGGGGCAAGACAGAGGGGAATCCAGTAGAAAGATATGGCACGGGGGGGGGGGGGAAGAACCTTGGGAGATCTGAGGGGGTAAGACAGAGGGAAATACAGTAGAAAATGGCAAGCAGTTGAGGGGGAAAGAACCTTGGGAGATCTGAAGGGGCAAGATAGAGGGGAATCCACTAGAAAGATGCCATATACGCTGAGGAAAGAACCTTGGGAGATCGGAGCGGGCAAGACAGAGGGAAATCCAGTAGAAAGCTATCGCACACTGGGGAAATAAAGCTTGGCAGAAAAGAGAGGGCAAGACAGAGGGGAATCCAGTAGAAAATGGCACGCGGGGGGGGGGGGAGTACATTGGGAGATCGGAGGGGCAAGACAGAGGGGAGTCCAGTAGAAAGTTATGGCTCACTGGGGAAAAAACCTTGGGAGATCGGAGGAGGCAAGACAGAGGGGAATCCAGTAGAAAGATGCCATATGCTGAGGAAAGAACCTTGGAAGATCGGAGGGGGCAAGACAGAGGGGAATCCAGTAGAAAGATGCCATGTGCTGAGGAAAGAACCTTGGGAGATCGGAGGGGGCAAGACAGAGGGAAATCCAGTAGAAAGCTATCCCACACTGGGGAAACAAAGCTTGGGAGATAAGAGGGGGCAATACAGAGGGGAGTCCAGTAGAAAGTTACGGCTCACGGCTCACTGGGGAAAGAACGTTGGGAGATCGGAGGACGCAAGACAGAGGGGAATCCAGTAGAAAGATGTCATATGCTGAGGAAAGAACCTTGGGAGATCGGAGGGGGCAAGACAGAGGGAAATCCAGTAGAAAGCTGTCGCACACTGGGGACACAAAGCTTAGGAGATACCAGGAGGCAAGACAGAGGGGAATCCAGTAGAAAGATATGGCACGCGGGTGGGGGGGGAGGGGGGGAAAGAACCTTTGGAGATCGGAGGGGGCAAGACAGAGGGGAATCCAGTAGAAAGATATGGCACACTGGGGAAAGAACCTTGGGAGATCGGAGGAGGCAAGACAGACGGGAATCCAGTAGAAAGCTATAGCACACTGGGGAAACAAAGCTTGGGAGATAAGAGGGGGCAAGAGAGATGGGAAACCAGTAGAAAATGGCAAGGGGGGGGGGAAAGAACCTTGGGAGATCGGAGGGGCAAGACAGAGGGGAATCCAGTAGAAAGCTATCACACGCTGGGGAAAGAACCTAGGGAGATCGGAGGGGGCAATACAGATGGGAGTCCAGTAGAAAGTTATGGCTCACTGAGGAAAGAACCTTGGGAGATCGGAGGAGGCAAGACAGAGGGGAATCCAGTAGAAAGTTGCCATACGCTGAGAAAAGAACCTTGGGAGATCGGAGGGGGCAAGACAGAGGGAAATCCAGTAGAAAGCTATCGCGCACTGGGGAAATAAAGCTTGGCAGATAAGAGGGGGTAAGACAGAGGGGAATCCAGTAGAAAATGGCACGCGGGGGGGGGGGGAAAGAACCTTGGGAGATCGGAGGGGCAAGGCAGAGGGGAATCCAGTAGAAAGATATGGCACGCGGGGGGGGGGGGGGAAAGAACCTTGGGAGATCAGAGGGGGCAAGAGAGATTGGAAACCAGTACAAAATGCCATAGGCGGGAGGGGGGGAGAACCTTGGGAGATGCTAGGAGGCAAGACGGAGGGGAATCCAATAGAAACATGCCATAAGCTGAGGAAAGAAACTCGGGAGATCAGAGGGGGCAGACAGAGGGAAATACAGTAGAAAATGGCAAGCAGTTTGGGGGGGTTGGGAAGTACCTTGGGAGATCGGAGGGGCAAGACAGAGGGGAATCCAGTAGAAAGATATGGCACGGGGGGGGGGGGAGGAAGAACCTTGGGAGATCGGAGGGGGCAATACAGAGGGGAGTCCAGTAGAAAGTTATGGCTCACTGGGGAAAAAACCTTGGGACGTGCCAGGAGGCAAGACAGAGGGGAATCCAGTAGAAACATAGGGCACGCGGGGGGGGGGGGGGATAACCTTGGGAGATCAGAGGGGGCAAGAGAGATGGGAATCCAGTAGAAAGATGCCATATGCTGAGGAAACAACCTTGGGAGATCGGAGGGGGCAAGACAGAGGGAAATCCAGTAGAAAGATGTCATATGCTGAGGAAAGAACCTTGGGAGATCGGAGGGGGCAAGAGAGATGGGAATCCAGTAGAAAGATGCCATATGCTGAGGAAAGAACCTTGGGAGATCGGAGGGGGTAAGACAGAGGGAAATCCAGTAGAAAGATGTCATATGCTGAGGAAAGAACCTTGGGAGATCGGAGGAGGCAAGACAGAGGGAAATCCAGTAGAAAGATGTCATATGCTGAGGAAAGAACCTTGGGAGATCGGAGGGGGCAAGACAGAGGGAAATCCAGTAGAAAGATGTCATATGCTGAGGAAAGAACCTTGGGAGATCGGAGGGGGCAAGACAGAGGGGAATCCAGTAGAAAGGTGCCATTTGCTGAGGAAGGAACCTTGGGAGATGGGGGGGGGGGGAAGACAGAGGGAAATCCAGTAGAAAGCTAACCCACACTGGGGAAACAAAGCTTGGGACCTGCCAGGAGGCAAGACAGAGGGGAATCCAGTAGGAAGATATGGCACGTGGGGGGGGGGGAGAACCTTGGGAGATCAGAGGGGGCAATACAGAGGGGAATCCAGTAGAAAGTTATGGCGCACTGGGGAAACAAAGCTTGGGAGATAAGAGGGGGCAAGAGAGATGGGAAACCAGTAGAAAATGGCAAGGGGGGGGGAAAGAACCTTGGGAGATCGGAGGGGGAAGACAGAGGGGAATCCAGTAGAAAGTTGCCACACGCTGAGAAAAGAACCTTGGGAGATGGAGGGGGCAAGACAGAGTGGAATCCAGTAGAAAGATATGGCACGCGGGGGGGGGGGGGAGAACCTTGGGAGATCGGAGGAGGCAAGACCGAGGGGAATCCAGTAGAAAGTTGCCATACGCTGAGAAAAGAACCTTGGGAGATCGGAGGGGGCAAGACAGAGGGAAATCCAGTAGAAAGCTATCGCGCACTGGGGAAATAAAGCTTGGCAGATAAGAGGGGGTAAGACAGAGGGGAATCCAGTAGAAAATGGCACGCGGGGGGGGGGAAGAACCTTGGGAGATCCGAGGGGGCAATACAGAGGGGAATCCAGTAGAAAGTTATGGCGCACTGGAGAAACAAAGCTTGGGAGATAAGAGGGGGCAAGAGAGATGGGAAACCAGTAGAAAATGGCAAGGGGGGGGGAAAGAACCTTGGGAGATCGGAGGGGCAAGACAGAGGGGAATCCAGTAGAAAGCTATCGCACGCTGGGGAAAGAACCTTGGGAGATCGGAGGGGGCAATACAGAGGGGAGTCCAGTAGAAAGTTATGGCTCACTGAGGAAAGAACCTTGGGAGATCTGAGGGGGCAAGACAGAGGGAAATCCAGTAGAAAGATGTCATATGCTGAGGAAAGAACCTTGGGAGATCGGAGGGGGCAAGAGAGATGGGAATCCAGTAGAAAGATGCCATATGCTGAGGAAAGAACCTTGGGAGATCGGAGGGGGTAAGACAGAGGGAAATCCAGTAGAAAGATGTCATATGCTGAGGAAAGAACCTTGGGAGATCGGAGGAGGCAAGACAGAGGGAAATCCAGTAGAAAGATGTCATATGCTGAGGAAAGAACCTTGGGAGATCGGAGGGGGCAAGACAGAGGGAAATCCAGTAGAAAGATGTCATATGCTGAGGAAAGAACCTTGGGAGATCGGAGGGGGCAAGACAGAGGGGAATCCAGTAGAAAGGTGCCATTTGCTGAGGAAGGAACCTTGGGAGATGGGGGGGGGGGAAGACAGAGGGAAATCCAGTAGAAAGCTAACCCACACTGGGGAAACAAAGCTTGGGACCTGCCAGGAGGCAAGACAGAGGGGAATCCAGTAGGAAGATATGGCACGTGGGGGGGGGGGAGAACCTTGGGAGATCAGAGGGGGCAATACAGAGGGGAATCCAGTAGAAAGTTATGGCGCACTGGGGAAACAAAGCTTGGGAGATAAGAGGGGGCAAGAGAGATGGGAAACCAGTAGAAAATGGCAAGGGGGGGGAAAGAACCTTGGGAGATCGGAGGGGGAAGACAGAGGGGAATCCAGTAGAAAGTTGCCACACGCTGAGAAAAGAACCTTGGGAGATGGAGGGGGCAAGACAGAGTGGAATCCAGTAGAAAGATATGGCACGCGGGGGGGGGGGGGGGAGAACCTTGGGAGATCGGAGGAGGCAAGACCGAGGGGAATCCAGTAGAAAGTTGCCATACGCTGAGAAAAGAACCTTGGGAGATCGGAGGGGGCAAGACAGAGGGAAATCCAGTAGAACACTGGGGAAATAAAGCTTGGCAGATAAGAGGGGGTAAGACAGAGGGGAATCCAGTAGAAAATGGCACGCGGGGGGGGGGAAGAACCTTGGGAGATCCGAGGGGGCAATACAGAGGGGAATCCAGTAGAAAGTTATGGCGCACTGGAGAAACAAAGCTTGGGAGATAAGAGGGGGCAAGAGAGATGGGAAACCAGTAGAAAATGGCAAGGGGGGGGAAAGAACCTTGGGAGATCGGAGGGGCAAGACAGAGGGGAATCCAGTAGAAAGCTATCGCACGCTGGGGAAAGAACCTTGGGAGATCGGAGGGGGCAATACAGAGGGGAGTCCAGTAGAAAGTTATGGCTCACTGAGGAAAGAACCTTGGGAGATCTGAGGAGGTAAGACAGAGGGGAATCCAGTAGAAAGATATGGCACGGGGGGGGGGGGGGAAGAACCTTGGGAGATCTGAGGGGGTAAGACAGAGGGAAATACAGTAGAAAATGGCCAGCAGTTGAGGGGGAAAGAACCTTGGGAGATCTGAAGGGGCAAGATAGAGGGGAATCCACTAGAAATATGCCATATACGCTGAGGAAAGAACCTTGGGAGATCGGAGGGGGCAAGACAGAGGGAAATCCAGTAGAAAGCTATCGCACACTGGGGAAATAAAGCTTGGCAGATAAGAGAGGGCAAGACAGAGGGGAATCCAGTAGAAAATGGCACGCGGGCGGGGGGGAAGTACATTGGGAGATCGGAGGGGCAAGACAGAGGGGAGTCCAGTAGAAAGTTATGGCTCACTGGGGAAAAAACCTTGGGAGATCGGAGGAGGCAAGACAGAGGGGAATCCAGTAGAAAGATGCCATATGCTGAGGAAAGAACCTTGGAAGATCGGAGGGGGCAAGACAGAGGGGAATCCAGTAGAAAGATGCCATGTGCTGAGGAAAGAACCTTGGGAGATCGGAGGGGGCAAGACAGAGGGAAATCCAGTAGAAAGCTATCCCACACTGGGGAAAGAACCTTTGGAGATCGGAGGGGGCAAGACAGAGGGGAATCCAGTAGAAAGATATGGCACACTGGGGAAAGAACCTTGGGAGATCGGAGGAGGCAAGACAGACGGGAATCCAGTAGAAAGCTATAGCACACTGGGGAAACAAAGCTTGGGAGATAAGAGGGGGCAAGAGAGATGGGAAACCAGTAGAAAATGGCAAGGGGGGGGGAAGAACCTTGGGAGATCGGAGGGGCAAGACAGAGGGGAATCCAGTAGAAAGCTATCACACGCTGGGGAAAGAACCTTGGGAGATCGGAGGGGGCAATACAGATGGGAGTCCAGTAGAAAGTTATGGCTCACTGAGGAAAGAACCTTGGGAGATCGGAGGAGGCAAGACAGAGGGGAATCCAGTAGAAAGTTTCCATACGCTGAGAAAAGAACCTTGGGAGATCGGAGGGGGCAAGACAGAGGGAAATCCAGTAGAAAGCTATCGCGCACTGGGGAAATAAAGCTTGGCAGATAAGAGGGGGTAAGACAGAGGGGAATCCAGTAGAAAATGGCACGCGGGGGGGGGGGAAGAACCTTGGGAGATCGGAGGGGCAAGGCAGAGGGGAATCCAGTAGAAAGATATGGCACGCGGGGGGGGGGGGAAAGAACCTTGGGAGATCAGAGGGGGCAAGAGAGATTGGAAACCAGGACAAAATGCCATAGGCGGGAGGGGGGGAGAACCTTGGGAGATGCTAGGAGGCAAGACGGAGGGGAATCCAATAGAAACATGCCATAAGCTGAGGAAAGAACCTCGGGAGATCAGAGGGGGCAGACAGAGGGAAATACAGTAGAAAATGGCAAGCAGTTTGGGGGGTTGGGAAGTACCTTGGGAGATCGGAGGGGCAAGACAGAGGGGAATCCAGTAGAAAGATATGGCTCACTGGGGAAAAAACCTTGGGACGTGCCAGGAGGCAAGACAGAGGGGAATCCAGTAGAAACATAGGGCACGCGGGGGGGGGGGGGATAACCTTGGGAGATCAGAGGGGGCAAGAGAGATGGGAATCCAGTAGAAAGATGCCATA
Source organism: Natrix helvetica (assembly GCF_964273705.1). Lineage (NCBI taxonomy): Eukaryota > Metazoa > Chordata > Lepidosauria > Squamata > Natricidae > Natrix > Natrix helvetica. The sequence continues at coordinate 57,293,460 of NC_138555.1, read as the reverse complement.
TGCTGAGGAAAGAACCTTGGGAGATCGGAGGGGGCAAGACAGAGGGGAGTCCAGTAGAAAGTTATGGCTCACTGGGGAAAAAACCTTGGGAGATCGGAGGAGGCAAGACAGAGGGGAATCCAGTAGAAAGTTATGGCTCACTGGGGAAAAAACCTTGGGAGATCGGAGGAGGCAAGACAGAGGGGAATCCAGTAGAAAGATGCCATATGCTGAGGAAAGAACCTTGGAAGATCGGAGGGGGCAAGACAGAGGGGAATCCAGTAGAAAGATGCCATGTGCTGAGGAAAGAACCTTGGGAGATCGGAGGGGGCAAGACAGAGGGAAATCCAGTAGAAAGCTATCCCACACTGGGGAAAGAACCTTTGGAGATCGGAGGGGGCAAGACAGAGGGGAATCCAGTAGAAAGATATGGCACACTGGGGAAAGAACCTTGGGAGATCGGAGGAGGCAAGACAGACGGGAATCCAGTAGAAAGCTATAGCACACTGGGGAAACAAAGCTTGGGAGATAAGAGGGGGCAAGAGAGATGGGAAACCAGTAGAAAATGGCAAGGGGGGGGGAAGAACCTTGGGAGATCGGAGGGGGCAAGACAGAGGGAAATCCAGTAGAAAGCTATCCCACACTGGGGAAAGAACCTTTGGAGATCGGAGGGGGCAAGACAGAGGGGAATCCAGTAGAAAGATATGGCACACTGGGAAAGAACCTTGGGAGATCGGAGGAGGCAAGACAGACGGGAATCCAGTAGAAAGCTATAGCACACTGGGGAAACAAAGCTTGGGAGATAAGAGGGGGCAAGAGAGATGGGAAACCAGTAGAAAATGGCAAGGGGGGGGGGAATAACCTTGGGAGATCGGAGGGGCAAGACAGAGGGGAATCCAGTAGAAAGCTATCACACGCTGGGGAAAGAACCTTGGGAGATCGGAGGGGGCAATACAGATGGGAGTCCAGTAGAAAGTTATGGCTCACTGAGGAAAGAACCTTGGGAGATCGGAGGAGGCAAGACAGAGGGGAATCCAGTAGAAAGTTGCCATACGCTGAGAAAAGAACCTTGGGAGATCGGAGGGGGCAAGACAGAGGGAAATCCAGTAGAAAGCTATCGCGCACTGGGGAAATAAAGCTTGGCAGATAAGAGGGGGTAAGACAGAGGGGAATCCAGTAGAAAATGGCACGCGGGGGGGGGGAAGAACCTTGGGAGATCGGAGGGGCAAGGCAGAGGGGAATCCAGTAGAAAGATATGGCACGCGGGGGGGGGGGGGAAAGAACCTTGGGAGATCAGAGGGGGCAAGAGAGATTGGAAACCAGGACAAAATGCCATAGGCGGGAGGGGGGGAGAACCTTGGGAGATGCTAGGAGGCAAGACGGAGGGGAATCCAATAGAAACATGCCATAAGCTGAGGAAAGAACCTCGGGAGATCAGAGGGGGCAGACAGAGGGAAATACAGTAGAAAATGGCAAGCAGTTTGGGGGGGTTGGGAAGTACCTTGGGAGATCGGAGGGGCAAGACAGAGGGGAATCCAGTAGAAAGATATGGCACGGGGGGGGGGGGGAGAGGAAGAACCTTGGGAGATCGGAGGGGGCAATACAGAGGGGAGTCCAGTAGAAAGTTATGGCTCACTGGGGAAAAACCTTGGGACGTGCCAGGAGGCAAGACAGAGGGGAATCCAGTAGAAACATAGGGCACGCGGGGGGGGGGGGATAACCTTGGGAGATCAGAGGGGGCAAGAGAGATGGGAATCCAGTAGAAAGATGCCATATGCTGAGGAAAGAACCTTGGGAGATCGGAGGGGGCAAGACAGAGGGAAATCCAGTAGAAAGATGTCATATGCTGAGGAAAGAACCTTGGGAGATCGGAGGGGGCAAGAGAGATGGGAATCCAGTAGAAAGATGCCATATGCTGAGGAAAGAACCTTGGGAGATCGGAGGGGGTAAGACAGAGGGAAATCCAGTAGAAAGATGTCATATGCTGAGGAAAGAACCTTGGGAGATCGGAGGGGGCAAGACAGAGGGAAATCCAGTAGAAAGATGTCATATGCTGAGGAAAGAACCTTGGGAGATCGGAGGGGGCAAGACAGAGGGAAATCCAGTAGAAAGCTATCCCACACTGGGGAAACAAAGCTTGGGACGTGCCAGGAGGCAAGACAGAGGGGAATCCAGTAGAAAGATATGGCACGCGGGGGGGGGGGGATAACCTTGGGAGATCAGAGGGGGCAAGAGAGATGGGAATCCAGTACAAAATGGCATAGGGGGGGGGGAGAACCTTGGGAGATGCTAGGAGGTAAGATGGAGGGGAATCCAATAGAAACATGCCATAAGCTGAGGAAAGAACCTCGGAGATCAGAGGGGGCAAGACAGAGGGGAATCCAGTAGAAAGATGCCATGTGCTGAGGAAAGAACCTTGGGAGATCGGAGGGGGCAAGACAGAGGGAAATCCAGTAGAAAGCTATCCCACACTGGGGAAACAAAGCTTGGGAGATAAGAGGGGGCAATACAGAGGGGAGTCCAGTAGAAAGTTACAGCTCACTGGGGAAAGAACTTGGGAGATCGGAGGACGCAAGACAGAGGGGAATCCAGTAGAAAGATGTCATATGCTGAGGAAAGAACCTTGGGAGATCCGAGGGGGCAATACAGAGGGGAATCCAGTAGAAAGTTATGGCGCACTGGAGAAACAAAGCTTGGGAGATAAGAGGGGGCAAGAGAGATGGGAAACCAGTAGAAAATGGCAAGGGGGGGGGGAAAGAACCTTGGGAGATCGGAGAGGCAAGACAGAGGGGAATCCAGTAGAAAATGGCAGGGGGGGGGGTGGAAGAACCTTGGGAGATCGGAGGGGGCAAGACAGAGGGAAATCCAGTAGAAAGCTATCCCACACTGGGGAAACAAAGCTTGGGACATGCCAGGAGGCAAGGCAGAGGGGAATCTAGTAGAAAGATATGGCACGGGGGGGGGGGGGGAGAACCTTGGGAGATCCGAGGGGGCAATACAGAGGGGAATCCAGTAGAAAGTTATGGCGCACTGGAGAAACAAAGCTTGGGAGATAAGGGGGGGCAAGAGAGATGGGAAACCAGTAGAAAATGGCAAGGGGGGGGGAAAGAACCTTGGGAGATAGGAGGGGCAAGACGGAGGGGAATCGAGTAGAAAGCTATCGCACGCTGGGGAAAGAACCTTGGGAGATCGGAGGGGGCAATACAGAGGGGAGTCCAGTAGAAAGTTATGGCTCACTGAGGAAAGAACCTTGGGAGATCTGAGGAGGTAAGACAGAGGGGAATCCAGTAGAAAGTTGCCACACGCTGAGAAAAGAACCTTGGGAGTTCGGAGGGGGCAAGACAGAGGGGAATCCAGTAGAAAGATATGGCACGGGGGGGGGGGGAAGAACCTTGGGAGATCTGAGGGGGTAAGACAGAGGGAAATACAGTAGAAAATGGCAAGCAGTTGAGGGGGAAAGAACCTTGGGAGATCTGAAGGGGCAAGACAGAGGGGAATCCAGTAGAAAGATGCCATATACGCTGAGGAAAGAACCTTGGGAGATCGGAGGGGGCAAGACAGAGGGAAATCCAGTAGAAAGCTATCGCACACTGGGGAAATAAAGCTTGGCAGATAAGAGAGGGCAAGACAGAGGGGAATCCAGTAGAAAATGGCACGCGGGGGGGGGGAAGTACCTTGGGAGATCGGAGGGGCAAGACAGAGGGGAGTCCAGTAGAAAGTTATGGCTCACTGGGGAAAAAACCTTGGGAGATCGGAGGAGGCAAGACAGAGGGGAATCCAGTAGAAAGATGCCATATGCTGAGGAAAGAACCTTGGAAGATCGGAGGGGGCAAGACAGAGGGGAATCCAGTAGAAAGATGCCATGTGCTGAGGAAAGACCCTTGGGAGATCGGAGGGGCAAGACAGAGGGGAATCCAGTAGAAAGCTATCGCACGCTGGGGAAAGAACCTTGGGAGATCGGAGGGGGCAATACAGAGGGGAGTCCAGTAGAAAGTTATGGCTCACTGAGGAAAGAACCTTGGGAGATCTGAGGAGGTAAGACAGAGGGGAATCCAGTAGAAAGTTGCCACACGCTGAGAAAAGAACCTTGGGAGATCGGAGGGGGCAAGACAGAGGGGAATCCAGTAGAAAGATATGGCACGGGGGGGGGGGGGGGAGAACCTTGGGAGATCTGAGGGGGTAAGACAGAGGGAAATACAGTAGAAAATGGCAAGCAGTTGAGGGGGAAAGAACCTTGGGAGATCTGAAGGGGCAAGATAGAGGGGAATCCACTAGAAAGATGCCATATACGCTGAGGAAAGAACCTTGGGAGATCGGAGGGGGCAAGACAGAGGGAAATCCAGTAGAAAGCTATCGCACACTGGGGAAATAAAGCTTGGCAGATAAGAGAGGGCAAGACAGAGGGGAATCCAGTAGAAAATGGCACGCGGGGGGGGGGGGGGAAGTACATTGGGAGATCGGAGGGGCAAGACAGAGGGGAGTCCAGTAGAAAGTTATGGCTCACTGGGGAAAAAACCTTGGGAGATCGGAGGAGGCAAGACAGAGGGGAATCCAGTAGAAAGATGCCATATGCTGAGGAAAGAACCTTGGAAGATCGGAGGGGGCAAGACAGAGGGGAATCCAGTAGAAAGATGCCATGTGCTGAGGAAAGAACCTTGGGAGATCGGAGGGGGCAAGACAGAGGGAAATCCAGTAGAAAGCTATCCCACACTGGGGAAACAAAGCTTGGGAGATAAGAGGGGGCAATACAGAGGGGAGTCCAGTAGAAAGTTACGGCTCACGGCTCACTGGGGAAAGAACGTTGGGAGATCGGAGGACGCAAGACAGAGGGGAATCCAGTAGAAAGATGTCATATGCTGAGGAAAGAACCTTGGGAGATCGGAGGGGGCAAGACAGAGGGAAATCCAGTAGAAAGCTGTCGCACACTGGGGACACAAAGCTTAGGAGATGCCAGGAGGCAAGACAGAGGGGAATCCAGTAGAAAGATATGGCACGCGGGTGGGGGGGGAGGGGGGGAAAGAACCTTGGGAGATCGGAGGGGGCAATACAGATGGGAGTCCAGTAGAAAGTTATGGCTCACTGAGAAAAGAACCTTGGGAGATCGGAGGGGGCAAGACAGAGGGAAATCCAGTAGAAAGCTATCGCGCACTGGGGAAATAAAGCTTGGCAGATAAGAGGGGGTAAGACAGAGGGGAATCCAGTAGAAAATGGCACGCGGGGGGGGGAAGAACCTTGGGAGATCGGAGGGGCAAGGCAGAGGGGAATCCAGTAGAAAGATATGGCACGCGGGGGGGGGGGATAACCTTGGGAGATCAGAGGGGGCAAGAGAGATTGGAAACCAGTACAAAATGGCATAGGCGGGAGGGGGGGAGAACCTTGGGAGATGCTAGGAGGCAAGACGAGGGGAATCCAATAGAAACATGCCATAAGCTGAGGAAAGAACCTCGGGAGATCAGAGGGGGCAGACAGAGGGAAATACAGTAGAAAATGGCAAGCAGTTTGGGGGGGTTGGGAAGTACCTTGGGAGATCGGAGGGGCAAGACAGAGGGGAATCCAGTAGAAAGATATGGCACGGGGGGGGGGGGAAGAACCTTGGGAGATCGGAGGGGGCAATACAGAGGGGAGTCCAGTAGAAAGTTATGGCTCACTGGGGAAAAAACCTTGGGACGTGCCAGGAGGCAAGACAGAGGGGAATCCAGTAGAAACATATGGCACGCGGGGGGGGGGGGGGATAACCTTGGGAGATCAGAGGGGGCAAGAGAGATGGGAATCCAGTAGAAAGATGCCATATGCTGAGGAAAGAACCTTCGGAGATCGGAGGGGGCAAGACAGAGGGAAATCCAGTAGAAAGATGTCATATGCTGAGGAAAGAACCTTGGGAGATCGGAGGGGGCAAGAGAGATGGGAATCCAGTAGAAAGATGCCATATGCTGAGGAAAGAACCTTGGGAGATCGGAGGGGGCAAGACAGAGGGAAATCCAGTAGAAAGATGTCATATGCTGAGGAAAGAACCTTGGGAGATCGGAGGGGGCAAGACAGAGGGAAATCCAATAGAAACATGCCATAAGCTGAGGAAAGAACCTCGGGAGATCAGAGGGGGCAGACAGAGGGAAATACAGTAGAAAATGGCAAGCAGTTTGGGGGGGTTGGGAAGTACCTTGGGAGATCGGAGGGGCAAGACAGAGGGGAATCCAGTAGAAAGATATGGCACGGGGGGGGGGGGAAGAACCTTGGGAGATCGGAGGGGGCAATACAGAGGGGAGTCCAGTAGAAAGTTATGGCTCACTGGGGAAAAAACCTTGGGACGTGCCAGGAGGCAAGACAGAGGGGAATCCAGTACAAACATATGGCACGCGGGGGGGGGGGGGGGATAACCTTGGGAGATCAGAGGGGGCAAGAGAGATGGGAATCCAGTAGAAAGATGCCATATGCTGAGGAAAGAACCTTCGGAGATCGGAGGGGGCAAGACAGAGGGAAATCCAGTAGAAAGATGTCATATGCTGAGGAAAGAACCTTGGGAGATCGGAGGGGGCAAGAGAGATGGGAATCCAGTAGAAAGATGCCATATGCTGAGGAAAGAACCTTGGGAGATCGGAGGGGGCAAGACAGAGGGAAATCCAGTAGAAAGATGTCATATGCTGAGGAAAGAACCTTGGGAGATCGGAGGGGGCAAGACAGAGGGAAATCCAGTAGAAAGCTGCGGCTTCGGGTCGGGCCGCATTAGGGTGGGCGCAATCATGGGATGACAAATGAGTCTGACCACAGGTTTACTCGGGATGATTGCGCCCAGAATGTGTTCTGGAGCCTGCTTTTATTAAGTCAGAAGGCATTCAAAAAAGTTTCCGTTATACATCGTGTGATTACATGATTGGTTACCTGCTTGTGGCAGGGCAGAACTAAACAGGTTAGCATACAGCCATATAATTGGTTAAAGCTTTCCATAGGATGTGGTTTTTTCTCTCCTGTCCGGAGTTCTCTGGACAGGCTCTGTGGTTAGCATTTCTTGCATAAACAGCAGGTGTTGAAGCATAGCAAAGGATGTGGTTTTCTATGTCGTAAGGCTACCTTGTCAGGTTGTCTTTCATTTAATGTGAAGCAAAATTATTTGACCATTGCAAAAGATCCCAACATCTCCTCCTTTCTTTTTTTATTTCAATGGAAAGGCTGTGGCAGTTGGAGCCGGAGTGTGGCCCAGGCCCCTCCGGGCCCGAGATTCACTATCACTCACTGACCACTGGATACAAAGTCAAGTCCTCCGACTCAGCCTGTATCATTGACCTTACCCTGATGTTTTTTTGAGGAGATGTTTGTATGGTTTGCAAAGTGAGCTAAAGGATTGACTCATCCTCTTCACTCATGATGAAATTATTTGACACCTCATCCTGAGGTATGGGTTGGTAGGTCCCTCTGCTTTCGAGGTCCCAGAGGGTATTCTGGGATTGCAACAGCATGGTCTGCAATGAATCTATTCTAGATGTAATAAATGTAGAAAAGCGATTAAATAAGCATGGGCCAATTGTGCACGCTAATACAAGCAAAATTAATGGTCCTATAAGAGCACTTAGCAAAGTGTTGAGCCAAGGGGAAAGGTTATACCAGTTTCCAAACAATCCTTGTTGATCTTCCCTCTCCTGTTTTCATTTATTCAGGCCTTCTCTTGAGTTTTGTCATAGAGTCCTGCACTATGCCAGAGTGGTCTGCATAAAAACAACATTCTTCCCTTAAGGCCACACATAACCATAAAAACAACATTCTTCCCTTAAGGCCATACATAACCCCCCCTTCTTTTTTTTAAAAAAAAATAAATCGAGTCCTCTTCTGTTTTGCAAAACCACTTCTGAGAGGGAGGTTAAAGATTGTCATGTTAGGCAAAGTATTGTTAGGAATACAGTCATGTGGATGTAACTTGGGATGGAATTGGCAAACATGGCGATCCGGAATTCACAAGGAGTAGCCTGGGAGTATAAAGTCACACATCAATGGTTGCAGACTCAGGAGACGGGGAGGCTGGCAGCGGAGATGGGTGGGGTGCTGGTGCAAAGTAGGGCCGGATACAGCGACCAGGAACCCACAAGACTTTGTCAGGCAGTTGGACTGCTGCGTAGCCTCTTCCCCAGGTGATGAGATCAGCGGGCCCTCTCCAGGCAGGATCTGGGAGTTGGCGATACCAAACCTGAGGGCGGGGGAAAGAGAGGGAGGGGGAAGAAAAATGCCTTGTGGCAGCAGAGGAGGCAGGAGTGCCAGTCAAGTTTAAAAAATTCAAGGAAAATAAGCATAAGTTCAAAATGTTTTGCACCGTTGGGAGGTTAGGGAGGTTTTTCCCTTTTTTGTCAATGTGTTTGTCTAATGCATGTTTTAAGGTTTGGTTAGCCCTTTCAACCAAGGCTTGACCTTGGCTGTTATAGGGAATGCCAAACTTATGAGTGATTCCCCATTTCGAACAAAAGTCAGCAAAGGCACTGCTGGTATAAGTAGGGCCATTGTCAGTTTTGAGTTCATTTGGACGTCCCAGCGATGCAAAGGTACGAATGCAATGATTCATAACATGCTTGGTGGATTCACCCCTTTGGGGTGAAGCCATGATGAACCCAGAAAAAGTATCAATAGATACGTGAATATACTTCCATGGGGAAAAGGAAGGATATTGGGTAACATCCATTTGCCAAATTTGACAGCATTCAGTTCCTCTGGGATTGACACCCATAGGAATGGAATGAGACTGTTTACTACAAGTAGGACATTGTTGTAAAATTGCCGAGGCTTCGGCAGCAGTGATGCCAAATTGTCTAATGAGCGCCTTTTTGTTTTGATGAAAGTATGAATGACTTTCCCAAGGAGTGGGAGAGGTAAGAGGAAAGACAATTGTAGACGCAGAAGCAGCAGTGGCAGCTGCATCAGCACGGTCATTGCCTTCCTGGATGATGCCAGGAAAAGGTTGATGACTTCTAATGTGAGAAACATGAAATGGATTTGATCTAGTATTGATAAAAGATTGTAAAGCTAAAAATAATGACATCAAAGAAGATTCAATAGAGGGAGATAAATAAGACATGTAGACGAAAGAAATAACGTGGAAAACATACAAACTATCTACTATAAGATTAAAGGGTTGATGTTGAAAGTGTTGAAAGGCCAATAAGGAAGCAGCTAATTCAGACCGTTGAGCAGAAGTTTGTTCAGATGTGGTTTTAATTATCCATTCACCATCCTGTTGCCAAGTGCATGCACCAAACTGCTTGCTGCCATCAGCAAAGACAGTGACTGCATTAGCAAGGGGTACAGGTGAGTAGGGGGAGGACCACTGAAAAGGTACAGTTTTTGGTTTGGAGCCTCTTTGTAGATTGTTCCTGTTTGCACCGCCCCCAAGGGCGTGGCACTAAGCCTTGAAATGACCAGGTTTCCCACAATTAAAACAATTTCCAGTAGGGCGGGAAGAAGCAGATGAAGAAGAAGCAGGAAACGCGCCATGTTGTTGCAACACAGCAGCAAGAGCCCCCATCTTGCGGTCAGTTGTACCCACGATGCAACAAGCCTAAAGGAAATCAGCTAAAGTAACCCTGGGGCGATTTGCTATAGGTTGAAGAACCTTTTGACAATCCCTATTAGTATTTTCATAAGCCAATTTCAGAGAAAGTTCCTCATTATCAATTTGTCTTTCTAGATTTCCTTGTAAACTGAGCTGGATTCAAACAAAAATGTTATTCACTCTCTCTGACTACATATTGTAATTTCTAAGTCATCTCTGTAAGAATTCCTAATAGGGCAGCAACTAGCGCTGCCGACAGACAAACAAACAACAGACCAACAAACAATTAAACAAACAAACGGGACATCTGTTAAACATACAAGGTGCGCGCAAACATAAAAACATAAAAGAGAAGAAAAAAAAACTTCAAAAATAAAACAAACAATCTAAATAAGGTAATTTGAGTCAATATTAAATTTTTCCAAAAAGCAAAGTTGAATTAAAGCTTCAGATGCAGGCATCAGATATCACCCTTTACCCCGCCTTTCTGAGGCTGAGACGTCGGGGAGAGAAAAGGAAAAAAAAATGGTGAAAAGAACACAGCCCCCCCTCCTCCTGCCTTCTCACCAGGGGCAAAGGGGGGTGAGAGGAAAGGAAAAAATGTTTCAAAAACACCTCTTTTAACACAACACGCTCTGCTTTTTCAGCCAACAAACCTTACATTTCAAGCATCCAATACTGACTACATACACACTCATTCACACCTATACTTACATTTCTTTTGCAATAAATCAGTCATTAAATTTATTTCAATGAACTAGCTTACCCCCAAAGCAGTGAAAACCCAGGCAGTAGTTTTAATCACAAAAGTGATAGGGCCCTTTAACGACTGTCTGAGTTGGCCTGCCTCAAGGCAAAAGCACATTCATTTTGCTGGCCAGCAATTAATTAATTAAATCACATTAATGTTACACACTATCATTATAGATGCAAAGAACGGTAAGTCAAAAGAAATTAAATGCACAGCGGGGGAGGATTGCAAAAGCAGAAGTCAGGAAAGGGGAAGCAAAAGTTGTATTTTAAAACTGATACAATTTACAATCCGTAGACACATAAATCATTTTTGTACTAGGGTTTTGATCCCTGATGAAAGAGAGGGCGAGATGTTACAGACATGCCCCTCCTTGGATTTTTACACTCTCTTTTAAAATAACGCTTTTCTTGAGGTTTCCTGTCTTGTAATAAAGCACAAGCCATTGCAGAATCGTACGGGGGAGGTACAGCACCATCTGGCATAAAAGGTGAATTAGGATCATATTTATGATGAACAACTAAACATTCCATAATTAAGCGCCACATAGTCAAAGTTTAAATAGGTGCTCTAGGAAATTGATGAAAATATTCCCCCAATTTGGTCCATGTAGAAATTTTTAAAGTCCCTCTTTCAGGGTACGATGGACACTTCTGCCAGATGTAAGTTAGCAAATTCACAATTTCCTTTTTTTTTTTTTTTTAGTTGTGGTAATTCTTTTACCACTTTGAGAGGCGATTTTAGAAGTAGCATCGATTAATTCCCCCAATTCCTTCAAATGACCTATCTGAGGTTGGGAAAACTTTCCACCCATAACTCACGAGATCCTGTCGTCTTTCAGACGGACGATGGGACGATGCGCGGCCTTCCTCAGCGATGAGAATGGGCAGTTCGATCTAACGGCTTCTTCACAAAGAATCACGTCGGGGTCACCAAAATGCGGCTTCGCCGGGCCGCATTAGGGTGGGCGCAATCATGGGATGACAAATGAGTCTGACCACACGGTTTACTCGGGATGATTGCGCCCAGAATGTGTTCTGGAGCCTGCTTTTATTAAGTCAGAAGGCATTCAAAAAAGTTTCCGTTATACATCGTGTGATTACATGATTGGTTACCTGCTTGTGGCAGGGCAGAACTAAACAGGTTAGCATACAGCCATATAATTGGTTAAAGCTTTCCATAGGATGTGGTTTTTTCTCTCCTGTCCGGAGTTCTCTGGACAGGCTCTGTGGTTAGCATTTCTTGCATAAACAGCAGGTGTTGAAGCATAGCAAAGGATGTGGTTTTCTATGTCGTAAGGCTACCTTGTCAGGTTGTCTTTCATTTAATGTGAAGCAAAATTATTTGACCATTGCAAAAGATCCCAACAGAAAGCTATCCCACACTGGGGAAACAAAGCTTGGGACGTGCCAGGAGGCAAGACAGAGGGGAATCCAGTAGAAAGATATGGCACGCGGGGGGGGGGGGGATAACCTTGGGAGATCAGAGGGGGCAAGAGAGATGGGAATCCAGTACAAAATGGCATAGGGGGGGGGAGAACCTTGGGAGATGCTAGGAGGCAAGACGGAGGGGAATCCAATAGAAACATGCCATAAGCTGAGGAAAGAACCTCGGAGATCAGAGGGGGCAAGACAGAGGGAAATCCAGTAGAAAGATGCCATGTGCTGAGGAAAGAACCTTGGGAGATCGGAGGGGGCAAGACAGAGGGAAATCCAGTATAAAGCTATCCCACACTGGGGAAACAAAGCTTGGGAGATAAGAGGGGGCAATACAGAGGGGAGTCCAGTAGAAAGTTACGGCTCACTGGGGAAAGAACTTGGGAGATCGGAGGACGCAAGACAGAGGGGAATCCAGTAGAAAGATGTCATATGCTGAGGAAAGAACCTTGGGAGATCGGAGGGGGCAAGACAGAGGGAAATCCAGTAGAAAGCTGTCGCACACTGGGGACACAAAGCTTAGGAGATGCCAGGAGGCAAGACAGAGGGGAATCCAGTAGAAAGATATGGCACGCGGGTGGGGGGGGAGGGGGGGGGAAAGAACCTTTGGAGATCGGAGGGGGCAAGACAGAGGGGAATCCAGTAGAAAGTTGCCACACGCTGAGAAAAGAACCTTGGGAGATCGGAGGGGGCAAGACAGAGGGGAATCCAGTAGAAAGATATGGCACGGGGGGGGGGGGGGAAGAACCTTGGGAGATCTGAGGGGGTAAGACAGAGGGAAATACAGTAGAAAATGGCAAGCAGTTGAGGGGGAAAGAACCTTGGGAGATCTGAAGGGGCAAGACAGAGGGGAATCCACTAGAAAGATGCCATATACGCTGAGGAAAGAACCTTGGGAGATCGGAGGGGGCAAGACAGAGGGAAATCCAGTAGAAAGCTATCGCACACTGGGGAAATAAAGCTTGGCAGATAAGAGAGGGCAAGACAGAGGGGAATCCAGTAGAAAATGGCACGCGGGGGGGGGGGGGGAAGTACCTTGGGAGATCGGAGGGGCAAGACAGAGGGGAGTCCAGTAGAAAGTTATGGCTCACTGGGGAAAAAACCTTGGGAGATCGGAGGAGGCAAGACGGAGGGGAATCCAATAGAAACATGCCATATGCTGAGGAAAGAACCTTGGAAGATCGGAGGGGGCAAGACAGAGGGGAATCCAGTAGAAAGATGCCATGTGCTGAGGAAAGAACCTTGGGAGATCGGAGGGGGCAAGACAGAGGGAAATCCAGTAGAAAGCTATCCCACACTGGGGAAACAAAGCTTGGGAGATAAGAGGGGGCAATACAGAGAGGAGTCCAGTAGAAAGTTACGGCTCACGGCTCACTGGGGAAAGAACGTTGGGAGATCGGAGGACGCAAGACAGAGGGGAATCCAGTAGAAAGATGTCATATGCTGAGGAAAGAACCTTGGGAGATCGGAGGGGGAAAGACAGAGGGAAATCCAGTAGAAAGCTGTCGCACACTGGGGACACAAAGCTTAGGAGATGCCAGGAGGCAAGACAGAGGGGAATCCAGTAGAAAGATATGGCACGCGGGTGGGGGGGGGAGGGGGGGAAAGAACCTTTGGAGATCGGAGGGGGCAAGACAGAGGGGAATCCAGTAGAAAGATATGGCACACTGGGGAAAGAACCTTGGGAGATCGGAGGAGGCAAGACAGACGGGAATCCAGTAGAAAGCTATAGCACACTGGGGAAACAAAGCTTGGGAGATAAGAGGGGGCAAGAGAGATGGGAAACAAGTAGAAAATGGCAAGGGGGGGGGGAAAGAACCTTGGGAGATCGGAGGGGCAAGACAGAGGGGAATCCAGTAGAAAGCTATCACACGCTGGGGAAAGAACCTTGGGAGATCGGAGGGGGCAATACAGAGGGGAGTCCAGTAGAAAGTTATGGCTCACTGGGGAAAAAACCTTGGGACGTGCCAGGAGGCAAAACAGAGGGGAATCCAGTAGAAACATATGGCACGGGGGGGGGGGGGATAACCTTGGGAGATCAGAGGGGGCAAGAGAGATGGGAATCCAGTAGAAAGATGCCATATGCTGAGGAAAGAACCTTCGGAGATCGGAGGGGGCAAGACAGAGGGAAATCCAGTAGAAAGATGTCATATGCTGAGGAAAGAACCTTGGGAGATCGGAGGGGGCAAGACAAAGGGAAATCCAGTAGAAAGATGTCATATGCTGAGGAAAGAACCTTGGGAGATCGGAGGGGGCAAGACAGAGGGGAATCCAGTAGAAAGATATGGCACGCGGGGGGGGGGGATAACCTTGGGAGATCAGAGGGGGCAAGAGAGATGGGAATCCAGTACAAAATGGCATAGGGGGGGGGGAGAACCTTGGGAGATGCTAGGAGGCAAGACGGAGGGGAATCCAATAGAAACATGCCATAAGCTGAGGAAAGAACCTCGGAGATCAGAGGGGGCAAGACAGAGGGGAATCCAGTAGAAAGATATGGCACGGGGGTGGTGGTGTGTGGAAGAACCTTGGGAGATCGGAGGGGGCAATACAGAGGGGAGTCCAGTAGAAAGGTATGGCTCACTGGGGAAAAAACCTTGGGAGATCGGAGGAGGCAAGACAGAGGGGAATCCAGTAGAAAGATGCCATATGCTGAGGAAAGAACCTTGGGAGATCGGAGGGGGCAAGACAGAGGGAAATCCAGTAGAAAGCTATCCCACACTGGGGAAACAAAGCTTGGGACATGCCAGGAGGCAAGACAGAGGGGAATTCAGTAGAAAGATATGGCACGTGGGGGGTTGGGAGAACCTTGAGAGATCAGAGGAGGCAAGAAAGACGGGAATCCAGTAGAAAGCTATCGCACACTGGGGAAATAAAGCTTGGCAGATAAGAGAGGGCAAGACAGAGGGGAATCCAATAGAAACATTCCATCAGCTGAGGAAAGAACCTCGGGAGATCGGAGGGGGCAAGACAGAGGGGAATCCAGTAGAAAGTTATGGCGCACTGGAGAAACAAAGCTTGGGAGATAAGAGGGGGCAAGAGAGATGGGAAACCAGTAGAAAATGGCAAGGGGGGGGGATAGAACCTTGGGAGATCGGAGGGGCAAGACAGAGGGGAATCCAGTAGAAAGCTATCGCACGCTGGGGAAAGAACCTTGGGAGATCGGAGGGGGCAATACAGAGGGGTGTCCAGTAGAAAGTTATGGCTCACTGAGGAAAGAACCTTGGGAGATCTGAGGAGGCAAGACAGAGGGGAATCCAGTAGAAAGTTGCCACACGCTGAGAAAAGAACCTTGGGAGATCGGAGGGGGCAAGACAGAGGGTGAATCCAGTAGAAAGATATGGCACGCTGTGGAAAGAACCTTGGGAGATCGGAGGAGGCAAGACAGAGGGGAATCCAGTAGAAAGATGCCATATGCTGAGGAAAGAACCTTGGGAGATCGGAGGGGGCAAGGCAGAGGGAAATCCAGTAGAAAGCTATCGCACACTGGGGACACAAAGATTAGGAGATGCCAGGAGGCAAGACAGAGGGGAATCCAGTAGAAAGATATGGCACGCGGGGGGGGGGGATAACCTTGGGAGATCAGAGGGGGCAAGAGAGATGGGAAACCAGTACAAAATGGCATAGGCGGGAGGGGGGGAGAACCTTGGGAGATGCTAGGAGGCAAGACGGAGGGGAATCCAATAGAAACATGCCATAAGCTGAGGAAAGAACCTCGGGAGATCATAGGGGGCAGACAGAGGGAAATACAATAGAAAATGGCAAGCAGTTTGGGGGGGAAAAACCTTGGGAGATCTGAAGGGGCCTTACAGAGGGGAATCCACTAGAAAGATGCCATATACGCTGAGGAAAGAACCTTGGGAGATCGGAGCGGGCAAGACAGAGGGAAATCCAGTAGAAAGCTATCGCACACTGGGGAAATAAAGCTTGGCAGATAAGAGAGGGCAAGACAGAGGGGAATCCAGTAGAAAATGGCACGCGGGGTGGGGGTGGGGGTGGGGGGAAGTACCTTGGGAGATCGGAGGGGCAAGACAGAGGGGAGTCCAGTAGAAAGTTATGGCACGGGGGGGGGGGGAACAACCTTGGGAGATCGGAGGGGGCAATACAGAGGGGAGTCCAGTAGAAAGTTATGGCACGGGGGGGGGGGGTGGAAAGAACCTTGGGAGATCAGAGGGGGCAAGAGAGATTGGAAACCAGTACAAAATGGCATAGGCGGGAGGGGGGGAGAACCTTGGGAGATGCTAGGAGGCAAGACGGAGGGGAATCCAATAGAAACATGCCATAAGCTGAGGAAAGAACCTCGGGAGATCAGAGGGGGCAGACAGAGGGAAATACAGTAGAAAATGGCAAGCAGTTTGGGGGGGTTGGGAAGTGCCTTGGGAGATCGGAGGGGCAAGACAGAGGGGAATCCAGTAGAAAGATATGGCACGGGGGGGGGGAGGAAGAACCTTGGGAGATCGGAGGGGGCAAGACAGAGGGGAATCCAGTAGAAACATATGGCACGCGGGGGGGGGATAACCTTGGGAGATCAGAGGGGGCAAGAGAGATGGGAATCCAGTAGAAAGATGCCATATGCTGAGGAAAGAACCTTCGGAGATCGGAGGGGGCAAGACAGAGGGAAATCCAGTAGAAAGATGTCATATGCTGAGGAAAGAACCTTGGGAGATCGGAGGGGGCAAGACAGAGGGAAATCCAGTAGAAAGATGTCATATGCTGAGGAAAGAACCTTGGGAGATCGGAGGGGGCAAGACAGAGGGAAATCCAGTAGAAAGCTATCCCACACTGGGGAAACAAAGCTTGGGACGTGCCAGGAGGCAAGACAGAGGGGAATCCAGTAGAAAGATATGGCACGCGGGGGGGGGGGGATAACCTTGGGAGATCAGAGGGGGCAAGAGAGATGGGAATCCAGTACAAAATGGCATAGGGGGGGGAGAACCTTGGGAGATGCTAGGAGGCAAGACGGAGGGGAATCCAATAGAAACATGCCATAAGCTGAGGAAAGAACCTCGGAGATCAGAGGGGGCAAGACAGAGGGGAATCCAGTAGAAAGATATGGCACGGGGGTGGTGGTGTGTGGAAGAACCTTGGGAGATCGGAGGGGGCAATACAGAGGGGAGTCCAGTAGAAAGGTATGGCTCACTGGGGAAAAAACCTTGGGAGATCGGAGGAGGCAAGACAGAGGGGAATCCAGTAGAAAGATGCCATATGCTGAGGAAAGAACCTTGGGAGATCGGAGGGGGCAAGACAGAGGGAAATCCAGTAGAAAGCTATCCCACACTGGGGAAACAAAGCTTGGGACATGCCAGGAGGCAAGACAGAGGGGAATTCAGTAGAAAGATATGGCACGTGGGGGGTTGGGAGAACCTTGAGAGATCAGAGGAGGCAAGAAAGACGGGAATCCAGTAGAAAGCTATCGCACACTGGGGAAATAAAGCTTGGCAGATAAGAGAGGGCAAGACAGAGGGGAATCCAATAGAAACATTCCATCAGCTGAGGAAAGAACCTCGGGAGATCGGAGGGGGCAAGACAGAGGGGAATCCAGTAGAAAGTTATGGCGCACTGGAGAAACAAAGCTTGGGAGATAAGAGGGGGCAAGAGAGATGGGAAACCAGTAGAAAATGGCAAGGGGGGGGGATAGAACCTTGGGAGATCGGAGGGGCAAGACAGAGGGGAATCCAGTAGAAAGCTATCGCACGCTGGGGAAAGAACCTTGGGAGATCGGAGGGGGCAATACAGAGGGGTGTCCAGTAGAAAGTTATGGCTCACTGAGGAAAGAACCTTGGGAGATCTGAGGAGGCAAGACAGAGGGGAATCCAGTAGAAAGTTGCCACACGCTGAGAAAAGAACCTTGGGAGATCGGAGGGGGCAAGACAGAGGGTGAATCCAGTAGAAAGATATGGCACGCTGTGGAAAGAACCTTGGGAGATCGGAGGAGGCAAGACAGAGGGGAATCCAGTAGAAAGATGCCATATGCTGAGGAAAGAACCTTGGGAGATCGGAGGGGGCAAGGCAGAGGGAAATCCAGTAGAAAGCTATCGCACACTGGGGACACAAAGATTAGGAGATGCCAGGAGGCAAGACAGAGGGGAATCCAGTAGAAAGATATGGCACGCGGGGGGGGGGGGATAACCTTGGGAGATCAGAGGGGGCAAGAGAGATGGGAAACCAGTACAAAATGGCATAGGCGGGAGGGGGGAGAACCTTGGGAGATGCTAGGAGGCAAGACGGAGGGGAATCCAATAGAAACATGCCATAAGCTGAGGAAAGAACCTCGGGAGATCATAGGGGGCAGACAGAGGGAAATACAATAGAAAATGGCAAGCAGTTTGGGGGGGAAAAACCTTGGGAGATCTGAAGGGGCCTTACAGAGGGGAATCCACTAGAAAGATGCCATATACGCTGAGGAAAGAACCTTGGGAGATCGGAGCGGGCAAGACAGAGGGAAATCCAGTAGAAAGCTATCGCACACTGGGGAAATAAAGCTTGGCAGATAAGAGAGGGCAAGACAGAGGGGAATCCAGTAGAAAATGGCACGCGGGGTGGGGGTGGGGGTGGGGGGAAGTACCTTGGGAGATCGGAGGGGCAAGACAGAGGGGAGTCCAGTAGAAAGTTATGGCACGGGGGGGGGGGGGAACAACCTTGGGAGATCGGAGGGGGCAATACAGAGGGGAGTCCAGTAGAAAGTTATGGCACGGGGGGTGGGGGGTGGAAAGAACCTTGGGAGATCAGAGGGGGCAAGAGAGATTGGAAACCAGTACAAAATGGCATAGGCGGGAGGGGGGAGAACCTTGGGAGATGCTAGGAGGCAAGACGGAGGGGAATCCAATAGAAACATGCCATAAGCTGAGGAAAGAACCTCGGGAGATCAGAGGGGGCAGACAGAGGGAAATACAGTAGAAAATGGCAAGCAGTTTGGGGGGGTTGGGAAGTGCCTTGGGAGATCGGAGGGGCAAGACAGAGGGGAATCCAGTAGAAAGATATGGCACGGGGGGGGGGGGGGGGGAGGAAGAACCTTGGGAGATCGGAGGGGGCAAGACAGAGGGGAATCCAGTAGAAACATATGGCACGCGGGGGGGGGGGATAACCTTGGGAGATCAGAGGGGGCAAGAGAGATGGGAATCCAGTAGAAAGATGCCATATGCTGAGGAAAGAACCTTCGGAGATCGGAGGGGGCAAGACAGAGGGAAATCCAGTAGAAAGATGTCATATGCTGAGGAAAGAACCTTGGGAGATCGGAGGGGGCAAGACAGAGGGAAATCCAGTAGAAAGATGTCATATGCTGAGGAAAGAACCTTGGGAGATCGGAGGGGGCAAGACAGAGGGAAATCCAGTAGAAAGCTATCCCACACTGGGGAAACAAAGCTTGGGACGTGCCAGGAGGCAAGACAGAGGGGAATCCAGTAGAAAGATATGGCACGCGGGGGGGGGGGGGGATAACCTTGGGAGATCAGAGGGGGCAAGAGAGATGGGAATCCAGTACAAAATGGCATAGGGGGGGGAGAACCTTGGGAGATGCTAGGAGGCAAGACGGAGGGGAATCCAATAGAAACATGCCATAAGCTGAGGAAAGAACCTCGGAGATCAGAGGGGGCAAGACAGAGGGGAATCCAGTAGAAAGATATGGCACGGGGGTGGTGGTGTGTGGAAGAACCTTGGGAGATCGGAGGGGGCAATACAGAGGGGAGTCCAGTAGAAAGTTATGGCTCACTGGGGAAAAAACCTTGGGAGATCGGAGGAGGCAAGACAGAGGGGAATCCAGTAGAAAGATGCCATATGCTGAGGAAAGAACCTTGGGAGATCGGAGGGGGCAAGACAGAGGGAAATCCAGTAGAAAGCTATCCCACACTGGGGAAACAAAGCTTGGGACATGCCAGGAGGCAAGACAGAGGGGAATTCAGTAGAAAGATATGGCACGTGGGGGGTTGGGAGAACCTTGAGAGATCAGAGGAGGCAAGAAAGACGGGAATCCAGTAGAAAGCTATCGCACACTGGGGAAATAAAGCTTGGCAGATAAGAGAGGGCAAGACAGAGGGGAATCCAATAGAAACATGCCATCAGCTGAGGAAAGAACCTCGGGAGATCGGAGGGGGCAAGACAGAGGGGAATCCAGTAGAAAGTTGCCATACGCTGACAAAAGAACCTTGGGAGATCGGAGGGGGCAAGACAGAGGGAAATCCAGTAGAAAGCTATCGCCCACTGGGGAAATAAAGCTTGGCAGATAAGAGTGGGTAAGACAGAGCGGAATCCAGTAGAAAGTTGCCATACTCTGAGAAAAGAACCTTGGGAGATCAGAGGGGGCAAGAGAGATTGGAAACCAGTACAAAATGCCATAGGCGGGAGGGGGGGAGAACCTTGGGATATGCTAGGAGGCAAGACGGAGGGGAATCCAATAGAAACATGCCATAAGCTGAGGAAAGAACCTCGGGAGATCAGAGGGGGCAGACAGAGGGAAATACAGTAGAAAATGGCAAGCAGTTTGGGGGGGTTGGGAAGTACCTTGGGAGATCGGAGGGGCAAGACAGAGGGGAATCCAGTAGAAAGATATGGCACGGGGGGGGGGGGGGAGGAAGAACCTTGGGAGATCGGAGGGGGCAATACAGAGGGGAGTCCAGTAGAAAGTTATGGCTCACTGGGGAAAAAACCTTGGGACGTGCCAGGAGGCAAAACAGAGGGGAATCCAGTAGAAACATATGGCACGGGGGGGGGGGATAACCTTGGGAGATCAGAGGGGGCAAGAGAGATGGGAATCCAGTAGAAAGATGCCATATGCTGAGGAAAGAACCTTCGGAGATCGGAGGGGGCAAGACAGAGGGAAATCCAGTAGAAAGATGTCATATGCTGAGGAAAGAACCTTGGGAGATCGGAGGGGGCAAGACAAAGGGAAATCCAGTAGAAAGATGTCATATGCTGAGGAAAGAACCTTGGGAGATCGGAGGGGGCAAGACAGAGGGAAATCCAGTAGAAAGCTATCCCACACTGGGGAAACAAAGCTTGGGACGTGCCAGGAGGCAAGACAGAGGGGAATCCAGTAGAAAGATATGGCACGCGGGGGGGGGGGGATAACCTTGGGAGATCAGAGGGGGCAAGAGAGATGGGAATCGAGTACAAAATGGCATAGGGGGGGGAGAACCTTGGGAGATGCTAGGAGGCAAGACGGAGGGGAATCCAATAGAAACATGCCATAAGCTGAGGAAAGAACCTCGGAGATCAGAGGGGGCAAGACAGAGGGGAATCCAGTAGAAAGATATGGCACGGGGGTGGTGGTGTGTGGAAGAACCTTGGGAGATCGGAGGGGGCAATACAGAGGGGAGTCCAGTAGAAAGGTATGGCTCACTGGGGAAAAAACCTTGGGAGATCGGAGGAGGCAAGACAGAGGGGAATCCAGTAGAAAGATGCCATATGCTGAGGAAAGAACCTTGGGAGATCGGAGGGGGCAAGACAGAGGGAAATCCAGTAGAAAGCTATCCCACACTGGGGAAACAAAGCTTGGGACATGCCAGGAGGCAAGACAGAGGGGAATTCAGTAGAAAGATATGGCACGTGGGGGGTTGGGAGAACCTTGAGAGATCAGAGGAGGCAAGAAAGACGGGAATCTAGTAGAAAGCTATCGCACACTGGGGAAATAAAGCTTGGCAGATAAGAGAGGGCAAGACAGAGGGGAATCCAATAGAAACATTCCATCAGCTGAGGAAAGAACCTCGGGAGATCGGAGGGGGCAAGACAGAGGGGAATCCAGTAGAAAGTTATGGCGCACTGGAGAAACAAAGCTTGGGAGATAAGAGGGGGCAAGAGAGATGGGAATCCAGTAGAAAGATGCCATATGCTGAGGAAAGAACCTTCGGAGATCGGAGGGGGCAAGACAGAGGGAAATCCAGTAGAAAGATGTCATATGCTGAGGAAAGAACCTTGGGAGATCGGAGGGGGCAAGACAGAGGGAAATCCAGTAGAAAGATGTCATATGCTGAGGAAAGAACCTTGGGAGATCGGAGGGGGCAAGACAGAGGGAAATCCAGTAGAAAGCTATCCCACACTGGGGAAACAAAGCTTGGGACGTGCCAGGAGGCAAGACAGAGGGGAATCCAGTAGAAAGATATGGCACGCGGGGGGGGGGGGGGATAACCTTGGGAGATCAGAGGGGGCAAGAGAGATGGGAATCCAGTACAAAATGGCATAGGGGGGGGAGAACCTTGGGAGATGCTAGGAGGCAAGACGGAGGGGAATCCAATAGAAACATGCCATAAGCTGAGGAAAGAACCTCGGAGATCAGAGGGGGCAAGACAGAGGGGAATCCAGTAGAAAGATATGGCACGGGGGTGGTGGTGTGTGGAAGAACCTTGGGAGATCGGAGGGGGCAATACAGAGGGGAGTCCAGTAGAAAGGTATGGCTCACTGGGGAAAAAACCTTGGGAGATCGGAGGAGGCAAGACAGAGGGGAATCCAGTAGAAAGATGCCATATGCTGAGGAAAGAACCTTGGGAGATCGGAGGGGGCAAGACAGAGGGAAATCCAGTAGAAAGCTATCCCACACTGGGGAAACAAAGCTTGGGACATGCCAGGAGGCAAGACAGAGGGGAATTCAGTAGAAAGATATGGCACGTGGGGGGTTGGGAGAACCTTGAGAGATCAGAGGAGGCAAGAAAGACGGGAATCCAGTAGAAAGCTATCGCACACTGGGGAAATAAAGCTTGGCAGATAAGAGAGGGCAAGACAGAGGGGAATCCAATAGAAACATTCCATCAGCTGAGGAAAGAACCTCGGGAGATCGGAGGGGGCAAGACAGAGGGGAATCCAGTAGAAAGTTATGGCGCACTGGAGAAACAAAGCTTGGGAGATAAGAGGGGGCAAGAGAGATGGGAAACCAGTAGAAAATGGCAAGGGGGGGGGATAGAACCTTGGGAGATCGGAGGGGCAAGACAGAGGGGAATCCAGTAGAAAGCTATCGCACGCTGGGGAAAGAACCTTGGGAGATCGGAGGGGGCAATACAGAGGGGTGTCCAGTAGAAAGTTATGGCTCACTGAGGAAAGAACCTTGGGAGATCTGAGGAGGCAAGACAGAGGGGAATCCAGTAGAAAGTTGCCACACGCTGAGAAAAGAACCTTGGGAGATCGGAGGGGGCAAGACAGAGGGTGAATCCAGTAGAAAGATATGGCACGCTGTGGAAAGAACCTTGGGAGATCGGAGGAGGCAAGACAGAGGGGAATCCAGTAGAAAGATGCCATATGCTAAGGAAAGAACCTTGGGAGATCGGAGGGGGCAAGGCAGAGGGAAATCCAGTAGAAAGCTATCGCACACTGGGGACACAAAGATTAGGAGATGCCAGGAGGCAAGACAGAGGGGAATCCAGTAGAAAGATATGGCACGCGGGGGGGGGGGGGATAACCTTGGGAGATCAGAGGGGGCAAGAGAGATGGGAAACCAGTACAAAATGGCATAGGCGGGAGGGGGGGAGAACCTTGGGAGATGCTAGGAGGCAAGACGGAGGGGAATCCAATAGAAACATGCCATAAGCTGAGGAAAGAACCTCGGGAGATCATAGGGGGCAGACAGAGGGAAATACAATAGAAAATGGCAAGCAGTTTGGGGGGGAAAAACCTTGGGAGATCTGAAGGGGCCTTACAGAGGGGAATCCACTAGAAAGATGCCATATACGCTGAGGAAAGAACCTTGGGAGATCGGAGCGGGCAAGACAGAGGGAAATCCAGTAGAAAGCTATCGCACACTGGGGAAATAAAGCTTGGCAGATAAGAGAGGGCAAGACAGAGGGGAATCCAGTAGAAAATGGCACGCGGGGTGGGGGTGGGGGTGGGGGGAAGTACCTTGGGAGATCGGAGGGGCAAGACAGAGGGGAGTCCAGTAGAAAGTTATGGCACGGGGGGGGGGGGTGGAAAGAACCTTGGGAGATCAGAGGGGGCAAGAGAGATTGGAAACCAGTACAAAATGGCATAGGCGGGAGGGGGGGAGAACCTTGGGAGATGCTAGGAGGCAAGACGGAGGGGAATCCAATAGAAACATGCCATAAGCTGAGGAAAGAACCTCGGGAGATCAGAGGGGGCAGACAGAGGGAAATACAGTAGAAAATGGCAAGCAGTTTGGGGGGGTTGGGAAGTGCCTTGGGAGATCGGAGGGGCAAGACAGAGGGGAATCCAGTAGAAAGATATGGCACGGGGGGGGGGGGGAGGAAGAACCTTGGGAGATCGGAGGGGGCAAGACAGAGGGGAATCCAGTAGAAACATATGGCACGCGGGGGGGGGGGGATAACCTTGGGAGATCAGAGGGGGCAAGAGAGATGGGAATCCAGTAGAAAGATGCCATATGCTGAGGAAAGAACCTTCGGAGATCGGAGGGGGCAAGACAGAGGGAAATCCAGTAGAAAGATGTCATATGCTGAGGAAAGAACCTTGGGAGATCGGAGGGGGCAAGACAGAGGGAAATCCAGTAGAAAGATGTCATATGCTGAGGAAAGAACCTTGGGAGATCGGAGGGGGCAAGACAGAGGGAAATCCAGTAGAAAGCTATCCCACACTGGGGAAACAAAGCTTGGGACGTGCCAGGAGGCAAGACAGAGGGGAATCCAGTAGAAAGATATGGCACGCGGGGGGGGGGGGGATAACCTTGGGAGATCAGAGGGGGCAAGAGAGATGGGAATCCAGTACAAAATGGCATAGGGGGGGGAGAACCTTGGGAGATGCTAGGAGGCAAGACGGAGGGGAATCCAATAGAAACATGCCATAAGCTGAGGAAAGAACCTCGGAGATCAGAGGGGGCAAGACAGAGGGGAATCCAGTAGAAAGATATGGCACGGGGGTGGTGGTGTGTGGAAGAACCTTGGGAGATCGGAGGGGGCAATACAGAGGGGAGTCCAGTAGAAAGTTATGGCTCACTGGGGAAAAAACCTTGGGAGATCGGAGGAGGCAAGACAGAGGGGAATCCAGTAGAAAGATGCCATATGCTGAGGAAAGAACCTTGGGAGATCGGAGGGGGCAAGACAGAGGGAAATCCAGTAGAAAGCTATCCCACACTGGGGAAACAAAGCTTGGGACATGCCAGGAGGCAAGACAGAGGGGAATTCAGTAGAAAGATATGGCACGTGGGGGGTTGGGAGAACCTTGAGAGATCAGAGGAGGCAAGAAAGACGGGAATCCAGTAGAAAGCTATCGCACACTGGGGAAATAAAGCTTGGCAGATAAGAGAGGGCAAGACAGAGGGGAATCCAATAGAAACATGCCATCAGCTGAGGAAAGAACCTCGGGAGATCGGAGGGGGCAAGACAGAGGGGAATCCAGTAGAAAGTTGCCATACGCTGACAAAAGAACCTTGGGAGATCGGAGGGGGCAAGACAGAGGGAAATCCAGTAGAAAGCTATCGCCCACTGGGGAAATAAAGCTTGGCAGATAAGAGTGGGTAAGACAGAGCGGAATCCAGTAGAAAGTTGCCATACTCTGAGAAAAGAACCTTGGGAGATCAGAGGGGGCAAGAGAGATTGGAAACCAGTACAAAATGCCATAGGCGGGAGGGGGGGAGAACCTTGGGATATGCTAGGAGGCAAGACGGAGGGGAATCCAATAGAAACATGCCATAAGCTGAGGAAAGAACCTCGGGAGATCAGAGGGGGCAGACAGAGGGAAATACAGTAGAAAATGGCAAGCAGTTTGGGGGGGTTGGGAAGTACCTTGGGAGATCGGAGGGGCAAGACAGAGGGGAATCCAGTAGAAAGATATGGCACGGGGGGGGGGGGGAGGAAGAACCTTGGGAGATCGGAGGGGGCAATACAGAGGGGAGTCCAGTAGAAAGTTATGGCTCACTGGGGAAAAAACCTTGGGACGTGCCAGGAGGCAAAACAGAGGGGAATCCAGTAGAAACATGCCATAAGCTGAGGAAAGAACCTCGGGAGATCAGAGGGGGCAGACAGAGGGAAATACAGTAGAAAATGGCAAGCAGTTTGGGGGGGTTGGGAAGTGCCTTGGGAGATCGGAGGGGCAAGACAGAGGGGAATCCAGTAGAAAGATATGGCACGGGGGGGGGGGGGGAGGAAGAACCTTGGGAGATCGGAGGGGGCAAGACAGAGGGGAATCCAGTAGAAACATATGGCACGCGGGGGGGGGGGGGATAACCTTGGGAGATCAGAGGGGGCAAGAGAGATGGGAATCCAGTAGAAAGATGCCATATGCTGAGGAAAGAACCTTCGGAGATCGGAGGGGGCAAGACAGAGGGAAATCCAGTAGAAAGATGTCATATGCTGAGGAAAGAACCTTGGGAGATCGGAGGGGGCAAGACAGAGGGAAATCCAGTAGAAAGATGTCATATGCTGAGGAAAGAACCTTGGGAGATCGGAGGGGGCAAGACAGAGGGAAATCCAGTAGAAAGCTATCCCACACTGGGGAAACAAAGCTTGGGACGTGCCAGGAGGCAAGACAGAGGGGAATCCAGTAGAAAGATATGGCACGCGGGGGGGGGGGGATAACCTTGGGAGATCAGAGGGGGCAAGAGAGATGGGAATCCAGTACAAAATGGCATAGGGGGGGGAGAACCTTGGGAGATGCTAGGAGGCAAGACGGAGGGGAATCCAATAGAAACATGCCATAAGCTGAGGAAAGAACCTCGGAGATCAGAGGGGGCAAGACAGAGGGGAATCCAGTAGAAAGATATGGCACGGGGGTGGTGGTGTGTGGAAGAACCTTGGGAGATCGGAGGGGGCAATACAGAGGGGAGTCCAGTAGAAAGTTATGGCTCACTGGGGAAAAAACCTTGGGAGATCGGAGGAGGCAAGACAGAGGGGAATCCAGTAGAAAGATGCCATATGCTGAGGAAAGAACCTTGGGAGATCGGAGGGGGCAAGACAGAGGGAAATCCAGTAGAAAGCTATCCCACACTGGGGAAACAAAGCTTGGGACATGCCAGGAGGCAAGACAGAGGGGAATTCAGTAGAAAGATATGGCACGTGGGGGGTTGGGAGAACCTTGAGAGATCAGAGGAGGCAAGAAAGACGGGAATCCAGTAGAAAGCTATCGCACACTGGGGAAATAAAGCTTGGCAGATAAGAGAGGGCAAGACAGAGGGGAATCCAATAGAAACATGCCATCAGCTGAGGAAAGAACCTCGGGAGATCGGAGGGGGCAAGACAGAGGGGAATCCAGTAGAAAGTTGCCATACGCTGACAAAAGAACCTTGGGAGATCGGAGGGGGCAAGACAGAGGGAAATCCAGTAGAAAGCTATCGCCCACTGGGGAAATAAAGCTTGGCAGATAAGAGTGGGTAAGACAGAGCGGAATCCAGTAGAAAGTTGCCATACTCTGAGAAAAGAACCTTGGGAGATCAGAGGGGGCAAGAGAGATTGGAAACCAGTACAAAATGCCATAGGCGGGAGGGGGGGAGAACCTTGGGATATGCTAGGAGGCAAGACGGAGGGGAATCCAATAGAAACATGCCATAAGCTGAGGAAAGAACCTCGGGAGATCAGAGGGGGCAGACAGAGGGAAATACAGTAGAAAATGGCAAGCAGTTTGGGGGGGTTGGGAAGTACCTTGGGAGATCGGAGGGGCAAGACAGAGGGGAATCCAGTAGAAAGATATGGCACGGGGGGGGGGGGAGGAAGAACCTTGGGAGATCGGAGGGGGCAATACAGAGGGGAGTCCAGTAGAAAGTTATGGCTCACTGGGGAAAAAACCTTGGGACGTGCCAGGAGGCAAAACAGAGGGGAATCCAGTAGAAACATATGGCACGGGGGGGGGGGGGGATAACCTTGGGAGATCAGAGGGGGCAAGAGAGATGGGAATCCAGTAGAAAGATGCCATATGCTGAGGAAAGAACCTTCGGAGATCGGAGGGGGCAAGACAGAGGGAAATCCAGTAGAAAGATGTCATATGCTGAGGAAAGAACCTTGGGAGATCGGAGGGGGCAAGACAAAGGGAAATCCAGTAGAAAGATGTCATATGCTGAGGAAAGAACCTTGGGAGATCGGAGGGGGCAAGACAGAGGGAAATCCAGTAGAAAGCTATCCCACACTGGGGAAACAAAGCTTGGGACGTGCCAGGAGGCAAGACAGAGGGGAATCCAGTAGAAAGATATGGCACGCGGGGGGGGGGGGGATAACCTTGGGAGATCAGAGGGGGCAAGAGAGATGGGAATCGAGTACAAAATGGCATAGGGGGGGGAGAACCTTGGGAGATGCTAGGAGGCAAGACGGAGGGGAATCCAATAGAAACATGCCATAAGCTGAGGAAAGAACCTCGGAGATCAGAGGGGGCAAGACAGAGGGGAATCCAGTAGAAAGATATGGCACGGGGGTGGTGGTGTGTGGAAGAACCTTGGGAGATCGGAGGGGGCAATACAGAGGGGAGTCCAGTAGAAAGGTATGGCTCACTGGGGAAAAAACCTTGGGAGATCGGAGGAGGCAAGACAGAGGGGAATCCAGTAGAAAGATGCCATATGCTGAGGAAAGAACCTTGGGAGATCGGAGGGGGCAAGACAGAGGGAAATCCAGTAGAAAGCTATCCCACACTGGGGAAACAAAGCTTGGGACATGCCAGGAGGCAAGACAGAGGGGAATTCAGTAGAAAGATATGGCACGTGGGGGGTTGGGAGAACCTTGAGAGATCAGAGGAGGCAAGAA
Source organism: Natrix helvetica (assembly GCF_964273705.1). Classification (NCBI taxonomy): domain Eukaryota; kingdom Metazoa; phylum Chordata; class Lepidosauria; order Squamata; family Natricidae; genus Natrix; species Natrix helvetica. The sequence goes on along the minus strand of NC_138555.1, from coordinate 57,265,161 downwards.
AGACGGGAATCTAGTAGAAAGCTATCGCACACTGGGGAAATAAAGCTTGGCAGATAAGAGAGGGCAAGACAGAGGGGAATCCAATAGAAACATTCCATCAGCTGAGGAAAGAACCTCGGGAGATCGGAGGGGGCAAGACAGAGGGGAATCCAGTAGAAAGTTATGGCGCACTGGAGAAACAAAGCTTGGGAGATAAGAGGGGGCAAGAGAGATGGGAAACCAGTAGAAAATGGCAAGGGGGGGGGGGATAGAACCTTGGGAGATCGGAGGGGCAAGACAGAGGGGAATCCAGTAGAAAGCTATCGCACGCTGGGGAAAGAACCTTGGGAGATCGGAGGGGGCAATACAGAGGGGTGTCCAGTAGAAAGTTATGGCTCACTGAGGAAAGAACCTTGGGAGATCTGAGGAGGCAAGACAGAGGGGAATCCAGTAGAAAGTTGCCACACGCTGAGAAAAGAACCTTGGGAGATCGGAGGGGGCAAGACAGAGGGTGAATCCAGTAGAAAGATATGGCACGCTGTGGAAAGAACCTTGGGAGATCGGAGGAGGCAAGACAGAGGGGAATCCAGTAGAAAGATGCCATATGCTGAGGAAAGAACCTTGGGAGATCGGAGGGGGCAAGACAGAGGGAAATCCAGTAGAAAGCTATCCCACACTGGGGAAACAAAGCTTGGGACATGCCAGGAGGCAAGACAGAGGGGAATTCAGTAGAAAGATATGGCACGTGGGGGGTTGGGAGAACCTTGAGAGATCAGAGGAGGCAAGAAAGACGGGAATCCAGTAGAAAGCTATCGCACACTGGGGAAATAAAGCTTGGCAGATAAGAGAGGGCAAGACAGAGGGGAATCCAATAGAAACATGCCATCAGCTGAGGAAAGAACCTCGGGAGATCGGAGGGGGCAAGACAGAGGGGAATCCAGTAGAAAGTTGCCATACGCTGACAAAAGAACCTTGGGAGATCGGAGGGGGCAAGACAGAGGGAAATCCAGTAGAAAGCTATCGCCCACTGGGGAAATAAAGCTTGGCAGATAAGAGTGGGTAAGACAGAGCGGAATCCAGTAGAAAGTTGCCATACTCTGAGAAAAGAACCTTGGGAGATCAGAGGGGGCAAGAGAGATTGGAAACCAGTACAAAATGCCATAGGCGGGAGGGGGGGAGAACCTTGGGATATGCTAGGAGGCAAGACGGAGGGGAATCCAATAGAAACATGCCATAAGCTGAGGAAAGAACCTCGGGAGATCAGAGGGGGCAGACAGAGGGAAATACAGTAGAAAATGGCAAGCAGTTTGGGGGGGTTGGGAAGTACCTTGGGAGATCGGAGGGGCAAGACAGAGGGGAATCCAGTAGAAAGATATGGCACGGGGGGGGGGGGAGGAAGAACCTTGGGAGATCGGAGGGGGCAATACAGAGGGGAGTCCAGTAGAAAGTTATGGCTCACTGGGGAAAAAACCTTGGGACGTGCCAGGAGGCAAAACAGAGGGGAATCCAGTAGAAACATATGGCACGGGGGGGGGGGATAACCTTGGGAGATCAGAGGGGGCAAGAGAGATGGGAATCCAGTAGAAAGATGCCATATGCTGAGGAAAGAACCTTCGGAGATCGGAGGGGGCAAGACAGAGGGAAATCCAGTAGAAAGATGTCATATGCTGAGGAAAGAACCTTGGGAGATCGGAGGGGGCAAGACAAAGGGAAATCCAGTAGAAAGATGTCATATGCTGAGGAAAGAACCTTGGGAGATCGGAGGGGGCAAGACAGAGGGAAATCCAGTAGAAAGCTATCCCACACTGGGGAAACAAAGCTTGGGACGTGCCAGGAGGCAAGACAGAGGGGAATCCAGTAGAAAGATATGGCACGCGGGGGGGGGGGGATAACCTTGGGAGATCAGAGGGGGCAAGAGAGATGGGAATCCAGTACAAAATGGCATAGGGGGGGGAGAACCTTGGGAGATGCTAGGAGGCAAGACGGAGGGGAATCCAATAGAAACATGCCATAAGCTGAGGAAAGAACCTCGGAGATCAGAGGGGGCAAGACAGAGGGGAATCCAGTAGAAAGATATGGCACGGGGGTGGTGGTGTGTGGAAGAACCTTGGGAGATCGGAGGGGGCAATACAGAGGGGAGTCCAGTAGAAAGGTATGGCTCACTGGGGAAAAAACCTTGGGAGATCGGAGGAGGCAAGACAGAGGGGAATCCAGTAGAAAGATGCCATATGCTGAGGAAAGAACCTTGGGAGATCGGAGGGGGCAAGACAGAGGGAAATCCAGTAGAAAGCTATCCCACACTGGGGAAACAAAGCTTGGGACATGCCAGGAGGCAAGACAGAGGGGAATTCAGTAGAAAGATATGGCACGTGGGGGGTTGGGAGAACCTTGAGAGATCAGAGGAGGCAAGAAAGACGGGAATCCAGTAGAAAGCTATCGCACACTGGGGAAATAAAGCTTGGCAGATAAGAGAGGGCAAGACAGAGGGGAATCCAATAGAAACATTCCATCAGCTGAGGAAAGAACCTCGGGAGATCGGAGGGGGCAAGACAGAGGGGAATCCAGTAGAAAGTTATGGCGCACTGGAGAAACAAAGCTTGGGAGATAAGAGGGGGCAAGAGAGATGGGAAACCAGTAGAAAATGGCAAGGGGGGGGGATAGAACCTTGGGAGATCGGAGGGGCAAGACAGAGGGGAATCCAGTAGAAAGCTATCGCACGCTGGGGAAAGAACCTTGGGAGATCGGAGGGGGCAATACAGAGGGGTGTCCAGTAGAAAGTTATGGCTCACTGAGGAAAGAACCTTGGGAGATCTGAGGAGGCAAGACAGAGGGGAATCCAGTAGAAAGTTGCCACACGCTGAGAAAAGAACCTTGGGAGATCGGAGGGGGCAAGACAGAGGGTGAATCCAGTAGAAAGATATGGCACGCTGTGGAAAGAACCTTGGGAGATCGGAGGAGGCAAGACAGAGGGGAATCCAGTAGAAAGATGCCATATGCTGAGGAAAGAACCTTGGGAGATCGGAGGGGGCAAGGCAGAGGGAAATCCAGTAGAAAGCTATCGCACACTGGGGACACAAAGATTAGGAGATGCCAGGAGGCAAGACAGAGGGGAATCCAGTAGAAAGATATGGCACGCGGGGGGGGGGGATAACCTTGGGAGATCAGAGGGGGCAAGAGAGATGGGAAACCAGTACAAAATGGCATAGGCGGGAGGGGGGGAGAACCTTGGGAGATGCTAGGAGGCAAGACGGAGGGGAATCCAATAGAAACATGCCATAAGCTGAGGAAAGAACCTCGGGAGATCATAGGGGGCAGACAGAGGGAAATACAATAGAAAATGGCAAGCAGTTTGGGGGGGAAAAACCTTGGGAGATCTGAAGGGGCCTTACAGAGGGGAATCCACTAGAAAGATGCCATATACGCTGAGGAAAGAACCTTGGGAGATCGGAGCGGGCAAGACAGAGGGAAATCCAGTAGAAAGCTATCGCACACTGGGGAAATAAAGCTTGGCAGATAAGAGAGGGCAAGACAGAGGGGAATCCAGTAGAAAATGGCACGCGGGGTGGGGGTGGGGGTGGGGGGAAGTACCTTGGGAGATCGGAGGGGCAAGACAGAGGGGAGTCCAGTAGAAAGTTATGGCACGGGGGGGGGGGGAACAACCTTGGGAGATCGGAGGGGGCAATACAGAGGGGAGTCCAGTAGAAAGTTATGGCACGGGGGGGGGGGGGTGGAAAGAACCTTGGGAGATCAGAGGGGGCAAGAGAGATTGGAAACCAGTACAAAATGGCATAGGCGGGAGGGGGGGAGAACCTTGGGAGATGCTAGGAGGCAAGACGGAGGGGAATCCAATAGAAACATGCCATAAGCTGAGGAAAGAACCTCGGGAGATCAGAGGGGGCAGACAGAGGGAAATACAGTAGAAAATGGCAAGCAGTTTGGGGGGGTTGGGAAGTGCCTTGGGAGATCGGAGGGGCAAGACAGAGGGGAATCCAGTAGAAAGATATGGCACGGGGGGGGGGGGGGGAGGAAGAACCTTGGGAGATCGGAGGGGGCAAGACAGAGGGGAATCCAGTAGAAACATATGGCACGCGGGGGGGTGGGATAACCTTGGGAGATCAGAGGGGGCAAGAGAGATGGGAATCCAGTAGAAAGATGCCATATGCTGAGGAAAGAACCTTCGGAGATCGGAGGGGGCAAGACAGAGGGAAATCCAGTAGAAAGATGTCATATGCTGAGGAAAGAACCTTGGGAGATCGGAGGGGGCAAGACAGAGGGAAATCCAGTAGAAAGATGTCATATGCTGAGGAAAGAACCTTGGGAGATCGGAGGGGGCAAGACAGAGGGAAATCCAGTAGAAAGCTATCCCACACTGGGGAAACAAAGCTTGGGACGTGCCAGGAGGCAAGACAGAGGGGAATCCAGTAGAAACATATGGCACGCGGGGGGGGGGGGGGATAACCTTGGGAGATCAGAGGGGGCAAGAGAGATGGGAATCCAGTAGAAAGATGCCATATGCTGAGGAAAGAACCTTCGGAGATCGGAGGGGGCAAGACAGAGGGAAATCCAGTAGAAAGATGTCATATGCTGAGGAAAGAACCTTGGGAGATCGGAGGGGGCAAGACAGAGGGAAATCCAGTAGAAAGATGTCATATGCTGAGGAAAGAACCTTGGGAGATCGGAGGGGGCAAGACAGAGGGAAATCCAGTAGAAAGCTATCCCACACTGGGGAAACAAAGCTTGGGACGTGCCAGGAGGCAAGACAGAGGGGAATCCAGTAGAAAGATATGGCACGCGGGGGGGGGGGGGATAACCTTGGGAGATCAGAGGGGGCAAGAGAGATGGGAATCCAGTACAAAATGGCATAGGGGGGGGAGAACCTTGGGAGATGCTAGGAGGCAAGACGGAGGGGAATCCAATAGAAACATGCCATAAGCTGAGGAAAGAACCTCGGAGATCAGAGGGGGCAAGACAGAGGGGAATCCAGTAGAAAGATATGGCACGGGGGTGGTGGTGTGTGGAAGAACCTTGGGAGATCGGAGGGGGCAATACAGAGGGGAGTCCAGTAGAAAGTTATGGCTCACTGGGGAAAAAACCTTGGGAGATCGGAGGAGGCAAGACAGAGGGGAATCCAGTAGAAAGATGCCATATGCTGAGGAAAGAACCTTGGGAGATCGGAGGGGGCAAGACAGAGGGAAATCCAGTAGAAAGCTATCCCACACTGGGGAAACAAAGCTTGGGACATGCCAGGAGGCAAGACAGAGGGGAATTCAGTAGAAAGATATGGCACGTGGGGGGTTGGGAGAACCTTGAGAGATCAGAGGAGGCAAGAAAGACGGGAATCCAGTAGAAAGCTATCGCACACTGGGGAAATAAAGCTTGGCAGATAAGAGAGGGCAAGACAGAGGGGAATCCAATAGAAACATGCCATCAGCTGAGGAAAGAACCTCGGGAGATCGGAGGGGGCAAGACAGAGGGGAATCCAGTAGAAAGTTATGGCGCACTGGAGAAACAAAGCTTGGGAGATAAGAGGGGGCAAGAGAGATGGGAAACCAGTAGAAAATGGCAAGGGGGGGGGGATAGAACCTTGGGAGATCGGAGGGGCAAGACAGAGGGGAATCCAGTAGAAAGCTATCGCACGCTGGGGAAAGAACCTTGGGAGATCGGAGGGGGCAATACAGAGGGGTGTCCAGTAGAAAGTTATGGCTCACTGAGGAAAGAACCTTGGGAGATCTGAGGAGGCAAGACAGAGGGGAATCCAGTAGAAAGTTGCCACACGCTGAGAAAAGAACCTTGGGAGATCGGAGGGGGCAAGACAGAGGGTGAATCCAGTAGAAAGATATGGCACGCTGTGGAAAGAACCTTGGGAGATCGGAGGGGCAAGACAGTAGGGAATGCAGTAGAAAGATGCCATATACGCTGAGGAAAGAACCTTGGGAGATCGGAGGGGGCAAGAAGACGGGAATCCAGTAGAAAGCTAAGGCACGCAGGGGAATGAACTTTGGGAGATCGGGGGCGGGGGGGGGGGCAAGGTAGAGGGGAATCCAGTAGAAAGTTATGGCACACTGGGGAAACAAAGCTTGGGAGATAAGAGGGGGCAAGGCAGAGGGGAATCCAGTAGAAAATGGCACGGGGGGGGGGGGGGAGAACCTTGGGAGATCGGAGCGGCAAGACAGTAGGGAATCCAGTAGAAAGTTATGGCACACTGGGGAAATAACCTTGGGAGATGCGAGGAGGAAAGGCAGAGGGGAATCCAGCAGAAAGATATGGCATGGGGGGGGGGGGGAGAAAGAACCTTGGGAGATCCGAAGGGGCAAGACCGAGGGGAATCCAGTAGAAAGCTATCGCACTCTGGGGAAACAACGCTTGGGAGATAAGAGGGGGCAAGACAGAGGGGAATCCAGTAGAAAGCTATCGCACACTCTGGAAAGAACCTTTGGAGATGCAAGGAGACAAGGCAGAGGGGAATCCAGCAGAAAGATATAGCATGGGGGGGAGAAAGAACCTTGGGAGAACGGAGGGGGCAAGACAGAGTGGAATCCAGTAGAAAGATGCCATAAGGTGAGGAAAGTACCTTGGGAGATCGGAGGGGGCAAGAAAGAGGGCAATCCAGTAGAAAATGGCACGCGGTGGGGGGGGGGAGAACCTTGGGAGATCGGAGGGGGCAAGACAGAGGGAAATCCAGTAGAAAGCTATCGCACTCTGGGGAAACAAAGCTTGGGAGATAAGGGGGCAAGACAGAGAGAAATCCAGTAGAAAGCTATCGCACGCTGGGGAAAGAAATCTTGGGAGATAAGAGGGGGCAAGACAGAGGGAAATGCAGTAGAAAGATTTGGCACGTGGGGAGGGGGGAAGAACTTTGGGAGATCGGAGGGGCAAGGCAGAGGGGAATCCAGTGGAAAGATTTGGCACGTGAGGAGGGGGGAAGAACTTTGGGAGATCGGAGGGGCAAGGCAGAGGGGAATCCAGTAGAAAGATGCCATAAGCTGAGGAAAGAACCTCGGGAGATCGGAGGGGGAAGACAGAGGGGAATCCAGTAGAAAGATATGGCACGCGGGGGGGGGGGAGAACTTTGGGAGACCGGAGGGGGCAAGACAGAGGGAAATCCAGTAGAAAGCTATCGCACTCTGGGGAAACAAAGCTTGGGAGATAAGGGGGCAAGACAGAGGGGAATCCAGTATAAAGCTATCGCACACTTGGGAAATAACCTTGGGTGATGCTAGGAGGCAAGACAGAGGGGAATCCAGTAGAAAGGTGCCATAAGCTGAGGAAAGAACCTTGGGAGATCGGAGGGGGCAAGACAGAGAGAAATCCAGTAGAAAGCTATCGCACGCTGGGGAAAGAAATCTTGGGAGATAAGAGGGGGCAAGACAGAGGGAAATGCAGTAGAAAATGGCACGCTGGGGGATGGGAAGAACCTTGGGAGATCGGAGGGGCAAGACAGAGGGGAATCCAGTAGAAAGCTATCGCTCGCTAGGGAAAGAACCTTGGGAGGTCTGAGGGGACAAGACAGAGGGGAAAGAACCTTGGGAGATCTGAGGGGGCAAGATAGAGGGGAATGCAGTAGAAAGCACGCTGGGGATGTGAAGGAGGGGAAGTTTCCCCCCCCCCCCTCGATTAACGCGGTGCGGATCGCAGCACTTCCAAGAAGCATATCTCTGAATAAGGAAAAATAAATCCCGAGAACATTTTATAATGAAAACAAACTTTAATATGAAAATAAAAATAAATATTACTGTCTAATTGTTACATTCTGGCAAGAGCAATTGTTGCCCACCTCCTGCAGGCAAATGGAAGATCAGAAGGAAAATACAAGAATATTATGAAACGTGTTAGCAGACATGTGCAGTAAATCATTGTCAGATAAGAAAAACATTTCTACAGTATAACTCAGAATAGAGGCTCAAGTAGACAAACCAAAATAATGCAGTGACACCCCTTCTTTTGTCACTTGGGCTGATATTATCAAATCATCAAATATGGCACATCTTCTTTTGCAGATACTCGTGTTGAGCTGCTGGATGTGGTTTGTTGAGCATGTCAGCAATTTTATCATGTCTAGATACATATTGCAATTTAACAAAACCTTGCTTAACTAATTGCTTTGTGTTTTGATATCGAATGTCAATGTGTCTGGACCTAGAACCTGTGAAATGTGACTCAGAAATATAAACCACCAATTCATTATCTTCCCTCACGGTGATTGGTGATTGGTCGAATCGGACAAATAGGTCTGCATGTAGATAAACTGTGTCCACATCAAACTGGAAAACTTCTAAACCAAGAATAGTTGCAGTGGTTAAAGCAATTTTTACACTCTCAGTTCTGACTGTTGGCGAGTAGGTGTTTGTGTAGTCCTGAGGATAAGTTGAGCGAAATGTTGAGTGAAACCCTGAGCTACAAGTCTGGCTTTATACAAAGACTCACCATTCGGTTTCTTCTTGATTCTATAGACCCATCGAGTGCCAATGACTTTCTTGTTTGCTGGAGGTTTTGCAGGTGTAAATACATTAAGTTTCTTTAAACTGTCCATTTCATCCTGCACTGCATCATACCATTTTTCTTGCTCCGAATCAGGAAGCTGCTTAATTTGTGTAAATGTATCAGGTGGAAGAGTAACATTGCAAATCAAAGGCAAGGGTGTTTTTGTCAGTTGCCACGAATATCGAATATCGTTGTGGACGGATTCCTTTTGTGACCCTCTTGGAATAACAGTCCATTCTTCTTCTTCTTCTTCGTCCTAGCATCAGCATCTGCGGCTTCTGAAGACGGAACATCAGGTTGTGAAGAACTGGTAGAAGGAATATCTGCCTGTGAATGTTGGTCATCAGGCTGTGTGGCATCTGAAACACCATCTCTAGGAAAATAAACTCCAGGATCATTGGAATGAATCCTGGACGAGTCAATATCTTCCTCAAAATTAGCAGATTGTGAAATGACAATTACATGTTTAGGGTCAATAAATTTGCTCCATTTTGAATTATCATCAATACCCATAAATCTCAGTCTCTTTGCTGCTGGACCTCCTTTTCTTCTTTGAGCTAAGGGAATGTTCACCATAGCATATGAACCAAAAATGTGGAGGTTCTTGAGATCAGGCTTGTAGCCATACATCATGTAGAAAGGAGTTTGATTTATTACACTGCTCCAAGTACGGTTGACAATGTAATTTGCATATTTAATACCTTCACCCCAGTATATGTTACTGAGATTGGCATCTTCTAGGAGACAATGCATCATGGTTTGTAGAACCCCTTGTCTTCTTTCTACGACTCCGTTATGAGCTGGTGTATATGGAGCGGATGTCTGATGAAGAATTCCATTCTTACGCATCCAGTCCTGGAAACGCTGAGACATGAATTCTGCACCACGGTCACTCTGGATTCTGGCGATGCGAACTTGGTATTGGGTAAAGACAAAAGCTGCAAAGTCTTTAAAGATCTGAAAGGTCTCAGATTTCTCTCTCATAGGATATACAAATCCATATCTAGAATGATTATCTACAATTGTTAGAAAATACTTTCTACCACCAATTGTTGGTGGGAAAGGACCCACTATGCCAGTGTGTGCCAAATCAAAAATGCGTGTTGACAGGCGTGTAGTGTGTTTGGGAATGGCAGCTGCTTTGGATTTAGCCTTCCTGCAATCTGCACAATCCAAAAACACCTTACAACCCTTTAGATCCAAACCGTTTGCGAACTCCGGCATTTTTCTAAGAACACGGAAACTGGCATGCCCCAATCTTCTATGCCACTTGTGGATACACCTGGAATGCAAAGGTTTACCAGTTAGTGAATTTTCAACATTAACAGTTTCATGAGGAACCTCAGGCTTGCTCTGAGCAACCTGCTTTCTTTTTCTCTGTTTGTTGGCTTTAGGAGCCTTTGGAGTAGCAACGGGTTCTCTCTCTGAACCAACGCTCTCTGGGCCCGTGCTGTCCCTTTTTGGAGTTTGCATACTTGCCTGTGCTTTTGGCTTTAAGTAATAAACACCACCAATCAGCATGGTTTCAGCAACAATATCTCCATCTTTAACTATGTAACTTGCTTTCTTGAGGTGGTGAACCTGGAACTTTAACTCTCTAGACAAGTGACTTTGACTAAGCAAATTACTGGTTGCTGAAGGTATGTAATAAACATCAGGGATGAATGTATCGAGCTCTTCAACGTAAACAGTTCCTTTTCCCATGACCTTACAAGGGTGGTTGGAGAAGGAGTACAGTTCTCGATATTTGGGCTCAGGTTCGCGCATTTCTATGAAAAGTTCCTTTCTGTAGGTAACGTGTAAAGCTGTGCGACTGTCCAAAGTCCACAAAAGACGTCTGTCGTACTCTGGATGAGGTTGTGGAACGTTGGTTATGGCCAATGTTGCGAGTGGAGCTTGTGGATCACGCCTTGGACCACGATGACCTTGTCTTCCGCCTCTACCTCTGCCTCTGGAGTCTGTTCCTCTGGGCTGGTATGTGACAGGAGCTGGAACTCGTTGGGGACAATCCCGGGTGTCATGTCCCATACGGTTGCAGATGTAGCATCTTGGCATCCTTGGAGCGTAGCCTCTTCCTTGGAAGGGACGTCTAGCTGGAGCTCTTGCCGCTAGGGGTCGTTGCAGATGAGGTGTGGCTAATTTGATAGCTTCCTCTTCAAGTAAAAGTCTGCATACATAATTAACAGTGTGTTGAGCAATAGGCACGTGGTTAATCTTTGCAATGGCATCTTTCCATTCATAATTCAATGAGTTAATGATGATGCTGATCATTTGGATATCATCAATAACATGGCCTCTTTCTCTCAATTCACTTCTCATTCTTTTCAGTTTGGTCAAATGTCCACCAATTCATTCACCTGGTTTCAACTTCGAACCATGGAACTCAGACATGAGCAAACATGAAGATTCAATTGAATTGGGCCTGTAGCAATCTTCCAAAATAGCCCAAATTTGTTGGGCTGTTGCATCAGGTGGAAAAGTAACCTGCAATTCAGTATCCATGGCCATCAATAACGTTGTGCAAGCCCCTAGTCTCTAGGTCTCTTATTGCAGGAGTCCATGGTTGGGCAGGAGGATTAAACACCATACAATGGGTACCTTCTCTGCGAAGCAAGAGTGCAACCTCACTGACCCAGGCTTTATAATTCTGTCCTGACATCTTTAATTTGGACTCACCAGTCAAAGGAGTGACAGAAAATGCCTGTTGAGGGATATGCATTTGAGCAGGTAAATATGCTGGTTGTTGAACCAGGGGGCGCTGGTCTTTGTGTTACAGGTGCAGTTGAAGGTTGAGCAGCAAAATTAATTTGGCTTGCTTGAGGGGCTGGCATTTGCCTTTGCTGCATTAAGTATTGCCTTGTTCCATCTAGGAAAATTCCAACACCACCAGGGGGCGTTGAAGATCGAGCCTGTGGAGGCATTTGTTTTGCAGCTTGGACATCTGGATGACCTACAGATATATTTGACCAAGACTGCTGTAGTTTCTTTAACTGCTGCTGTAGTAAATTATTTCTGCCAGAAGATGGCGGTGCAGCTTCACTTTTCAGCTGCATTATTTCTGCCTGCATGGCATATGCAGTAGAACAAAGGAGATCACGTGGCTTCTGTGACGTGTACATATCTCTCTGTTCTGATTTGCCTGACACAATATCGACAAGGGGGTGTGCCTTAGGCTGTGAAAAAGAAGGCAAGATGGTGTCCTCAGACATTTGTAAAATGGGGAAACCCCTCCTACTTGCCTCTAATCTATCATAGTCTTTTTTGGCTTGAAAAAGCTGTTTTTCGAAAAAGGCTATCTGGTCACGATAGCTTTTGATATCTTGCTCAGGGCTTGGGAAGAATTCATAAGTTTCTTTTTCTGCTTGGGGGTGATTTTGCTTTGGCAATAGTTTTGGCTAAACATCAAGCGTTTCATAATCTCTAAGAGTTTAGGAGCATGCATAATCAGAAGAGAGTATAACTGACCTCGGTCTGTTTGCTTCATCTTCAAAAGCAGCTCTATCTCTTTCTCCCATAGCAGATTTTCCTCTCGGCCTGGTTGTTGAAGGGGTTTGGAGATTTGGAAGCCAGCTTGAAAAATCCTCCACTTCTGTGTCAGAGGGGAGAGACCCTTCGGAATGTGCTTCATTTCTGTCTTTCTTTTTCTTCGGCATGGTTAGGAAGTTGGATTTAAGCGTATCTCAATAGCTATAAATCATTATTTCCTAATTAGGCTAGTCGCTTATCTCTTGGAGGTAGCTTAACAAGGAAGAAAGGCTGTAAATTAAGAAACCATCCTCTGCTACCAATTTGTGAAGAAGGGGAAGTTCCCCCCACCCACCTTCGATTAACGAGGTGCGGATTGCAGGCCTTCCAAGAAGCATATCTCTGAATAAGCAAAAATAAATCCCGAGAACATGTTCTAATGAAAACAAACTTTAATATGAAAATAAAAATAAATCTTACTATCTAATTGTTACATTCTGGCAAGAGCAATTGTTGCCCACCTCCTCCGGCAGGCAAACGGAAGATCAGAAGGAAAATACAAGAATGTGTGACTTATTATGAAACGTGTTAGGAGACATGCGCAGTAAATCATTGTCAGATAAGAAAAACATTTCTACAGTATAACTCAGAATAGAGGCTCAAGTAGACAAACCAAAATAACGCAGTGACAGGGGAAACAAACCTTGGGAGATCAGAGGGGGCAAGACAGAGGGGAATCCAGTAGAAAGCTATCGCACGCTGGGGAAACAAACCTTGGGAGATCAGAGGGGGCAAGACAGAGGGCGTGGCTGATGTCGCAGCGAGCAGATGTATGTTCCAATCTCTCTGGAATAGCCATCTAAATTCAGATCATCTGAACGACTCAATCTGAGTCTAAGCTGTCCCAAAGAGATGGTGAAAGGTTGGGGGAGATCCAGTGGTCCCAGAGACATTCGCAAAGTCTCTGGTGATCCAGAAAAAGCCCCCTTTGCCAGCGATCATGAATCAGCCACCAGGCTGCTGAAGCTGCTGACAGCCCCTACACGTAAGCTCAGGAGAGAAGCATGTCGTGTTGGTGAGAGTTTTTAAACCCTTTTTTTATGGGAAAGAGAACACCCTGAATTTTGAAACTTAGCTTAAAATAAGGCTGACTAGAGAGAAAAGCGGCGGATATCAGTTTACCAATTAAAGCTCCTTTTCTCCCCCCTTTTTACTCTCGGAAGCCAGGCTGGACTCTCATCGTAACTTATATGTGGATTGGTTCACAGCGTTTTTTGAGGCTTCTTAATTTTGGACCTTGTGGGGGGCTTTGAACATACTTAAATCTTAATTGCCCTGAAGATTCTTTCTTTTCTTTTTTTGATTTGGTTACTCTTGTTACATTGGCCTCATTTGGTTTATAAGATAACCTTAAAAAAGGACGGTACAAGCAAGCATTGAGAGTTGATACAAGTAACACTGCCATCTAGTGGACTTGAAACATTGTTACTCGACAGAGCCGTTTCCCTCAAAAATTCAGAACTGTGAGAGGCAGAAATACATTTGTTTGAACAGCTGTTTTCTGTGGAATCTTTCAGTATCTGGAAACCTACTCTAGACTAAACAGAAGCTTTAAGGGAAAGCTCAGAGTGACCTTGAAAAGACTCTTATCTTAAAAAAAAAAGAATAAATAGACTGAATCTACCCTTTCTTAGCTTGGTGGCAGTTCTTATACTATTTTCATATTATTTTGCTAGGAAGATGGTGATTTTTTTTGGGGGGGGGGCTCTCTGAAGTATTGATTTTTGATTTTTTTTTCTCTTCCTTGTTGCTCTCTTTATTTTATGCTTACTTTTTGAAGATACTAGACATAAATGGATGGTTTGCCTTAAATATGAGTAAATTGGATTGAAGATTCTTTTTTTTTACTATCTTCTTTTTTACTTTCTTATTTTATTCTACCCTTTTTTACTCTTCTTTCTTTCCCCTTTCTCTCTCTTACTTTCCTTTCTAAGTGAAAAAGCTTTATTTTTCTTCTCCCCCCTTTTTCCTTTTTCTTTTGTTTCACCCTCTACTTTACCTATAAACTTTTAACCCCATAAGTTGATGTACAAATTCTAAATTTTAAATTTTTGTGATATTAACTGGACCAGATTGTAGAAGGAAAAAAAAATTAGAAGATGAGCAGAAAAACAACACCTGTTGTTTCCACAACAACAACCCCTGCCTCCTCACCAGCAGGAGGTCAAAGATCAATACAGTCGATGCTCCAACAAGAAAAGGAGAAGGGAATAACTTTAGATTCAATTATGCAAGCGATACAGAAATTACAAGCAGGAGCTGATAGTAAGGATGAAAAGTTAGATACCATTGTAAAGAAGACTGAGAACATAGAGCAGCAAACCCAAAAAATAGAACAAAAAGTTGCTAAAATGGAAGGAAAAATGGAAGATATGCAAAACTGGATGATGAAATATGAAAATAGAGTTCAAAAAATTGAAGAAAAAGTTCAACAAGAAGAGAAGAAAGTTGAAGAGTTGTCGGGATCTTCTACAATGGTCAAGTAACTTTGCTTCGCATTAAATGAAAAGTCAACCTGACGACATTGAATACCACAACCTTTGCTATGCTTGAACACCTGCTGTTTACGCAAGAAATGCTAACCACAGAGCCTGTCCAGAGAACTCCGGACATGAGAGAAAAAACCACATCCTATAGAAAGCTTTAACCAATTATATAGCTGTATGCTAACCTGCTTAGTTTTGCCCTGCAACAAGCATGTAACCAATCATGTAATCACACGCTGTATAACGGAAACTTTTTTGAATGCCTTCTGACTTAATAAAAGCAGACTCCAGAACACATTCTGGGCTCATTTCATCTCGAGGAAACCTTGCTGTCATTCTCTTATTTCATCCCATGAATGAGCCCACCCTGATGCAGCTGGCGACGCTGCATTCTGGTGACCCCGACGTGATTTCTTTGCGAAGAAGCCGTTAGATCGAACTGCCCATCCTTATCGCTGAGGAAGCTGCGCAAATTGTCCGTCTGAAAGACGACTGGATCTCGTAAGTATGGGTAGAAAATTTCCCAACCTCAGATAGGTCATTTGAAGGAATTGGGAGAATTAATCGATGCTACTTCTAAGATCGCCTCTCAAAGTGGTAAAAAATTACCACGAATAAAAAAAAAGGAGATTATGAATTTGTTAACTTACATTTGGCAAAAATTTCCATTTTACCCTGAGAAAGGGACTTTAAAAATCTCTACATGGATCAAATTGGGGGAATATTTGCATCAATCTCCTAGAGCACCTATTCAAATAGTGATTATTTGGCGCATAATTATGGAATGTTTAGTTGTTCATCATAAATATGATTCTAATTCACCTTCTAAGCCAGAAGGTGGCGTACCTCCCCCGTACGATGAAATTCAAAAAGAAAAGGCTTCGCTCTCTACCTTAAGCCATCCTAGAGCGACTGCTCCAATTCCTCCTTTACAAACTCAAGGAGGAGCTATAGTCCAAGCTCTCCATCAGGCTAGATGGGAGGGTCAAATCGACCCTGAAGACCTTGAGACCTCTGCTCTGTTTCCAGTAAGTTGGGCAGTTCCACAGGGGGCTGCTGCCGGAGCAGCTGTCCAACCTGTCCACCATCATGTCAACTATAAAAATATTAAAGACATTAAAGCTGCTGTCAAAGATTATGGTCTTCATTCTCGCTACGTTCTTGGCTTGTTTACTTCACTTTCCTCTGCTACTGCTGAAATGCTTTTAGCTGACTGGCAATCTCTTTTCGGAATGATTTTAACTCCCTCTCAATATGTTATTTGGAAATCAGAATATGGAAAACAAATTGCCATTGCTGTCACTACTGGCCTTCCTCAAAACGTAATTTTAGATGATTTAATGGGGACTGGCACTCGTGCAACCATTGCACAACAGATTTTGTCTGACAGAGCAGCATTCCCAATAATTAAGGACGCTGCTTTCGCTGCCTTTAGAAAGGTAGATGACAACCAAGGTGTTCCCCTACAAACATTCTCAAAAATTATGCAAAACCCAAATGAAGATTATGCGTCTTTTATTAGTCGTCTTCAATTGGCTTTAGAACAACAAATTGACAATGTGGAGGCTCGCAATGAATTAATGATGAAATTGGCTTTTGAAAATGCAAATCCTGACTGTCAAAAGGTGCTTCAACCCATTGCCAATAAGCCTGGTACTGTTTTAGCAGATCTTTTACAGGCTTGCCGCATTGTGGGTACTACAAGTCATAAAATGGCTGCTTTAGCTTCTGCCATAACCACGTCTTTAGCTCCGTCTTCTTCTTCCTCTGCTTCTGAGGCGCTCACACTTTCGCGCCCTACGGGAAATTGCTTTAACTGTGGTAAACCAGGACATTTAAAAAATCAATGCAAAGCACCAGGAGGTGGCGCTAATCGCTATTCCTCCCCAACCATGGCCAGACCTTCCACTGTTTGCCCTAAATGTAAAAAGGGTTTTCACTGGGCAAATCAGTGTCGCTCCACCAACCAGCCTCAGCCACATCAAAATTATCCCAAAAGCCCATCATTTCAAAACCAGCAACAGTCGGGAAACTAATTGAGGGGCCTACAGCTAGCCCCGCCCCAAAGGCTGAAATTGAACATTCTAAAGTTTGGTCACAGTCATACCCTATGATTGCTAATGATACAATTGACTATGTAATTCCTGGAAAAGTTGATTTTCTTTTTATTTCTCCGCAAACCTCTATCCAACTGCCTCCATCTATGCCTGTCATCGTTATGCCTAATCTTGATCTTACTGCTCAGGGGGTGCTTGCTTCTCCTTTTTTGCGCTCCTCTGACTCTCTCTCTGACTTAGCCTTGGCAATCATAGTCAACTCTCCAGTTACTATAAAAAAGGGAGATGTTGTAGCCACTATGATTGCTCTGGATTCATCTTCTCAGGCGTTGGCCTTAGAACAAACTGTGGGGCACTTCCGCCCTACTGCTGAATTTCAACTCAATGGGCATTCCTTTTTTGGTATTTTAGACACTGGAGCTGACGTGTCAGTAATCCGGTCTGCTGAGTGGCCCTCCCATTGGCCCACTGACTCCGCCCCGGCCGTCAGAGGGGTAGGTGGATCTCAGCCAGCTCGCATTAGTAAGGATTGGCTTGCTGTCACTTCAGACTCCAGTACCATCACTGCCCACATTAAGCCTGTCATTTTGCCTTTTCACATCAACTTGTGGGGGAGAGATTTAATGTCACAACTTAAAGGCAAACTCACATTACAATGAACCCTCAACAATTTGTACTTCAATTGCAATTGAAGACTACTACCCCTGTTTGGGTAGACCAGTGGCCACTACCTATAGAAAAACTACAAGCTTTAAAAGAATTAGTTGCTCAACAATTAGAAAAAGGCCACATTGAAAAATCTGTTAGCCCATATAATTCACCTGTTTTTGTCATTAAAAAGAAATCAGGCCATTGGCGCCTCCTTAATGATTTACGCCTTATCAACCATGTTTTACAACCCATGGGAGCCCTCCAGTGTGGCCTACCCAATCCTAACCTTATCCCTCAAGATTATGACTTAATGATTATTGATTTAAAAGACTGTTTCTTCTCTATTCCTTTACATCCTGCGGACAAACATCTTTTTGCTTTTACTGTCCCTGAACTCAACAATTCTAAACCTACTTCCAGATATCAATGGAAAGTCTTGCCCCAAGGAATGCTTAACTCACCTACCATGTGTCAATATTATGTTTCCCAAATTTTACAACCATATCGAAAGGCATTTCCTCAATTTTTAGTTTACCATTATATGGATGATATCTTAGTAGCAGCCCCTGGCCCCAAAGGGACTGTCCTCAAAACCTTTCCCACACTGCAAACCATATTACAACAAGGAGGTTTGCATATTGCCCCTGATAAAATTCAAACTTCATACCCTTTTTCTTATTTAGGACACAAGGTCCTTGCCTCTCAATCTGTTCCTGTCCTTCCCTTTTTAAAACTTCCTGATAATCCTACTCTTTTGCAGTTGCAACAATATTTGGGTTCCATTAACTGGACCCGTCCTTATTTAAGCCTTACTACTCATCAATTGTCTCCTCTTTTTTCTGCACTAACTTTAGGAAAACATCCTTCTTATAGAATAGGTTTAACTCAAGAACATCATGCTGTTATAAAATTAGTTAATGAAGCCTTATCAACAAAATGGGTAGATAGGATGCAAGAAAATATCCCTTTATCAATCTTAATCATCAACACCCCTGTCATTCCCACTGCTGTCCTTGTTCAGGTTGTTTCTCCTCCAAAACTTTTTATTTTAGAATGGATACATTTATCTCACACTCCTCGAACCTCTATCACTGAGAAATCTTCTCAGTTTGCCCATTTAATAATAAAATCTAGAAATCGCTCAAAAGCCCTCATGGGCTTCGAGCCTATTGTGTTGTTTGTTCCTTGCTCTCTTGTTACTTGGGAATCTTTATTTTCCACTTGTGACCACCTACAGTTTGCTCTTGCGGATTGGCCTGGTAAAGTGTCTTGTCATGCTTCCCCTGACCCTCGACTATCCCTCTTGAACTCTGTACCTTTTCAGTGGTCCTCCCCCTACTCACCTGTTCCCCTTGCTAATGCAGTCACTGTCTTTGCTGATGGCAGCAAGCAGTTTGGTGCATGCACTTGGCAACAGGATGGTGAATGGGTAATTAAAACCACATCTGAACAAACTTCTGCTCAACGGTCTGAATTAGCTGCTTCCTTATTGGCCTTTCAACACTTTCAACATCAACCCTTTAATCTTATAGTAGATAGTTTGTATGTTTTCCAAGTTATTTCTTCTTTCTACATGTCTTATTTATCTCCCTCTATTGAATCTTCTTTGATGTCATTATTTTTAGCTTTACAATCTTTTATCAATACTAGGTCAAATCCATTTCATGTTTCTCACATTAGAAGTCATCAACCTTTTCCTGGCATCATCCAGGAAGGCAATGACCGTGCTGATGCAGCTGCCACTGCTGCTTCTGCTTCTACAATTGTCTTTCCTCTTACCTCTCCCACTCCCTGGGAAAGTCATTCATACTTTCATCAAAACAAAAAAGCTCTCATTAGACAATTTGGCATCACTGCTGCCAAAGCCTCGGCAATTTTACAACAATGTCCTACTTGTAGTAAACAGTCTCATTCCATTCCTATGGGTGTCAATCCCAGAGGAACTGAATGTTGTCAAATTTGGCAAATGGATGTTACCCAATATCCTTCCTTTTCCCCATGGAAGTATATTCACGTATCTATTGATACTTTTTCTGGGTTCATCATGGCTTCACCCCAAAGAGGTGAATCCACCAAACATGTTATTAATCATTGCATTCATACCTTTGCATCGCTGGGACGTCCAAATGAACTCAAAACTGACAATGGCCCTGCTTATATCAGCAGTGCCTTTGCTGACTTTTGTTCGAAATGGGGAATCACTCATAAGTTTGGCATTCCCTATAACAGCCAAGGTCAAGCCTTGGTTGAAAGGGCTAACCAAACCTTAAAACATGCATTAGACAGACACATTGACAAAAAAGGGAAAAACCTCCCTAACCTCCCAACGGTGCAAAACATTTTGAACTTATGCTTATTTTCCTTGAATTTTTTAAACTTGACTGGCACTCCTGCCTCTTCTGCTGCCACAAGGCATTTTTCTTCCCCCTCCCTCTCTCTCCCCTGCCCTCAGGTTTGGTATCGCCAACTCCCAGATCCTGCCTGGAGAGGGCCCGCTGATCTCATCACCTGGGGAAGAGGCTACGCAGCAGTCCAACTGCCTGAAAAAGTCTTGTGGGTTCCTGGTCGCTGTATCCGGCCCTACTTTACACCAGCACCCCACCCATCTCCGCTGCCAGCCTCCCCGTCTCCTGAGTCTGCAACCATTGATGTGTGACTTTATACTCCCAGGCTACCCCTTGTGAATTCCGGATCGCCATGTTTGCCAATTCCATCCCAAGTTACATCCACATGACTGTATTCCTAACAATACTTTGCCTAACATAACAATCTTTAACCTCCCTCTCAGAAGTGGTTTTGCAAAACAGAAGACGACTCGATTTACTTTTTTTAAAAAGAAGGGGGGTTATGTGTGGCCTTAAGGGAAGAATGTTGTTTTTATGCAGACCACTCTGGCATAGTGCAGGACTCTATGACAAAACTCAGAGAAGGCCTGAATAAACGAAAAAAGGAGAGGGAAGATCAACAAGGATGGTTTGGAAACTGGTATAACCTTTCCCCTTGGCTCACCACTTTGCTAAGTGCTCTTATAGGACCATTAATTTTGCTTGTATTAGCGTGCACAATTGGCCCATGCTTATTTAATCACTTTTCTACATTTATCACATCTAGAATAGATTCATTGCAGACAATGCTGTTGCAATCCCAGAATACCCTCTGGGACCTCGAAAGCAGAGGGACCTACCAACCCATACCTCAGGATGAGGTGTCAAATAATTTCATCATGAGTGAAGAGGATGAGTCAATCCTTTAGCTCACTTTGCAAACCATACAAACATCTCCTCAGAAAAACATCAGGGTAAGGTCAACGATACAGGCTGAGTCGGAGGACTTGACCTTGTGTCCAGTGGTCGGTGAGTGATAGTGAATCTCGGGCCCGGAGGGGCCTGGGCCACACTCCAGCTCCAACCGCCACAGCCTTTCCATTGAAATAAAAAAAGAAAGGAGGAGATGTCGGGATCTTCTACAATGGTCAAGTAACTTTGCTTCGCATTAAATGAAAAGTCAACCTGACGACATTGAATACCACATCCTTTGCTATGCTTGAACACCTGCTGTTTACGCAAGAAATGCTAACCACAGAGCCTGTCCAGAGAACTCCGGACATGAGAGAAAAAACCACATCCTATAGAAAGCTTTAACCAATTATATAGCTGTATGCTAACCTGCTTAGTTTTGCCCTGCAACAAGCATGTAACCAATCATGCAATCACACGCTGCATAACGGAAACTTTTTTGAATGCCTTCTGACTTAATTAAAGCAGACTCCAGAACACATTCTGGGCTCATTTCATCTCGAGGAAACCTTGCTGTCATTCTCTTATTTCATCCCATGAATGAGCCCACCCTGATGCAGCTGGCGACGCTGCAAAGAGTTAGATAGCAGAGTGAGCGATGTGGAAAGGGAGAGCAGTGGAATATTAGCATGGGAGATGGATAGGTCCGAATTTTTTTTAAGATTTCAAAACATAGAAGAAGAAAGAGGAGAGAACTTAGTACAGATAATATCTGAGATATTGACAAATGTTTTAGAGACATCCCAAGAGAAGATGATGGATGGTATAGATGAAGCATTTCGAGTATATACAAGATATGCAATGAGAAATGCTCTTCCAAGGGAAGTCCATGTAAGATTTACTAAGAAAGCAACCAAACTACAAATATTACAAAAAATGAGAGATAGAAAACTAGAATACAAAGGTAAAGAGGTTGTAGTGTTGAAACAAATTCCGAGAAGAGTGAGAGAGAAGAGAAGAGAATATCAATTCTTGACTAAGGTCCTGATCAAAAAAGGTGTTAATTATAGATGGCTCATACCGGAAGGTTTATTATTTACACGGCAAGGACAAAGATACAGAATAGATACAATTGACAAGGCAGAAGCTTTTTATGCAGAACATTTTAGAGAAATGGCTGAGAAAACTGGAAAAGAAGAATTATTAGTGCAACTACTGGAGACACCTATAATCGAGACTGAAAAAGTGGAAGGCGCCGTAGGCGGAATTGATAAGGAAGAAGGCGCGATGGGCGGTGTAATTCTCAGAGAACAACGAGAACCCAGATCAACTAGAGCTATCAATCCTGTATATAAAGTATAAACATGGAGGGAAACAATGATTACAATTAATATCAATGGACTTAAGTCAACAATTAAAAGAAATAAAATATTTCATAAACTAGAAAAATTAAAATGTGACCTAATTTGTCTACAAGAAGTGCATATTCAAAAGAGACATGAACATTTACTAATACAACCAAAGCTTGGGAAAACATTTACTACACTGGTGAACTGCAAGAAAAGAGGAGTGATCTTCTATATTAAAGATAATATTCCAGCAAAATTAATTTATGCAGATGAAGAGGGAAGAATTTTGATGGTGGAAATTATGGATAATACTAAAAAAATACTTTTAATTGGAATTTACGCTCCTAATGAAAAGCAAGATGAATTTTATAAACAACTACATAAAAATTTTTTGGACTTCGACTATGTTGATATTTGCATGATGGGAGACTTTAATGGTATTGTAAACCAGAACATAGACTATAAAACACACAAAACAACAAAGTTAAATAGAAAACTGCTTCCGAAATCCTTCTTTAGGATGATAGATGAAATAAACTTAAAAGATATATGGAGAGAAAGAAATACTACAAAAGAACAATATACTTTTTATTCAAATAGACATTCATCATTTTCCAGAATTGATATGATATGGGCCTCAACAGAATTGATTTGTAATGTACAAGAAATTGAGATTGAAGCAAGCACATGGGCGGATCATAATCCAATCACAATTAAATGGAAAGGCCAAAGGATAAGATCTAGATGGACATTAAATAATATTATATTGAAAGAAAAAGACTTTACACAGAAAATGGAAAAAAATTGGCCTTCTTCTTTAAAGAAAATAGAAAAGAAGACACATCAATGCAGAACCTTTGGGATACAATGAAGGCTGTTACTAGAGGTCTGATAATAGACTACACAAGGAAGAGAAACCTAAAGAAAAGACAAACACATAAAGCTCTAGACAATGACTATAAAAAACTGGAAAAAGAGTTACAGAGATCGCCATAAAAAAAAGATGTTAAAATAAAAATGGATATAATCAAACATAAAATAGATCTACTGGAAAAGGAAGAACTGGCACAAAAAATTAGAGGCACCAAACAGAACTACTTTGAAAATGCAAATAAACCAGGCAGATGGTTGGCATATAAATTGGAAAAAGAGAGAGAGGCAAAGAAAATACTCCAACTAAGAGACGAGCAAGGACAAATTCATTATGGAAATGCGGAGAAAAAGACAATTATACAAGACTACTATGTTAAGCTGTATCAACAAGAGAAAATGGAGGAGGGGGGAGTTAAAAAATATTTACAGGATGCTAATCTTCCCCAGATACCAGATGAAACTAGAATAATGCTGGAAAGTAAAATAACAATGATGGAACTAACGGAAGCACTCAAAAAACAAAATAATGGAAAAGCCCCAGGTCCAGATGGATTTCCGGTGGAATTGTACAAAACATTTGAAGAAATCTTGTCTCTCCCTCTGTCAGAAGTCATGAATGAAGTGATATCAGAGAGCAGAATACCTAAACCATGGACAGAAGCATATATTGCATTGCTACCCAAAGAGGAGACAGATCTAACGCAAACCAAGAATTATAGACCAATATCTTTATTAAATTCAGATTACAAGTTATTTGCATTTATATTAGCAGACAGACTCAAGAAATATTTAAATAGCTTTATCCACTCTGATCAAAATGGTTTTTTACCAAAGAGACAAATTAAAGATAATATGAGAATGATTTTGAACACTTTGGAATATTACGAGGCCCATCCTGAAAAACAAATGGCTTTGATGTTTCTCGACGCACAGAAGGCCTTTGACAATGTGAATTGGCAATTCATGTTTTCACAATTGGAACAGATGAATTTTGGTAAGAAATTTATCCAAACTATACAAATGATATATCACAAACAAACCGCAAAGATGGAGAATTGACAGATTCTATTGAAATAAAGAAAGGTACGAGACAAGGTTGCCCATTATCACCATTACTTTTTGTCCTAACATTAGAAGTCTTAAATAGAAAGATTGGAGAAGAAGAAGAAATAAAAGGAATGAAAATTAAAAAAGAAGAATACAAGCTACAAGCATTTACAGATGATTTGGAATTTATTCTTGAAGAACCATTTGAGACAGCACCCAAATTGTTGGAAAGAATAGAGGAGTATGGAAAAGTAGCAGGCTTGAAAATAAATAAAGACAAAACAAAGATTTTGACAAAGAACATACCATTAAGACAAAAGAAAGAGTTGGAAGAAGCCTTGCAGATTCAAACTACAAATAAGGTTAAATATTTGGGGATATACCTATCAACTAGATGTAGCACTCTTAAGGAGGATAATTATATTAGATTAAAGCAACAAATTGCAACTGATTTGATGAAATGGCAAAATCTGCAACTATCAATGTTAGGAAGAAGCTCTACAATTAAAATGAACATTTTACCTAGAATTTTATATCTGTTCCAGACAATTCCAATTAGATTAGGCAAGAACTTTTTTGAAGACCTAAATAAAATAGTCTTGAAGTTTATTTGGCAAGGGAAAAAAGCAAGAATAAAACTTAAATTGCTACAAGATGCTAGAAGAAGAGGAGGACTGGGCCTGTTGCAGAAAATGACAGGCTTAGACTTCTCAGGATACAGGAAAAGTTTATTTGGCAGCCAGGTTCAGAAAAGTTAGCACATGGCTAACATTGCAAATTCTGAACAATCTTTATTATTGATGCACGCATTCTTATACATTCTCAAAGACAGTGTAACACGGAAACACTTTACTCATTTCTTATTGGCTACCTTGAGGAAAAAGCCTTATAAGGAGATGGGGGTCTTACTTCTCCTTTTGTTACAGGTATGGACTATGTGCCATTAACGAAATTTAATTGAACTTTGTGGTTTTGGACTTTTGACATAGGGACATTTGCTGGAACATGTTGTGGTTGAAGGCTGATGACATTTCCCTGTCCCTTTAAGCAAACTTCCAACTGTCCCTTTTATGCCACGTCTTCATTCTTCTATTTTAATCCATATTTTATTCTACTTTAGGCCTACCTGACTGGGAGTTATATTATCAAGCAGCAAACCTGATGTGGATTAAGGAGTGGGTAACACTAAAAAATTCTAGATTATTGAATGTAGAGGGTCATGATTTATTGTTGGGATGGCATGCTTTTTTATGGTATAAGGGAACGAAAGCACATGGTTATTTTAGAAGACATTATTCAATTCAATTCAATTTATTTGATTTGTTAGCCGCTCCCTCTCCACAAGGGACTCAGGGCGGCGTACAATAAATAAAAACACATATATATATTACATTACACGGAGGAGGTAACAACCATTACAATACATAATATAATAATAATAAAATTAGAAATTAAATACCCCAGTTTAAAATTACTAATTTAAAAAGACTGTCAGGAGGAATAAGATGGAACTATGCTTGAGCCAGGCCAGATAATTGAAAAAGGTGGGTCTTGAGTTTTGAACGGAAGGAGCGGAGATCAGAGGTAATCCTAATGTCGAGGGGGAGGTCATTCCAAAGGGCTGGGCCCATCACAGAGAAGGCCCTACTCCTGGGTGTCGCCCTCTGGCATTGTTTAGTGGACGGCACCCGGAGAAGTCCCTCTCTGTGAGAGCGGATTGGTCGTAGGGATGTATGGGGCAGGATGCGATCCCACAGGTAGCTAGGTCCTGTGCCATGGAGCGCTTTGAAGATGGTAATCAAAACCTTGAAACGCACCCGATAGACCACAGGAAGCCAATGCAGCTCGCGCAGGAGAGGTGTTATATGGGAGTATCTAGTACTCCCCATAATCACCCGCGCGGCCGCATTCTGGACCAACTGTAGTCTTCGAGTGCATCTCAAGGGAAGCCCCATGTAGAGAGCATTGCAGTAGTCTAGGCGGGACGTCACCAGTGCATGGGTGACTGTGCGTAAGGCATCCCGGTCCAATAAGGGCGCAATTGGCGCACCAGGCGAACCTGGTGGAACGCCCCCCTTGCCACGGCTGTTACATGGTCATCCATGGACAGCCGGGCATCCAGGAGGACGCCCAAATTGTGCGCCCGCTCCATGGGGGCCAGTTGCTCGCCCCCGATGGCCAGAGATGGAAGCAACTG
Organism: Natrix helvetica; assembly: GCF_964273705.1. Lineage (NCBI taxonomy): Eukaryota > Metazoa > Chordata > Lepidosauria > Squamata > Natricidae > Natrix > Natrix helvetica. Next base: position 57,239,280 of record NC_138555.1, on the reverse strand, counting down.
GTTGAACCGGGGGGCCGGAAGCCACAGCCACTCCGTCTTGGAGGGGTTGAGTTTGAGTCTGTTGTCACCCATCCAGACCCGTACGGCTTCCAAACACCGGGACATCAGTTCGACGGCCTCGTTGGGGTGGTTCGGGGTGGAAATGTACAGCTGCGTATCATCAGCGTACAGATGATATCCCACCCCAAAACCACGGATGATCTCGCCCAACGGCTTCATATATGTGTTGAACAGGAGAGGCGAGAGGACCGACCCCTGTGGCACCCCACAAGTGAGGGGGCTCAGGGTCGACCTCTGCTCCCCTGCCAACACACGTTGCATCCGGCCGGAGAGGTAGGAGCCGAACCACCGTAGAACGGTGCCCCTAACCCCCAGCCCCTCTAGCCGGTGCAAAAGGATACCATGGTCGATGGTATCAAAAGCCGCTGAGAGATCTAATAGGACCAGGATAGAGGAACAACCCCTATCTCTGGCCCTCCAGAGATCATCAACCAACGCGACCAAGGCCGTCTCCGTGCTGTGCCCGGGTCGGAAGCCGGACTGGCGCGGGTCTAGATAATCATTTTCCTCCAGGTGATGTGGGAACTGTTGGGCCACCACACTCTCTACAACCTTCGCTAAAAAGGGAAGGTTGGAGACAGGACGATAATTGGCTAGCTCCGTTGGGTCCAGGGAAGGCTTCTTGAGTAAGGGTCTCACAACTGCCTCTTTCAAGGCGGCTGGAAGAGACCCCTCGCCCAACGAAGCATTCACTAATCCCAGGAGCCAGTCGCGTGTAACCTCCCAGGATGCCAGTACAAGCCAGGAGGGACACGGGTCCAATAAACATGTGGTAGGTCGCAGTCGCCCACGTAACCCGTCCAAATCCTCGATGGCAACCGAGTCATACTCCTCCCAGAGTGGTCTCTCAAGACTCGCCTCGGGCGTCTCCCCTAGCCCACTGAAAGGGACCCATTCCCTCCGGATTTGAGCGATTTTATCCTGCAGATATTTCCCAAATTCCTCTGCCCTGCCCTGCAAAGGGGCTTCCCGCGGCCTCTGTGACAGAAGGGAGCGGGTCACCCGGAACAGGGCGGCAGGGCGGTTATCTGCGGACGCAATAAGAGCGGCACAATGTCGACGTTTGGCCGCTCTTAATGCCACAAGGTATGTCCTTAAGTAGGTTCGTACCTGTGCTCGGTCAAGTTCGGAACAACTCTCTAGGCGTCTCTTGTGGCGTTTCATCACCCTTAGCTCCTCGGTAAACCAAGGGGCCAGGGTGGTTCGTTGCCGCAGGAGAGGCTGCAAAGGCGCCACCCGGTCTAGGGCCCCGGCAGCTGCACTATTCCATGCGGCTACCAGGTCCTCTATCCGGGGGCGGGTCAGGTCTACAGGAGGTGGCCCAAGCTCCGTCTGGAACTTATCCGGTTCCATCAGGCGCCTGGGGCGGAACCATCTAAGGCCTTCCGGTTCCGCCTCCCCGCAGCAGGGGGTAGCGCCAGGGAAGTCAAGTCGCAGAAGTGAGTGATCTGACCATGACAGGGGAGTGATAGCTAAATCCCTTATTCCCAGATCACTCATACACTGGCCAGAGACAAAAACAAGATCCAGCGTGTGGCCACCCTCGTGCGTGGGGCCCTGAATTAATTGAGTCAGGTCCATGGCTGTCATGGAAGCCATGAACTCCCGAACCACCTCGGACGCTTCTCCCATCGACAGCAAGTTGAAGTCCCCCATCACTAAAAGTTTGGGGGTCTCAACCGCCACCGATGCGATCAGCTCGAGGAGTTCAGGCAGGGCTGCTGATGTATAGCGAGGAGCCAGGTATACTATCAGCAGGCCCAACTGTCTCCCTGGGCCCCATCTCACGACAAGGGACTCACACCCGGATGTCTGCGGCACAGTGAACTCTCTCGGCTCTAAGTCTTCCCGGATAATCACCGCTACCCCACCGCCCCTTCCCTGGGCCCGTGGCTGGTGGAATGCTCCCTCGTGGCCCAATATAAGGGAGGCCTTGTTATTAAACTGGGAAAAGATTAAAAGATCACACTACTTAAAAACTCCAGCCTGGATATCAACCACTGAAGCATTTTCATATCCAATAATATATAAAAAGGAACAAACAGTAAGATATGTTGAAATATTGAATACAGAGGGTGAACTCAAACCTATTCAAGAGCTGAAACAAGAAGGAATAGAAATGAATTGGTATTCATACTTACAGATACAATCTAGATATAATGAAGATAGAAAATCAATAGGTCTTTACAATGAAATGACTGAGTTAGATAAAATTTTAATTGGTACTGATGAAAAAGTAATTAAAAAATTATATGGATATTTATTAGAGACTAAATTACAAGAGGAACAAGTTAAAGAAACTATGATAGCTTGGGGGGAAAACTTTGGGTATGGGATAGACTTAGAAAAATGGCAGAAATTGTTGTCTCAAAATTATAAAATGACAATGTCAACTGCATATAGAGAAAATTTGTATAAGATGTTTTACAGGTGGCATCTATCCCCAACGAGAATTGCAAGAATGTCCAAGAATAAATCGGAAAAGTGTTGGAAATGTCATCAGATACCAGGTTCATACTACCACATGTGGTTGACTTGTATTGAAGCTAAAAGATACTGGACTAAAATCCACATGTGGTTGGAGAAAATGATACACAAACACATAGACCTCAAACCAGAGATCTTTTTACTGGGAATTATACCAGAAATTTATAATAAAGACTTAAAATATTTGATTCGAAATGTTTTAACAGCAGCTAGAATCGTATTTGCAAAACACTGGAAAAACGAAATGATACCAAAACAGGAAGTAGTTATTCGAAAGATAATGGAGTGCGCTGAAATGAGCAAATTGACATTTGAAATTAGAGAACAAGAAGACGAGCAATTTTATAAGATATGGGATTTGTTTTATCAGTGGCTGGAAAAAAGAACCTGGACATGAAAAATGTTTTATTTATGTTTTAATTGAAGGAGAAAAGTGAGAATACAATAATGTTGTTAAAAAGACTAATAACGATACAATGTTTTAATTGAAGGAGAAAAGCAAAAATATAATAATCTTGTTAGACTAACAATAATACAATGAAACACTGACATATATATGAATAATTTAGAATTTTTTGTTATAAAATGAAGGATAAAGATAATAAATGAACTAATGTACATTTGATAGAAGATTGGTAATATAATATATAACTCTAAGTGCATACCATAAAGATATCCTGTTGAAAGCAGTGAAAGATATACAAACATAAACACTTGGTAAATTCTTTTATACTGTAAAAATATTTAAAATGAGACAATGATTGCATAAAGGTATGTTGTTGCTAAGCAGACAATCAAGAATGTAAGAGAATTAAGCTTATTGAAAAGAAAGAAATATTAATCGTAATTGAACATAAGCTGCACAATGAAAATGAGGTTTTTGGCTATATTGGATGGAAAAACTGGGATTGTATATGTAATTGAAAATGCGAATGCAAAAGCACTTGTAACCAAACGACATGCTGTATGTAATGGATGAAAACTTTTTAATGTTGTCTTTGATGCTTAAAAATAAAAAAAACATGTGGAAAAAAATAAATAAAAAAAACAGAGGGGGCAAGACAGAGGGGAATCCAGTAGAAAATGGCACGCGGGGGGGGGGGGAGAACCTTGGGAGATCGGGAGGGGCAAGACAGAGGGGAATCCAGTAGAAAGCTATCGCACGCTGGGGAAAGAACCTTGGGAGATCTGAGGGGGTAAGACAGAGGGGAATGCAGTAGAAAGCTATAGCACGCAGGGGAAACAAAGCTTGGGAGATAAGAGGGGGCAAGACAGAGGGGAATCCAGTAGAAAGATGTTGCACGCGGGGGGGGGGGGAGAACCTTGGGAGATGGAGGGACAAGACAGAGGGGAATCCAGTAGAAAGCTATCGCACGCTGGGGAAAGAACCTTGGGAGATCAGAGGGGGAAAGACAGAGGGGAATCCAGTAGAAATCTATCGCACGCTGGCGAAAGAACCTTGGGAGATCAGAGGAGGCAGGAGAGGGAGATCCAGTAGAAAGCTATCACACACTGGGGAAAGAACCTTGGGAGATCGGAGGGGGAAAGACAGAGGGGAATGCAGTAGAAAGCTATCTCACGCTGGGGAAAGAACTTTGGGAGATTTGAGGAGACAGGAGAGGGGGATCCAGTAGAAAGCTATCGCACACTGGGGAAAGAACCTTGGGAGATCGGAGGGGGAAAGACAGAGGGGAATGCAGTTGAAAGCTATCACACACTGGGGAAAGAACCTTGGGAGATCAGAGGAGGAAAGACAGAGGGGAATCCAGTAGAAAGCTATCACACTTTGGACTTGACACTGAATTGGGCTTGGATAGTGCTGATGGGCGGGGCGGGGGGGGGGGGAGTGAGCAAACGATAGGGCCAGGGCAGGCATTCTGGATGTTACTTCCGGGTCCACAGGTCAAACATCCTCTCACCGGATCAGTAACTTTCACCATCCGGTTCTCCAGAGATCTGCAGAAACCCAGCACTGCCAGTACCCCATCTCCACCGTGTTGTCTGAGTGGAAGTGAAACTCTGTGCCTGTTACTGTTCCAGCCAAGGGGCCATTCATCTGGTCCTTCAAGAGTTACTCTCATCTCTTCAGTCCATAAAACCTTGTCCCAGTCTTGCCATTTCAACTTATGTGTCTTGTTCAGTGGTGGTGGAGTTTCAGCCTTCCTTACCTTGGCCATGTCTCTGAGCACTGAACACCTTGTACTTCTGGGCACTCCATGTATGTTGCAGTTCTGGAATATGACAGCACTGGAGGATAATGGGTTCCTGGTAGCTTCACGTTTGATTCTTCTCAAATCTTTGGCAGTTAATGTGCATCTTTTTTTCCTCAACATGTTTCTTGTGACCCTGTTGACTTCAACAAAATGTTTGATGGTTCTGTGATCATGCCCCAATATCTTAACAATTTCAAGAGTGCTGCTTCCCTCTGAAAGACCTTTTTACAATTTTTGACCTTTCAGACTCAGTTAAATCTCTTTTTTGGCCCATTTTGCCTGAGGAAATGAAGCTGCCTAATAATTATGCACACCGTGATCTCCTTAGGCCACACCATCCCTCATTACACAAATACACATCACCTGATATGCTTATATCCACTAAGCATTCAAGTTTATACAGTGTGAAGGTGGAAAATATGCATGAAAATGATATGGTCAAAATTCTCACTTGCCTAATAATTGTGTACACAGTGTAAGTCTAAGTACTATTGCTATTGCTATACAGGTGTTACTGTCAACCCTGAAGCTGACCTGACCAGAGCCATTTTCGAACTTCAGTGTTGCCACACTGTAACTGAGGGATAGGGAAGGGGGATTAGAGGTAGCTGGGGTTTTGTAGCCACAATAAAATACTTTCTCTTGGGAACCAAGGACATTCTCACACCTGGACCGTGGAAGGAGGAGTGAGGTCATCAGACAACCAGACAGTGTCTTGATTGGACCATGTGATTGATTGTTTGGGGTTGTGGGGAAACTTTCTCTTTTAATTAGGTGAAAACCATGGGGACCTTTGGAGTCGGTTTTCACCAGATCTGTGCCAATATGATATTACCAATAAAGCTATTCTTTGAGAAACCCACCTGCCTCAGAGTTTTGCTTGCTATGGGACTATTACTTGGAACCCTGACAGTTACATTTGAGCATTGTGAACTATGCTGTTATGCAGGTTGGTGTACTTACCAGTTTCCTCCAACCTGGTACCATTGAGAACTATGGGAGATATAATCAAGTATTTCTGGAGGAACCAGATTGGGAGAGTTAGGCTTATATGTGTTCACTACATGTAATCATGCTCCCTGTCCAGGAAATCTCATTTCTTTGCAACAGTTGCTGCTTTTCTTAGACAGTATTTATAGAAATATCTCTGTAAGTGAAATACATTTGACAAAGAGGACATACCATGTTTCCCCAAAGATAAGACCTAACCAGAAAATAAACCGTAGCCTAATTTTTACCATGCTCCTAATATAAGCCCTACCCCCAAAATAAGCCCCAGTTAAGGTCGTCATCGTGTGTGGGCATGGCCAGCATTGAAGGTGGCGAGGGTGTGGGAGCAGATGGTGTTCAGCAGCAGCCGCAGCCCACAGAGCACAGGTGAGTTGATTACCTGTCCAAGCAGCAAGCGGGGGGGGGGGGGGCATGCAATCCGGAAGTGCCGCCCGGGCCACTGGAAAACTGAGAATGTGGTCCAGAGCAGGCGGGCGGCTGCGGAAGGCTCATCTTTGCGTGGCAGCACTGGCAGCAGATGAAGGCAGAGGAGGGGAAGGCAGACATCTCTCACTTTGCCTGCAGCCCACACAGTGCCTCCGGATCACCTGTGTTCCCCCCCCACCCCGTGCCTCTGCCTCCATCTGCTGTCGGTGCCACTGTGCAAAGACGAGCCTTCTGTGGCTACATGCCCGCTCCGGCCCTTGACTCTTGGCTTTCTGCCTTCCGCACGGTGCATCCAGATTGCGTCATTCCCCCCCCCCCCCACGCCTCTGCCTCTGTCTGCTGCTTGGACAGGTAACTCCCCTGTACTGCATGCACTGCGCAGCCCCAGATTGCACCAACCATGGGGCTGGCGAGCTGCAGCTGCTGCCAGACACTGTCAGCCCCTACACACTTGCCGCCTCTTGTGTGCATGCTGGGGGGAGGGGGCCAGCCAGGCTGAACACCCTGATACCATGTTTTCCCCAAAATAAGTCCTAATGCTTATTTTGGAGCCCCAAAAAATATAAGTCTGGGTCTTATTTTGGGAGAAACACGGTATGTGCATATCTACACATGCTTCCTTCCATTTCTTATACACCTCATATATTAGCTTTTTAGAGCTATTGTATGCCTCAATACTATGTTTTAATTCAGATTCAAGAGAATATTCTATAAGCAGACTGCATCACTGGTGATCTACCAAAGCAAATGCAACCTGACGTGCTGGATGTATTATGCATAATGTTAAGGAGGGATTCTATTTAATTGACCGTACTCCCCTGTATAGGCTAGAACAGGGGTGTCAAACTCTCATCGTCATGGCAACATCAAGTGAGGTATCGGGACTTTTTCCCTTTTTACTAAACTGGGCCTGGGCAGCGTGTGACGAAACTGGCCCGTAGGTCGCAAGTTTGACAGCCCTGGGCTAGAACAATCAGTCCTTCAGTTCATGCTTAGCTTCCTGACCTCTTAGTTTTGCCTGTTCTGTAAAATTTCTCTTTCATGCTTCTCTGTTTCATCCTTGGGTGGTGAACAAATACAATATATGCATTTGCAGCATGGCGCTTAGTGCAGCCAAAATTGTGTGCAGTGTCTTTAGAATTCTGGCCAGAGCAATGCAATCTTCATTGGCACTGGCCCATGGATGCTATTGTTACAGAGAGCAGGTACCTGCTATGTTTGCACTGTCAAGGCTTAGTATAGGGAGGAGGAGGAAGAGAGAATTGGCGCCTGCAAGTTGTGCAGGCCCGGTACACTACAGATTCCCTGCACAAATGATGCTGTGTTGACAACATAAGAATAATACAGGGCCCATGTATTATGCTCTTCTGATTCTTTATGCACCAGGCAACTCTGAATTGGGAATTCCCTTTAACAGCTAACTGGCTTCTAACCTGTCCTATCATCTCTTTTGCAGTGATTACATCATTAAAGAGAAGGCAGTGCTGCTTCAGAAGAAGGACAACGAAGGCTTTGGCTTTGTGCTAAGAGGGGCTAAGGGTGAGAGGGGAACTTAAGGACAACTTTGGAGACTATGGTTGTCCCTAGCTGCTTAGACTGCTTATGCAAATGGACTTGTTTCCACAATGATTCCCCACCAACCTACAAAGCTTACAGCAATTTTGGATGTCTCTAGGACGAGCTGATAGAGAATAAATAGTTCCTGTTGGAACCATGTCTTTTATCTTTAGATGTTATGGAGCTTGTTTGTTTGTTTGTTTGTTTTATTGGATTTATATGCCGCCCTTCTCCCAAAGGACTCAGGGTGGCGTACAACATTAAAAAACACATATCACAAAAGTTAAAAGGAAATTAGATAAATATCCAAAATACAAACCCAATTAATATGACAATAACATTTTAAAAATTAGATAAAATTAACAGGCCAGGCCGGCTTGCTGGAAAAGCAAACTTTTTAGGGCGCGTCGGAAGGACCGGAGGTCAGGGATTATGCGAAGCTCCGGGGGCAGCTCATTCCAGAGGGAAGGTGCTCCCACAGAGAAGGCTCTCCCCCTGGGGGTCACCAGCTGACACTGTCTGGCCGCGGCACCAGTGGTGGGATTCTGCCGGTCCTCACCGGTCCGTGCGAACCGGTTGATGATCGAACCCTGAAGTAACTTCTGGGCCCTGGGAACTGGCCCCGGCCCTGTTGCTCGCTCCCCCTGCCCCTCCGGTCACTGCTCGCTTGCTCCCCGCTTGCTCCCCCCACCTGTCCCTGGACTTGGCTAAGATGCCTGGCCACCAGCAAGTATGGGCGCGGGGGTGGGGATGGCGGCAGGAGATTACGCGGCGTGGCTGGCAACTTTGGCTAGTTTGGGGACCTCGCAAGGTCAGGGATTATGCGAAGCTCCGGGGGCATCTCATTCCAGAGGGAAGGCGCTCCCACAGAGAAGGGTCTCCCCCTGGGGGTCGCTAGCCGACACTGTCTGGCCGACGGCACCCTAAGAAAGCCAACTCTGTGGGATCGCACTGGACGGTGGGAGGTTAATGGTGGCAGTAGGTGGTCTCGCAGGTACCCTGGGCCTAAGCCATGGAGCGCTTTAAAGGTCATAATTAGTACCTTGAATAACACCCGGAAAACAACGGTCAACCAGTGCAGGCCGCCTAAAAGGGGTGTAACATGGGAGCACCAAGGTACCCCCATGATAACCCGTGCGGCCGCATTCTGGACCAGCTGAGGCCTCCGGGTGCTCTTCAAGGGCAGCCCCATGTAGAGAGCATTGCAGTAGTCCAGGCGAGAAAGGACGAGGGCATGAATGACTGTGCATAGAGCCTCCTGATCCAGGAAGGGGCGCAACTGATGTACCAGGCGAACCTGGTAAAAGGCCACCCTGGTCACGGCCGTCAGGTGATCTTCTAAACTAAGCCATGTGTCCAGGAGGACTCCCAGATTGCGGGCCCTCTCTGAGGGGGCTAAAATTTCTCCCCCTATCATCAAAGATGGGACAAGATGCACAAATCGGGATGACGGAAACCACAGCCACTCAGTCTTGGAGGGATTGATCTTGAGCCTGTTCCTCCCCATCCAGATCCGCACAGCCTCCAGGCATTGGGACATCACGTCGAGGGCATCGTTTGGGTGGTTTGGGGTAGAGATGAAAAGTTGGGTATCATCAGCATATTGATGATACCGTACCCCAAAACCATGGATGATCTCACCCAGCGGTTTCATATATATGTTGAACAGGAGGGGTGAGAGAACCGCCCCCTGGGGCACCCCACAAGTGACGCGCCTGGTGGTCGATCCCTGCCCTCCAGTCAACACAAACTGCGACCGATCTGACAGGTAGGAGGAGAACCACCGTAAAATTGTGCCCCCCACTCCCAACCCCCCGAGTCGTTGCATTAGGATACAATGGTCGATGGTATCGAAAGCTGCCGAGAGGTCTAATAGGACCAGGACAGAGGAGCAGCCCCTGTCCCGGGCCCGCCAGAGAACATCGACCAACGCGACCAATGCCGTCTCTGTGCTGTACCCAGGCCTGAAACCCGAATGAAATGGATCCAGGTAGACAGCTTCATCCAGGTACTGGGGAAGCTGACGTGCTACCACACTCTCGACAACCTTCGCTACAAAGTGAAGGTTGGAGATCGGACGATAGTTGGCCAAAGAAGCTGGGTCCAGGGAAGGCTTCTTAAGGACGGGCCTCACCACTGCCTCCTTCAAGGAGGTGGGAAAGAACCCCTCTCTCAATGAAGTGTTGGTAATCGCCTGGAGCCAGCCTCGTGTCACCTCCCGGGAAGCCAAAACTAACCAAGAGGGACACGGGTCCAGCACACAAGTGGCAGCACTGAGTCTCCCCATAATCCTGTCCATGCCCTCGGGGGTCACAGGGTCAAACGCATCCCAGATTGTCTCCACAAGATTCATCCCCGTCGGCTCGCCCGAATCTACCCAGTCAGAGTCCAAGCCTGTCCGGATCTGAGCGATTTTATCCTGCAGATACTGAACAAATTCTTCAGCCCTACCCTGCAAGGGGTCTTCCCCAGTTCCTTGGTTAAGTAAGGAGCGGGTCACCCTAAACAGCGCGGCTGGGCAGTTATTTGCGGATGCGATAAGAGCAGAAAAATGTTGCCGTTTTGCCGCTTTTATCGCCACAAAGTAGGATTTAATATGAATTCTTATTAGTGTTCAATCAGAGTCGGACCGGCTGGCCCTCCAGCCACTCTCTAGGCATCTTTTCCGGCCATTCATCTCCCGGAGCCCCTCGGTAAACCAGGGAGCCACCCGGGATCGACACCGGGTCAGAGGCCTCAAAGGCACAACGTGATACAAGGCCTCAGTGGCCGCCCTATCCCAGGCTTCCACTAGGGCTTTGGTCGAGTTGTGAGCAAGGGATTCAGGAAAAGTCCCAAGCTCCATCAGGAACCTTTCGGGGTCCATCAGGCGCCTGGGGCGGAACCATCTACTTAGTTCCGCCTCCCTGCGCCGAGGGGTAGCAGTATGGAAGTCAAGCCTGATGAGGAAATGATCAGACCATGACAAGGGTTGAATAGAAATATCCCCTAAATCTAGATCATTCATCCACTGCCCAGAGACAAAAATCAGGTCGAGCGTGTGTCCCCCATTATGGGTGGGGTCTTGAATTAACTGAGTTATGTCCATAGCTGTCATGGAAGCCATGAACTCCCGAGCTGAATCGGATGTCTCGCCAATGGAAGGCAGATTGAAATCCCCCAGGACCATACGCCTGGGGAAATCAACCGCCAATCCAGCTAACACATGCAGCAGCTCCGGCAGGGCCGATGAAACGTAACAGGGAAACAGGTACGTAACAAAAAGGCCCACCTGAGCTCCAAGGCCCCACTTCACAAAAAGGGACTCACACCCGCCTATCTGAGGAACAGTGACTTCCTGAGGTCTGAGACTTTCCCTAATAACCACCATCACCCCCCCTGCCCCTGCCCTGGGCTCTTGGCTGGTGAAACGCCCGGAAGCCTGGTGGGCATAGTTCGCTAAGGGCAACACCCCCATCATGGCCCAACCAGGTCTCCGTAATGCACGCCAGGTCCGCTCTACCCTCTTGTATGAGGTCGTAAATGAGGGGAGCCTTATGTACCACGGACCTGGCGTTAAGCGACACCAGCCAGAGACCAGGGTCCTGTAATCCCGAGCACCCGGGGGTGCGAGAAGGGCAATGAGGGTCAGAACGCTCGATCGCTCTTAAACAGCAAACCTGTGTCCTCCGAACATAATTTGGCCCTCGGCCCCCACCATATCTGCCTCTCCCACAAACTTTAGAGATGGTGAACTCCCCAATGGAATGGCTTAATGTCTCCCCCGGAATCCCAACCCTTCCCAGCACTCCCGACCCACGCCCATTAGTTAGTTCTGGCCTGTGCCCTGGCAGACTCCCCCCCAAGCCTGTCTGAGGCATCCGAATCAACCCCCCCTCCCCCCCTTAAAATTTGATTTTGAAACCCCTGTAAAAAACCCCTAAGAAATCTCTTCTTCGCATGCCACCTCTCGGGATCCCAAGATACGTCATTAAGGAAGTGTCTTGATAGGCAAGAAGGCCATCCCCAGGAAAGGGGGAGTTCCCGGAGGGAGTAAAGTTCTGTCGCAATATAACATAGAGGAGAGTGTGGCATCAACCAAACGGGATGACATCATGGGGAGATGGAACGAGGAGATGACATGTCCGGGAGGGAGCAGCCGGCAGTGTTCAAGGGGGTAGCGGGAAGCTTATGTCCATCATAAAAATAGTCGGTGTTGAGGACAATATGTAAGAGTAACGGCCAGCTGTCAAAATCGCAACAGATACTAACTTGCGACGTGGTGAAGCGGCCAGTGATGGCGGCAACGAGGACAGCGGGGGCATCGGCGGCTGCTCCAACTTCAACTCCAACAGCTTAGCTCCGCCCACACCAGCCGCACTCATATCCATCGCCAGGGCCGCACTCCGTTGACCCAGTCCATAATATCATAGGAGGGGGGGGCAAATGGCCAAATGGCACAGTACGGTGGCCCAGGCAACGATGGTGATACCGGAGGGGGGCACAACGAAGGACCACCACCCCCACTCCAACCGCACCCACGCCAACTACCGAAGCCATCTTCCGCTGGCGTTAATATCCATGCCAGCTGCCTCAGCCACTCCTCGCTGATCCAATTTATCATGTCCATAAGCAAGGTGGAGGGGGGGAGCAACCAGGATAACATCACGGCGTGGGGAGCGGCAGCTGCAGAGACCCCAGGCCGGGCGTCCTGCCGCCACCGCTGACCACACCCACGCCGGCTGCAGAGACCCCAGGCCGGGCATCCTGCTGCAGCTGCTGACCACACCCACGTCGGCAGCCGCCAACGCTCTCCATTCTCCTTTCACCGCCAACCGCCCCATTTCACTCACGATGTTCCGGCTACAAGGCAGGACATCACAGCTCAAGGGTATCCCCGAGGTTCCAGGAAGTTCTCATAGCTGGACCTGGAACCAACAATGGGATAGGGTACCCCTGCAAGCCCCAAGAAGGACAATCATCTCCCCGAAGCTCTCCTCAAACGCTTCAGGACACCATCTTGGGCATGCGTAGTAAGAGTGTATGCAGATTTCTCAGGATCAAGAGAAGTGGGTACAAGATGTGACTGTCCAAGTATGGAACTTGGTTCTCTCACAGGGGAGTCCAAATATATAGTCTACTCTAAAATTGGACACTTGGCTAGAGCCTTTCCCTTTCTCCCAGATAACATGTGTGGAGCTCAGTGTTGGATGATCAGAAATAAGAGGACAAAAGTCCTGCCTGTGTTCTGAGGCAGTGGAAACAGATTCTGTGCTTGAAACAAATTGGATTCTGTTTCCTAGAGGGTTGGTATGACAGAATTCCAAAGCCAGGTTCCAACCCCATGCACTTTCCTTCGGCTGTCAGTCTTCTCCATTTTCTCAAGGACTCATTTCCAGAAGAATCTTCACACCTCTCTCTCTTTACAGTACAGACCCCAATTGAGGTGTTCATACCTAGACCTGCTTTCCCTGCTCTACAGTACCTGGAATCAGTGGACAAAGGAGGCTTGGCGAGCTGGTCTCAGGATGGGTGATTTTCTCATCAGGGTAATGGCTTAGCACAATGCTGATGCTCCTTTTGGACTTCTTACAAAATCTTAGCTATGTTAGAAAATGAACCATGAATTGTCAGTATAGTAATGTCAGAATGTGGTTGCTAGCCAATATATAGTGTCAACTCTCCGTGTTGACATTCCATGCATACTGTCGGCAGAGCCGGATCTCAGATTACAGTAGCTGGGTTGAGATGGGTGTATCTATTGGGAAACGTGATTTATGACACAGACTGAAGGGAGGAAAGGAACAGGGGCAAAGTTCAAAAGCAGATAAAGAAAGCAAAGAAATGGCTGCGTATAAGAATTGCCTAATGAAGAATGCCTAATGAAGCTGTTAATAAATCACTGGTTTTTGTATTACAATAAAAAAGAAGTTTTACCTCTCCACAAAATATTTGAGGTTAAGACTCCCTAGCAAGAAACTGGGACCAAACTTTGTGGGACCATTCCCCATAGTAAAGATCATCAACCCAGTCTCAGTGCAACTGAAACTGCCCCGACTGCTAGGGAAGATACACCCAGTATTCCATAGTAGCCTCTTACAACCCGTGATCGGATCCACTCTGAGACCACTGCCCCAGGACCCCCCCAGGCCCTGTGGTCATAGGGGGCCATACCCATTATGAGGTGCCACACATCCTTGATTTGAGGTGGCACAGGAGACAACTCCAGTACTTAATCAAGTGGAAGGGCTACCCCTTGTCAGAGGCATCTTGGGTAAAGAGTAGAAATATCCAGGCTGATCACCTTATAGAAAGATTCCATGAAAAAAATCCAAACAAACCTGGGGGGAGTATGTAGCCTTGAATCTTATACTTGTACTCAAATTTCTTTGCTCGCAGAGATTACTTTTGAAAAGTGAGGAGAGCTGGATGTTAACTCTCCGTGTTGACATTCCACGCATATGGTCGGCGGAGCCAGATCTCAGATTACAGTAGCTGGGTTGAGATGGGTGTATCTATTGGGAAACGTGATTTATGACACAGACTGAAGGGAGGAAAGGAACAGGGGCAAAGTTCAGAAGTAGATAAAGAAAGCAAAGAAATGGCTGCGAATAAGAATTGCCTAATGAAGAATGCCTAATGAAGCTGTTAATAAATCACTGGTTTTTGTATTACAATATTGGCTCGCTTATTATGAATCAGGCATCATTAGGAAACTTTACATATAGTATTGTTGAAAGAAATGTCCTTCTGGGTTCGGCTCCAAGTGGGGAAAAAGACACTGGAGACATGGAGGCCGCTTGGAAAGATGGTTTTAATGGTGGACAGGACAACATGGCCTGAGTCCTGAACAGAAAAGGTGATCACATGCTTCAATGTTGGTGGAGAAGAGAAGAGAAGGGAAGAGAAGGGAAGAGAAGAGAAGAGACTGAAGAAGGGCTTGCAGGGCTTTTTATAATCTGTTCGGCCCCACCAATCTGTTTCCTGTTCCTGTGTAAGAAATGTATTCTGATTGGTTGCCAGACTCCCATGGGCCCGTGCAAGGGCAACCCTCTAGGCTGAGTTTTGAATCCAGGTTTGGTTGAGTTCTCAGATGCCATGTGGTCAGTTGAGTAAAAGGCAATATTATCCTGCTAAAGTAGAATAAAATATGGATTAAAATATAAGAATGAAGACGTGGCATAAAAGGGACTGTTAGAAGCTTGCTTAAAGGGACAGGGAAATGTCATCAGCCTTCAATCACAACATGTTCCAGCAAATGTCCCTATGTCAAAAGTCCAAAACCACAAGGTTCAATTAAAGTTCGTTAATGGCATGTAGTCCATACCTGTAACAAAAGGAGAAGTAAGACCCCCATATCCTTATAAGGCTTTTTCCTCAAGGTAACCAATAAGAAATGAGTAAAGTGTTTCCGTGTTACACTGTCTTTGAGAATGTATAAGAATGCGTGCTTCGATAATAAAGATTGTTCAGAATTTGCAATGTTAGCCATGGGCTAACGTTTCTGAACCTGGCTGCCAAATAAACTTTTCCTGTATCCTGAGAAGTCTAAGCCTGTCATTTTCTGCAACAATTCTGGCGACCGCGGCAGGACTTAGAGCGATATTTCGCTGAGGACGGAACGGACCGACCGGTGCTCCATCGAGGCCATTTCGCCCTTCTTCAGGCACCACAGAGATCTTTCTCTGGAAGGGGGCCGATGACCCCTCTTGGGCATCCGGAGGACACCACCGATCCAAGAATCTGACCAGGATCAGGACAAGTTAATAAAAATTACGCCGGCTGAGAAAGAAGACGCCTGCAGGCAAGTATCAAAAGAATTGTAGACCCACTCGGTTAGGAGTGGAAGAGGGGGACCGATCACCCCCCTGAGCCCGGGATAGCGTCCCTTCCAAATGGAACCGGCATATCCTAATGAGGCTCTAGGTTTGTGTGGGTGGTTAAGTCGTTGCAGTTCCTGAAGGCGACCGTGGTGTTCCGGCACCCCAGGTTGGTGACAGTGTCTTAGAAATAGAACATGGGAAGGTGGGGAGCGTTCCTCGAATGCCTCTCCAATGCATATTGAGGAGAAAAAAGCTTAGAGAGTTTTAGTAAAAAGTCTCTGGCAGAGAAATTATCCTCACCCCTATTACAAAAGCCTCAAGGAGGAAAGAAAAAGCTTTGTAATAATAATAATAATAATAATAAATATTTATTTGTTAGCCGCACCCTCTCCCGAAGGACTCGGGGCGGCGTACAATGAAACATATGAAATAAATATGGACAAAACAAACATATAACAGAGACATATACCGAGACATACACAAGGAGGAGGTCGGCTGATAAATAAAACAATTAAAATACAATATTTAAAAACCCCTAGATAATTAAATATAATTAAAATACCCAGTAAAAGCCCGTCAGGAGCGATATGGTTAGATCAAAGTTGAGCCAGGCCAGCTGCTTGGAATAGGTGGGTCTTAAGCTTAATACGAAAGGAGCGGAGGTCAGAGGTATTCCTAATATCCGGAGGGAGGTCATTCCACAGGGCTGGGCCCGCCACAGAGAAGGCTCTACTCCTAGGCGCCGCCCCCCGACACTGTCTTGTGGACGGCACCTGGAGGAGGCCCTCTCTGTGCGAGCGGATTGGTCGCAGGGATGTATGGGGCAGAATACGATCCCGCAAGTAACTAGGTCCTGAGCCATGGAGCGCTTTAAAGATTATTATCAAAACCTTGAAATGCACCCGATAGACCACAGGAAGCCAGTGCAGCTCGCGCAGGAACGGTGTCACATGGGAGTACCTAGTACTCCCCATAATTACCCGCGCGGCTGCGTTCTGGACCAACTGTAGCCTCCGGGTGCATTTCAAGAGAAGCCCCATGTAGAGAGCGTTACAGTAGTCCAAGCGAGACGTCACCAGCGCATGAGTGACTGTGCGTAAGGCGTCCCGGTCCAGTAGGGGGCGCAATTGACGCACCAGGCGAACCTGGTGGAACGCCCCCCTTGCCACGGCTGTCAAATGGTCATCCATGGACAGCCGGGCATCCAGGAGGACGCCCAAATTGCGCGCCCGCTCCACGGGGGCAAGTTGAATGCCCCCAATGGCCAATGATGGAATTGGTCACAGGGAGGGGCAGATACGAGGACAGATTAAGAACTTATAGTCGGTTGGGAGACCGTGGTTGCTGGTTACACCCGGTCGCTTGTACCAATCCCCGCGGTCTAGGTGGTCAAGAGTTACAGACCCAGGGCCTGAGGCTGTTGTTATGCAATGCGAGGTCCGTTGTTAACAAGGCCCCCCTCATTCACGATCTAATTTTAGAGGGGGAGCCAGACCTCGCGGGAATAACGGAGACCTGGTTGGGCCACGAGGGAGGTCTTCCCCTCGTGGAAATGTGCCCACCAGCCTACCGAGCATTTCATCAGCCCCGGGCCCAGGGAAGGGGCGGTGGGGTGGCAGCAATTATTCGGGAGGACTTAGAGCCGAGGGAGTCTACTGCGCCACAGACGTCCGGATGTGAATCCCTTGTTGTGAAATGGGGCCCTGGGAGACAGTTGGGCCTGCTGATAGTATACCTGGCTCCTCGCTATACATCAGCGGCCCTGCCTGAACTCCTCGAGCTGATCGCATCGGTGGCGGTTGAGACCCCCAAACTTTTAGTGATGGGGGATTTTAACCTGCCATCGATGGGAGAAGCATCAGAGGGGGTTCGGGAGTTCATGGCTTCCATGACAGCCATGGACCTGACTCAAATGATTCAGGGCCCGACACACGAGGGAGGACACACTCTGGACCTCGTTTTTGTCTCTGGCCAGTGGTTGAGTGATCTGGGAGGAGGGGACTTAACCATCACTCCCCTGTCATGGTCAGATCACTCACTCCTTCGTCTTGACTTCCCTGGTGCTACCTCCCGCTGCGGGGAGGCGGAACCGGAAAGCACTAGATGGTTCCGCCCCAGGCGCCTGATGGAACCAGATAGGTTCCAGACGGAGCTTGGGCCACCTCCTGTAACCTTGACCCGCCCCCGGGTAGAGGACCTGGTGGTCGCGTGGAATAATGCGACTTCCGGGGCCTTGAACCGGGTGGCGCCTTTGCGGCCTCTCCGGCGGCAACGATCCACCCTGGCCCCTTGGTTTACCGAGGAGCTGAGGGTGATGAAATGCCACAAGAGACGTCTAGAGAGTCGTTGGAGATCCTCTCGTTCCGAACTTGATCGAACACAGGCACGAGCCCATTTAAGGACGTACCTTGTGGCATTGAGAGTGGCCAAACGCCAATATTGTGCCACTCTCATTGCATCCGCAGAGAACCGCCCTGCCGCCCTGTTTCGGGTGTCCCGCTCCCTCTTGTTTCAGAGGCCGCGGGAGGCCCCTCTACAGGGCAGAGCAGAGGAATTTGGGAAATATCTGCAGGATAAAATCGCTCAAATTCGGAAGGATTGGGTCCCTGTTAGTGGTCCAATGGAGACGTCCGTGGTGAGTCTTGAGGAATCGACCTGGGAGGAGTTTGACTTGGTTTCCATCGAGGATTTGGACAGAATGCGTGGACGACTGCGACCCACCACATGTTTATTGGACCCGTGCCCCTCCTGGCTTGTACTGGCATCCTGGGAGGTTACACGAGACTGGCTCCTGGACCTAGTGAACGCCTTGCTGAGCCGCGCCAGTCCGGCTTCCGCCCCGGTCACAGCACGGAGACGGCCTTGGTCGCGTTGGTGGATGATCTCTGGAGGGCCAGAGATAGAGGTTGTTCCTCTATCCTGGTCCTATTAGACCTCTCGGCGGCTTTTGATACCATCGACCATGGTATCCTGCTGCGCCGGCTGGAGGGGTTGGGGGTCCGGGGCACCGTTTTGCGGTGGTTCGGCTCCTACCTTTCTGGCCGGACGCAGCGTGTGTTGGCAGGGGAGGAGAGGTCGACCCTACGCCCCCTTACTTGTGGGGTGCCACAGGGGTCGGTCCTCTAGCCACTCCTGTTCAACACATATATGAAGCCGCTGGGTGAGATCATCCGTGGTTTCGGGGTGGGATACCATCTGTACGCTGATGATACTCAGCTGTACTTTTCCACCCCGAACCACCCCAACGAGGCCATCGAAGTGATGTCCCGGTGTGTGGAAGCCGTACGGATCTGGATGGATGACAACCGACTCAAACTCAACCCCTCCAAGACGGAGTGGCTGTGGGTACCGGCTCCCCGGTTCAGCCAATTAATTCCATCATTGGCCATCGGGGGCATTCAACTTGCCCCCGTGGAGCGGGCGCGCAATTTGGGCGTCCTCCTGGATGCCCGGCTGTCCATGGATGACCATGTGACAGCCGTGGCAAGGGGGGCGTTCCACCAGGTTTGCCTGGTGCGCCAATTGCGCCCCCTACTGGACCGGGACGCCTTACGCACAGTCACTCATGTGCTGGTGACGTCTCGCTTGGACTACTGTAACGCTCTCTACATGGGGCTTCCCTTGAAATGCACCCGGAGGCTACAGTTGGTCCAGAACGCAGCCGCGCGGGTAATTATGGGGAGTACTAGGTACTCCCATGTGACACCATTCCTGCGCGAGCTGCACTGGCTTCCTGTGGTCTATCGGGTGCGTTTCAAGGTTTTGATAACAATCTTTAAAGCGCTCCATGGCTTAGGACTTAGTTACTTGCGGGATCATATTCTGCCCCATACATCCCTGCGACCAATCCGCTCGCACAGAGAGGGCCTCCTCCAGGTGCCGTCCACCAGACAGTGTCGAGGGGCGGCGCCTAGGAGTAGAGCCTTCTCTGTGGCGGGCCCAGGCCTGTGGAATGACCTCCCCCCGGATATTAGGAATACCTCTGACCTCCGCTCCTTTCGTGTAAAGCTCAAGACCCACCTTTTTCAAGTTGCTGGCCTGGCTCAACTTTGATCCAACTATATCGCTCCTGACGGGTTTTTTATTTGGGGTATTTTAATTGCATTCAATTTATTTAGGGGTTTTTAAACATTGTGTTTTTACTTGTTTTTATCTATCAGTTCACCTCCTCCTTGTATATGTCGTATATATGTCTTGGTATATGTTTTGTTATATGTATGTCGATATATTTATTTCCTATGTTTTGTTGTACGCCGCCCCGAGTCCTTCGGGAGAGGGTGCGGCTAAGAAATAAATATTTATTATTATTATTATTATTAATTAATTGGCTGAACCGGGGAGCTGGTACCCACAGCCACTCCGTCTTGGAGGGGTTGAGCTTGAGTCGGTTGTCATCCATCCAGATCCGTACGGCTTCCACACACCGGGACATCACTTCGATGGCCTCGTTGGGGTGGTTCGGGGTGGAAAAGTACAGCTGAGTATCATCAGCGTACAGATGGTATCCCACCCCGAAACCACGGATGATCTCACCCAGCGGCTTCATATATGTGTTGAAGAGGAGTGGCGAGAGGATCGACCCCTGTGGCACCCCACAAGTAAGGGGGCGTAGGGTCGACCTCTCTTCTCCTGCCAACACACGCTGCGTCCGGTCAGAAAGGTAGGAGCCGAACCACCGCAAAACGGTGCCCCGGACCCCCAGCCCCTCCAGCCGGCGCAGCAGGATACCATGGTCGATGGTATCAAAAGCCGCCGAGAGGTCTAATAGGACCAGGATAGAGGAACAACCTCTGTCTCTGGCCCTCCAGAGATCATCCACCAACGCGACCAAGGCCGTCTCCGTGCTGTGACGGGGGCAGAAGCCGGACTGGCGCGGGTCTAGATAATCATTTTCCTCCAGATGTCGTGGAAACTGGTAGGCCACCACACTCTCTACAACCTTCGCCAAAAAGGGAAGGTTGGAGACAGGACGATAATTGGCCAGCTCCAAAGGGTCCAGGGAAGGCTTCTTGAGCAAGGGTCTCACCACCGCCTCTTTCAAGGCGGCCGGGAGAGACCCCTCGCTCAGCGAAGCATTCACTAGGCCCAGGAGCCAGTCTCGTGTAACCTCCCAGGATGCCAGTACAAGCCAGGAGGGGCACGGGTCCAATAAACATGTGGTGGGTCGCAGTCGTCCACGCAATCTGTCCAAATCCTCGATGGCAACCAAGTCAAACTCCTCCCAGATCGATACCTCAAGACTCGCCATGGACGTCTCCATTGGATCACTGACAGGAACCCAATCCTTCCGGATTTGAGCGATTTTATCCTGCAGATATTTACCAAATTCCTCTGCCCTGCCCTGTAGGGGGGCCTCCCGCGGCCTCTGAAACAAGAGGGAGCGGGACACCCGAAACAGGGCGGCAGGGCGGTTCTCCGCGGATGCAATGAGAGTGGCACAATATTGGCGTTTGGCCACTCTCAATGCCACAAGGTACGTCCTTAAATGGGCTCGTGCCTGTGTTCGATCAAATTCGGAGCGAGAGGATCTCCAACGACTCTCTAGACGTCTCTTGCGGCACTTCATCACCCTTAGCTCCTCGGTAAACCAAGGGGCTAGGGTGGATCGTTGCCGCCGGAGAGGCCGCAAAGGCGCCACCCGGTTCAAGGCCCCGGAAGTCGCATTATTCCACGCGACCACCAGGTCCTCTACCCGGGGGCGGGTCAAGGTTACAGGAGGTGGCCCAAGCTCTGTCTGGAACCTATCAGGTTCCATCAGGCGCCTGGGGCGGAACCATCTGGAACTTTCCGGTTCCGCCTCCCCGCAGCGGGAGGTAGCACCAGGGAAGTCAAGATGGAGGAGTGAGTGATCTGACCATGACAGGGGAGTGATGGTTAAGTCCCCTCCTCCCAGATCACTCAGCCACTGGCCAGAGACAAAAACAAGGTCCAGAGTGTGTCCTCCCTCGTGTGTCGGGCCCTGAATCATTTGAGTCAGGTCCATGGCTGTCATGGAAGCCATGAACTCCCGAACCCCCTCTGATGCTTCTCCCATCGATGGCAGGTTAAAATCCCCCATCACTAAAAGTTTGGGGGTCTCAACCGCCACCGATGCGATCAGCTCGAGGAGTTCGGGCAGGGCCGCTGATGTATAGCGAGGAGCCAGGTATACTATCAGCAGGCCCAACTGTCTCCCAGGCCCCCATTTCACAACAAGGGATTCACATCCGGACGTCTGTGGCACAGTAGACTCCCTCGGCTCTAAGTCCTCCCGAATAATTGCTGCCACCCCACCGCCCCTTCCCTGGGCCCGGGGCTGGTGAAATGCTCGGTAGCCTGGTGGGCACATTTCGACGAGGGGAAGACCTCCCTCGTGGCCCAACCAGGTCTCCGTTATTCCCGCGAGGTCCGGCTCCCCCTCTAAAATTAGATCGTGAATGAGGGGGGCCTTGTTAACAACGGACCTCGCATTGCATAACAGCAGCCTCAGGCCTTGTGTCTGTAACTCTTGACCACCTAGAACGCGGGGATTGGTACAAGCGACCGGGTGTAACCAGCAACTACGGTCTCCCAACCGACTGTAGATTCTTAAGCTGTCCTCGTATCTGCCCCTCCCTGCGACCGTTGGAATTAAAGAGCCCTGTATAGGAATGGTGTCCTCCCCCTCCTCCTCCCTTCTGCCCCTTCTGCTCGCGACCACACCTGGAGACCCGGCTCTCACATGGCTCCTGGTCTGACCCACCCACCCCCCCCTCCCTGGAACCCCCTAAAAACAATGTAAAACATTTAACTAAAAATCCCCTCAGCTTCCGTTTCTTCCACCTCTCGGGGTTCACAAACCCGTCATCAAGGCAGGGCCATACCTGCGAGAGAGGGGCCTCCCGCAGGCGGAGCAGGTCTAACCTTGAATAAATTGATAGAATATTAAAGCCCAATTGGGTAAGGGTGCAGGTAGTAAAAGTCAATAGCCGGAGGGCTAAGGTCTTAATGGGATACTAAAGCTGGAGGCTTTAGTATCCAGATAGTACTTGGAAAGAGGGCGGGGGGGAAATGTTCAAATATTCCCAAAGTGGAGCAAGGCAGAGATGTCATAAAAATGGGAACCAGTCTAAGGTGGTTGAGGATAGATATAATTACAGATGTGGGATCCTTAGTGGGTGGAGGGGGCATTCTGAGCCCAGCTGTTTTTAATCTAGGCAATCAGTCAGGCAATCAGTGAGAGTCTCAATGAAACTAATCTAGGCAATAATCTAGGCAATCAGTGAGAGTCTCAACGAAACATTTAGTTCCTGTCTGTTTGAACTTGCATGGTTGTCCTTGATGATGTGTTTAAGTGTTTTTTTGTCTTGTTAAAAAGAAAGAACAAATGGTCCCATTAGGTGGGGCCAGGAGAAAGAAAACCAAAAAGGTTATCTAAGGGATAGATCAAGTGGACCACAAACCTGGTCCAAGGGAGCAGTTGAGATAAAAACTCAAATTGCCCCTAAGGGAATTTTATTGCCAGAAGCTGAGGGGGAGCTACGTAAGGTGTGGATATATGCTCCATTCTCAATGGCTGATTTATGTAATTGGAAACATCAAATTCCTGCTTATAGAGAAAATCCAGATGAGATGCATGTCCTTTTTGCATCCATTTTTCTGAACTCACCAGTCTGCTTGGGCTGACATAAAAAGTCTGATGGAAATTTTATTAACCACAGAGAAAAGAAGGCTGGTAAAGGTAACCATGAATAAGCCTTTGCAGAAGGATCATGTAAAAAAAAAATCCAGACTGGACATGGTTACTGAAGGAACCAGATTAGGAACCTAGTACATTCAGCTGCAAAACTATTGGACCTTAGTTTTGTTAGGATTCAAACAAAAGTTAAGAATTTAGGGAAGGTCTATTAAATTCAACAGAAACAGGATGAAAATCCAGGGGAATTCCTAGAATGCATTTATCAAACCTTTAGGCAATATACCACATTAGATCCTGAGGTTGAAAAAAATAAGAGAATGGTCAATATGATCTGCAGAAGATGGGCTAAAAATACAGAAGGATCTTGACAAACTTGAACATTGGGCACTATCTAATAAAATAAAATTCAATGGTGAAAAGAGTAAGATTCTACATTTAGGCAACAAAAATGAAATGCACAGGTACAGTATAGGTGGTACCTTGCTCAACAGTAGTAACTGTGAAAGGAATCTTGGAGTCCTAGTGGACAACCATTTAAATATGAGCCAGCAGTGTGCAGCAGCTGCCAAACAAAGCCAACACATTTCTAGGCTGCATAAACAGAGGGATAGAATAAAGATCACGTGAAGTGTTAATACCACTATATAAGGCCTTGGTAAGGCCACACTTGGAATACTGCATTCAGTTTTGGTCACCACGATGTAGAAAAGATGTGGAGACTCTAGAAAGAGTGCAGAAAAGAGCAACAAAGAAGAGGGAGTCAAAAACTATTTTTCAAGGCACCTGAGGGTAGAACAAGAAGCAATGGGTGGAAACTAATCAAAGAGAGAAGCAACTTAGAACTGAGGAGAAACTTCCTGACAGTTAGAATAATTAATCAGTGGAACAGAAGTTGCCTCCAGAAGTTGTGAATGCCCCAACACTGGAAGTCTATAAGAAGATGTTGGATAGTCATTTGTCTGAAACGGTATAGGCAGGGGGTTGGACTAGAAGACCTCCAAGGTCCCTTCCAACTCTGCTATTGCATTGTATTGTATCTTCATTGGTCACTCTGTAGATGACATTAGGGAAAAAGGGGGGGGGCAGGAAAGGCACCTCTGAACTTGTGGAATGAGCATACAAGGGCTCAAAACCTCAGAAAAGAAGGAACTTCAAAAGGCAAGTGTCAGGCCTGTAATTCTGTTCCTTTTAGGATCTTTGGCCTGCCACATAATTAAAACATATATATATTATGCTGTTTCATTGGTATAGTAGTTGGGAGGGGGGAATAGAAAGGAGTAGGATTGTGGAATGTATTGTTATGAATTTCTTAGAAGCTCAAGGTCGTCTTTTGTCTCCGCACCTCGACACCTGGCCGGAAGAAGAGGGGTGTACATGCCAGCGTGGAAGATGAAGATTGGACCATGTGATGAATTATGGGGTGTGGGGAAAAATGATGAACTTTTAACTGGGTGAATTCACCGGATGTACATTAGAGTTGAAATTCACCAGCTTAATGCCAACATGCCTGTCTTATTAAATTGGAGTTTTAAGGACTACTTTGCCTTGGACAATGATTTAATTCTGCATGATATTTGGAACGCTGACATTATTTCAACTCTCCCTTAAAATTTTTTTTCTTTCATCGGGGTACTGAATCCCAGCTCTGACCCAACCCTGGGCAGGACAAAATTTCAGTGAAGATGGAGGAAGGAAAGAATGCAGCAGAGAAAGCTAAGGATGATGGATCGCTTATTTTTGTCGAAACCATCTATGCACCTTCTAAAGAAATAGTTCAACAAGCAGAGGCGAAGCAAAGGGGGCTTCAGCAGGGCGCCCGGCGAAAGGAACCGAAACCAAGATTTCCCTCACAGACGGAGTTAGACCTACGGGAGGAAGTTTCAGGATTTATTGCTTCTCAGGAATGCTTGCTAGAAGAAGAGGGGCCCCCCAAGGGGGCTCTGACAGACGACTGGAGCATGGGAAGAAGAGCAAATGAATGGAGATCTCAGTCGCTCTCACGCAGCCAGTCTTTGATGGGCGTTCCGGACCAATTCTGACGCCTAAATGTGAGTGAACAAAAACCCCTGGGGCCCCCAGAACCACCCGTGTGGAGCCTAGCAAAGCCCACATTATCCTTTCCCAGCAGAGAAACTGCTGCGCAGTGGAGCGGAGACCTTGGGTCTTTCCACACAGCCATCAGCGAATCAGCACCCCCCCCTCCTGGAGTGAAAAAAAGTTGGGAAGTAAAACTTAACCAGCCGAAAGGGGCCTGGAACACTTTCACCTCCCCCCCTCTGCAAAGCGATGGCTCTGGACCCATCAATCAAGCCAATTCAGGTTGGGCTTTCTTCCCGGGTCATGGATGGGCTCAATGCCAGTGGACGCCTGCCCCTTCCCAACTAATGGCGCCACCCCAAATAGCTGCTTAGAGGCAGAGCCAGGGACTGGGACCACCACAGGGCCCAGCCCCCCCACCAATGCCTCAGCAGGCTTTTGCCCAACCGATGGGTGTGGCCCCACAAAGAAGCTTACCACCCCAAGCAGCAGGCCGACAGGTTGCTCCGGTTCAACCACCAGCACCCCCTCCTCCTCCCACACCCCCAAGGTTCCGTGCAACCTATGATGGCAGCCGAGACAAACTAGCTTACTTTATGAATCGAGTGTTGGCATACATTGACCAAGTAGGCCCACAATACCTGACGGATCGAGAACTGATCCAAGAAATAGCAGAGGGGATGAATGAAGGAGAGGCAGCACAATGGATAGCGGAACTCCATGAAGAAGCAGCTCCTGAGTTAGATGACATAACGGGGTTCATCCAACTGATGCGGGCCCGATTTTACGATGTGGCCCAACAGGTAGATGCTGAAGACCAGATCCAGGAATTACGACAGGGGGGTCGGCCGGTCAAAGAATTAGTTTGGGAATTCCGGAGAATAGCTGGAAGACTACGTTACTGGCCAGAGAGACTATTGGTCTATACGTTCAAAAAGGCCTTAGATCCCAAACTGAAACAAGCTTGTGCCGTAAGGGGGACCCCAGATCGTATCCAAGAATGGTACACCACTGCAATCATACTGGACCACGAGATTAACACCTATCCAAAGCCAGGTACCAGAACCCCTGAAAAAAAAAACGTTAGCCCACCGAACGCAGAGGCAGCAAACTGAAAAGCTCCTGCCAACCCCGCGTTCCTGGGGCCCCAAAATAAAGTGCTACCATTGTGGTCAGCGTGGCCACCGGGCATCTACATGCTGGGCTCCAGCCCCAGTTCCACAACCACGCCAACCACCTGCCAGCACAGTCAAGAAAACCACCAGAAAACCACCAGAAAAAAGTCGTCTGGCACAACAGCCAGCAGGGGCAGAGAGCGGAGCCACTGAAAACGCCCTGGCCACCTCAGAGGAGGAAGAGGAAGGAAACCCAGAAGACGACCCAATGGTGAGTGCACCTATCCGCCCCTTCCAAATAAAAGCCAAACTCCAAATACCGAAAACGGGGGTAGAAGGGGAAGTTGGGGTGATTATAGATACCGGCTGCACCCGATGCTTAATCAGCATGTCAATAGTGGAGCAACGAGGTATACGCACCAGACCCCTGAAACAACCCATTCCGTTTGAGCAAGTGGATGGAACCCTAATTGGGGGAGCTCCGGCTACAAAGATCACTGAGTTAGTAAAACTGGTGATAGGCCGCCACTATGAGTTCCTCAGATTCATCGTGGCCCCGGGAATGCAGGAGTCAGTTATCCTAGGGCTTGCATGGTTGGACAAGTGGGAACCTACCATAAAGTGGGAGGATGGCGTTAGAAAGGTGACTATTGGACTTGGGCCGTTACCACCGGTGGAACCAAAAGGCCACCCAGGAACATTGGAACCTAATAGCCCAACCCATCCAGAACCTGCAGCAACCGCAGCAGACACTAAACTTCCGGGAATCCAACGAGTCCCAAAGATCTATTGGGATCTGGCGGAGGTGTTCAGTGAGGAAGACGGAAACTACCTTCCACCTCACCGCGCCACAGATTGTGCCATAGAGTTCAAACCTGGGGTAACCTTACCAAAGCCCAAAATGTACTCTATGACGCCTAAAGAGATGATAGAATTGAGGAAGTACATCGACACCAATTTGAAAAGAGGGTTTATTGAACCAGCAAAATCAAAAGTAGCGGCCCCAGTGCTCTTCAGGGAAAATTAAGATGGGGGGGGGGGGGTTGCCTCTGTGTGGACTTACGAGCTTTGAATGCGGTATGCGAAAAGAATACCTATCCCCTCCCGCTCATGAAAGATATGTTGAACCACTTGGTTAAGGGCAAGATCTTCACCAAGCTGGATTTGAGAGAGGCGTATTACCGTATACGAATCCGGAAAGGGGATGAGTGGAAGACCGCTTTTAATACTCCCTTAGGCAGCTTCCAATATAAAGTCATGCCTTTCGGACTACAAGGAGCACCCGCAGTATTCATGCAGTACATAAATGAAGTGCTACACGACCACCTGTACCGTGGAGTACTCGTTTATTTAGATGACATCTTGATCTTCTCTGAGACCATGGAAGAACATGTGAAACTGGTACGGCAAGTCCTGAAAAAACTTCTAGCTGCCAAACTTTATGCAAAATTGTCAAAGTGTGAATTCCACAAGACCTCGCTAGATTATCTGGGATATCGTATCTCCAATGAAGGAGTAGAAATGGACCCAGAAAAAGTGAAAGCGGTGTTAGATTGGAAACCTCCAAGCACTCGCAAACAATTACAAAGCTTCCTTGGATTTGCAAACTTTTATAGGCAGTTTATTCCAACCTTTGCTGAAATTGCCCTACCATTGACTGACCTATTAAGAACGGGGCCTTCTCCTACTAAACCAAAAGCAAACCAACCATTAAAATGGAAAATCGACTGTCAAAAGGCTTTTGAGAAATTAAAACGGCTCTTTGCCCAAGAACCCATATTGCAACACCCCGATCCAGAGCGACCTTTCATAATCCAAACGGATGCCAGTGATGTCGCGATAGCCGCGGTGCTACTACAAAAGAATAAAGAAGGCCACCTCTTACCATGCGCTTACATCTCCAAGAAACTCACCACTACGGAAAGAAGGTGGCCCATTTGGGAGAAGGAGGCATTCGCGATCAGGTGGAGCATGCTCACCTGGAGGCATCTCCTGGAAGGGGGGGGATATACCGTTCGAGGTATGGACTGATCATAAAAACCTCGAAACTCTCCTTGCCCATCGAAAGTTATCCCCCAAACAGGTCCGTTGGGCCCAATATTTCAAAAGGTTCAAATTTGAAATTAAACACATCCCCGCAGGGAAGAACTTGTTAGCAGATGCACTGTCGAGAAAACTCCAGTTTGACAGTAAGAAGGAAGAAATTTTCCACCCCATCATATCTCCTTCTCACCAAAAGGCAGCTCAAGTCATCAGTCGAAGCCAAGATAAACTGAGAACCGAACTGAAAGCAGCCCTCCAGACAGACCCATGGTTCAACAACAACAAAGACATCCTAACGATTAATGATGGCGTAGCCTGGAAGGGATCCAAACTGTACGTCCCTGCAGAAATGAGATTGCAAGTGCTACAGCGGAGTCATGATGCGAAACTAGGAGGTCATTTCGGATTCCTGAAAACTCTCCACCTCGCTAGACGTCAATTTTGGTGGCCAAAGATGAGGTCGGAGGTGGAAGATTATGTAAGAAGCTGTGCTACTTGTGCAACAATGAAAACCCGTCCGGGAAAGCCCCCTGGACTACTACAACAAGTGGCCAACCCTAGCCGACCATGGGAAGAGATAGCAATGGACTTCATTGTCGAACTTCCAGATAGCAGTGGTAATAAAGTAATCTGGACAGTTATTGATTTGTTTTCCAAGCAAGCACACTTTATCGCTTGTTCAAGCCTACCATCCGCAAAGAAATTAGCGAAAATGTTTGTGAAACACATTTATCGCCTACATGGAGTTCCAAAAAGGATCATTTCAGATCGCGGAGTTCAATTCACCGCCAAGTTCTGGAGAGAATTCCTAAAATCGATCGGGTCCACGCAGGGACTCAGCTGAGCATTTCATCCCAGCACAAATGGGGCAGCAGAGAGGGCCAATGCGATGGTGGAACAGTATATCCGGTGTTATGTGGACTATCAGCAAGACAATTGGTCGGACTTGCTACCTTTCGCTGAAGTAGCATATAATAATGCGGTTCAGAGCAGTACCGGATTAACTCCTTTCCAGATTAGCAGTGGCATGGAATTCGTTCCCATGCCTGAACTACCTAAGGAACCTCCCTCATCCATGTCCCTGAATGAATGGCTGGAGGCACTAAAGAAGGGATGGGAGAATACCAAAAAGGCGCTAACAGATGCGGCAGAAGCCTACAAGAAGCAAGCTGATAAACATCGTTCCCTACAACCCCCCTTTCGAGTGGGGGACAAAGTTATTTTGTCTACTAAATACATAAGATTAAAGATGCCTAGTTAGAAATTAGGTCCAAAATTTCTAGGTCCTTTCCCAATAGAAAAGATAATTAACCCAGTTACAGTTCGACTCAGCCTACCCAGACTCTTAGGGAAAATTTACCCGGTATTCCATTGTAGCTTATTGAAGCCGGTAAGGGAGTCTAGCACGAGACCATCCACCCAAACTCCACCTCCTCCCGTAGTGTTAGAAGGGGAAACACATTATGAAGTGAAAAAAAATATTAGATTCCAGGCTGTATAGAGGTCGTTTACAATATTTAGTGCATTGGAAGGGATACCCTTTGTCAGAAGCTACGTGGGTGAAAAGTTGGGATCTGAAAGCAGATAAATTAGTGAAGCAATTCCATGAGAAATTCCCTGATAAGCCAAAGGGTCCCCCTGGGGGAGGAAGAGGTGGTTAAATTTTGATGGTTAACATTTATGTTATTCTCTTTTCAGGAAACGTTTTTCTCTTGAGGAGAGGCCGCCTGTCAGGCCTGTAATTCTGTTCCTTTTAGGATCTTTGGCCTGCCACATAATTAAAA
Organism: Natrix helvetica; assembly: GCF_964273705.1. NCBI lineage: Eukaryota > Metazoa > Chordata > Lepidosauria > Squamata > Natricidae > Natrix > Natrix helvetica. Next base: position 57,209,088 of record NC_138555.1, on the reverse strand, counting down.
CATATATATATTATGCTGTTTCATTGGTATAGTAGTTGGGAGGGGGGAATAGAAAGGAGTAGGATTGTGGAATGTATTGTTATGAATTTCTTAGAAGCTCAAGGTCGTCTTTTGTCTCCGCACCTCGACACCTGGCCGGAAGAAGAGGGGTGTACATGCCAGCGTGGAAGATGAAGATTGGACCATGTGATGAATTATGGGGTGTGGGGAAAAATGATGAACTTTTAACTGGGTGAATTCACTGGATGTACATTAGAGTTGAAATTCACCAGCTTAATGCCAACATGCCTGTCTTATTAAATTGGAGTTTTAAGGACTACTTTGCCTTGGACAATGATTTAATTCTGCATGATATTTGGAACACTGACAGCAAGAGGAAACACATTTTTTCTCGCCAAGTCTCTTAGATAGAGTGGGAGGCAAGGGGACCTGCCGGAAGAATTGTCAAGGAGGTTGTTGTGGGGATCGGTAGTTAGAGGCACACATGCTGTTGTTAATCAGGTTGCTGCAGCATGTCTCTGTTGTGACAAAACAACCCAAAGACAGGATGGAAACTTCCTTTGGAAGTCCTTCTACAGGGCTCTCAGGTGCTTTGTGGCAAATAGATGTCCCCATAATTTTCCCAGAAAGTGAGATTTAGAGATCTCTTGGTTTTGTGTGTACTAAAAGACATTATGCCAAGGTTTGGGGTGCCTTTGAATAGAGCCTCAGATTCTGGCCACCATCAGATGAATCAAGAGCCCCACCCAGATGAAAACGATGTGTTAATGAAAGTCTCCATATATCTGGATCTTTAAAAATATGCCAGCACTGCTGGGAGATCCAACCTAGAACCCTGGCCGAATGCAAACAATATATGGACAAACATCTCTATACATTGTCTCTATACATCTTGATCTTTCAAAATATGCCAGCGCGGCTGGGAGATCAAGAAAGTTTTGGATCTTTAAAAATTAGAGATCCAAATTAGAAACGGAACACCCAGGACAGAGACAGGTATTAACAATCTAGTGCTTAAGGAGATAGAACAATGGGCATAACTTCAAGCAAAAGTAAGAAATTTAGCAGGTCATAAAAAGGTAAAGACTATCTAGGTAATTGGACTTGATTAATTTGATGTAATTCTTAGGTGTGTATCTATACTAATAACATGTAGAATTGAATGTTGTTCAATTGATTTTGATATGTTTGACCAGCGGGCAAAATAAGTAAGCTTCTCAGCTTGGACTTGAAGTTGTGGGGAACGGTAGGATTTAAACTGCTCTCTAAGTTTTCCCATGCTTGGAGAATGACCCACATGTTTTCCAAGGAAATAAAATTGGAGATTTAAAGGGACGGAACCTCCCCCAGGTCTGAAAGTGTTGTTTCAGGGTATTTGTGCATGTAAGTCTGTGTGGATTGAATAAAATGGAAATTGCATGAAAGGTCTTTGTGAAAAGTAAAAGAGAGAAAGAGAGATGACAGGATGCAACGTAAAGCTGAATTGCTGACAGTTGCATTGTCAAATAATTCCAAAGCCCAAAGCAGAGGTCAATGTAATTGGTGTAAGAAAAAAAAGGCCACCGGCTACAAGAATGTCCCAAGACATGCTTGAATGCCCAGTTCCTCTTTTGGGTCATGATATCCTATGCAAAATGGGAGCTACACTGTCCTTTGAGGAAGATAAAATGGCTCTAATGATGAGGCACTCCCCCAGATGAGATATGGCAATGGTGGTTCAAGAATCCACCAGGCCATGCGTATCATCATGCACCAATAATTATACAAGTAAAGCCTCTAGCCATGCCTGTTTGCCTATGCCTTCTTCATCATCTCAAATACATAAAGACAACAAAAAACTGTTTGCTTTTGAGTAGGAAAAGTAGCGGGTCAAAATAGGCTGTTTGCTTGGACTAGGTTTCTCCAAGGATTTAAAAGTACACCTACCTTTTTGGTGAAGTCTTTGCCTCAGACCTAGAAAATTCCCAGACTTGCAAAGATGGAAATGTGCTACTCCAATATGTAGATAATATCCCAGTAACCAAACAGACGAAGGAGATTTGTTGAAAAAAATACCAATCAATCAATTGCTTCATCTGTTAATGGACAAGGGACACCGTGCCCCAAGGCAAAAAAAGCTGGAAGGCAGGGACAAAAAGCCCCAAGTTAAATACTTAAGAGTAATAATATGTGAGTGAAAAGAAGCTGTATGCCAAATTGCGAACCCATGAACAGCAGGATATTGCAGAATGAGGATTTCAAATTTCGTGCTTCTAGCCAAATCTACTTACGCATCTACGAAGGGGGGTGGAAAAAAAAAAGAAGAACCCTTGCTTGAGGTTTAAAGCAGAAACAGGCGTACAAAGCCCTAAAGTCAGAATTATCTCAGGCTCTGATAAGAAAAAGGAAGTTGGCAACAACCTGTGGCTTATCTATCTAAACAACTGGACTGTTGCAAAAGGCTGGCCACATTGCTTATAATTCTAGCCGCCACAGCTCTCCTAATGGAGGAAGCTAATAAATTAACTTACAGCCTACCAATATCTACACTAGCCACCCAATTCAAGGAATTTTAGAAATGAAGGGACATTTACAAATATCAGGCACTCCTGACTCAAAATCCACAAGTTACCTTGAAGCAAACAAATGCCCTAAACCCTGCCACCCTTTTGCCAATACCAGGACCCAAAATTGAGTATAATTGTATGAGAATCATTGAGAGTCAGTTTTCATGCAGACCAGACTTAACGGACATGCCGTTGAAATCTGCAGATTATAACTTGTTCACTGATGGATCAAGCTTCATTACTATGGGAGAACATTATGCAGGCTCTGCAGTAGTCTCCCTTGCCCAAGTCTTTGAGAGTGGACCTCTCCCAAAAGGCACTATTGCCCAAGTAGCAGAATTATGGGCTTTAATCCGTGCATTAGAGAGGACATGGAATGAAAGGGTGAACATCTGAACTGACTCTGTATGCCTTCCTTACTTTGCATATCAATACTGCTGATTATAGGGAAAGAGGTCTTTTAACTGCCTCAGGAAAGAAATTAAGCAAATGTGTGAATTGCACTGTTAAGGAAAAGATAAGGTGTGTTTTGATGCCTTACCCTTAGCTCTCTGCTCTGTGAGATGTACTCCATGTAAAGAACTTAAATTATCTCCTTTTGAAATGATGTTTGGACGGCCACCAGTTATAAGCCATAATTTGAAAAATCATATAAGGGACCTAGGACAGCTGGGGTCCTCATGGGTGAATCAAATGGTGGGAGAATTGAATAAGTAAATACAAGTAATCCAACAGTATTGTGTCTCCCTTATCCCCACCATTTTTAACAACTTCCAGTCATAATATTCAGATAGGGGACAGAGTGTGGTAAAACACTGGAAAGGGAAGAATTTGAAACCTAGATGGAAGGGCCCATATACTGTGGTCATGTGTTCTCCACTTGCAGTAAAAGTGTTGGAATCCAAGTTTTGGATTCACTGGAATCGAGTTAAGCCAACTGCTGATGAGTATTGGGAGGCAGACCAGGAAGAAGCCCGTCCTCTAGTGATATGCTTAAAGAAACGCCTCCTATAAGCTTCCCTACCGGTAACGGGTAAGCTCTTACGGGGCAGAAGAAGCCCTACTGAAACCACAACCGGAAGCTGGTTTCTTGACGTATGGCTGAAGATTTGGAGGAGGAAGACAACGTTCCATTTATTAGATATAAGATGTATTAGAAAGGTTGAGCACCTGTCAGGAAATGGCAAGCCAAGTATTCATAGTCATAACTGTACTATCTCTCGCTTTAGTGAATGTACTTATTTGTTGTATTGCATATTCATCCCTCAGGAATTGTCCCCTCCAGAGGGAGACAGGTGCTGAGGCTAAGATCATTAATTGTAATCAAGAGGAAAATAAATCATCTGATGACACTTATGTTTGAGGAACTGTGGAAATAGGAGTTTTCGGATTGTGGGTGATATGTTTAGCAAATAAGATTTGGTTTTGTGGATTGCCCTCAGCTCATATTGCCCTTCCTCAAACTATATATAACCCCTGCCTTCTCCCTGACATGGTGATTCAGTGGGCTAAAAGAATTGTGTTAGGAGAAGTTTTGCGTGAGGGACAATTATGAGCCTTTTGTGGCTCTGGCTGTTATTGGCAATGAGCTTGTTAAGTGATAACGTCTTGAATGTTGCGAAAATACCCGAGCAACCCCCATTGCTCTTGAAGAAAGATCCGTGGATGCTATAAATCCCGAAGAACAGGGTGGAATCAAGTTACAGGATGTGGTACAGGTCTGCTTCCACCAACGATGCATCATTTATGCTTGGGGACAGAACCGTAAGCCAATCCCAACACCCAAAGTCAATTATTTGACAAACCTGTAAGAAAAAGGGCAAAGCATAGGGAAAACAGACCCCTGCAACAATTGAGAAAAGGGGACTATAAAGAGTGCTGGAGTTAGGTCAAAGCTTAATCAATCAGTCTGATCCTGCCGTGGGTCAAAAATACTGGTTGTGTCTGTCTGCTGGATCTTTACCTTATCATGCTGTTTCAGTTGAGCAAGATCTTTGAAAACAACAAAGCTACGATAGTCCTTGTGCATCAAACGATATCAGGAACCTGGCATTCCTGTGGGGTGACTATCAGAGGAACAATGCCCATCTGAAATGTACCTTGCCCCCAGGAAAACCTTTGTAAATGTGAAATTGACTCACAGCATTTCTCCCTCTGCTCACAAGCTCTTCCAACAGAGGGTCACTTTCTCGCTCCCACCTCCACTTGTTTTTAATCGATGGGAGGGGAATCTGACCACTGGAAGCTGCCCCAAGGCCATTCCAGCCACCCCGACTTCCCGTTTGGCTTTCAATACAATCCACCATGGGATTTTGTGTTCATTTTCCCCCTGGAAACACCAGTTCCCACTATCTCTTTGAAGGACCAGTTCTCAGGGATAGGCAAATGGACCCTAACCAAGAAGTTCCATTACAGCCCCTAACTGGTATGTACTTGGCAGGAACCTTACAGGTCTGGACTAATGAAAAGAACCTCGGAGCCCATGCCTTTTTTATGAACATAGGAGTGTGTGTAGGGGAAAATGGAGTCTTCTTCTTATGTGAGAAAAGCTTGCTGTTTTCATATGAATAGATCAGGGAAAGTCTGGAGGATGGTCCAAGAACTACGAGTTTGAGCTTCCTCTATTGGTCAAAAAGTACAAGGAACAGATGTGTGGTTCTCTTGGCTACCGGGAACAGGTTGGATCAAGCAAATGCTATTTCTTTTATTATGTGGAATCACAAGTTAAGCCTTCCTCCCTTGCATAATACCCTTGCTTAAACAACTCGTTATGAGGTCTGTAAAGGAAACACAGGGTGAAAAGTAATTAATGTTAATGGAAAGCCTAATTCCACATACCCTCAAGGAAGATGAAGTCTCAGATACTAGTTCCTATATTCAAATTGCCCTCTTAGAAGTAGAGAAAGTGATTCCGGAAGATAAGCCCTAAGATGTGTATTGCTTGTACTCTTGCTTTTTCTGCTATTCTGTATCCTGCATGCTTATATTGTTAATCTAACAGGCTAGACTCAATTGTGGGCCTTAATAGAGTCTAGAAGGGGGGAAATAAAGTAGAATAAAATATGGATTAAAATATAAGAATTAAGACGTGGTATAAAAGGGACTGTTAGAAGCTTGCTTAAAGGGACAGGGAAATGACATCAGCCTTCAACCACAACATGTTCCAGCAAATGTCCCTATGTCAAAAGTCCAAAACCACAAGGTTCAATTAAAGTTCGTTAATGGCACGTAGTCCATACCTGTAACAAAAGGAGAAGTAAGACCCCCATCTCCTTATAAGGCTTTTCCCTCAAGGTAACCAATAAGAAATGAGTTAAGTGTTTCCGTGTTACACTGTCTTTGAGAATGTATAAGAATGCGTGCTTCGATAATAAAGATTGTTCAGAATTTGCAATGTTAGCCATGGGCTAACGTTTCTGAACCTGGTTGCCAAATAAACTTTTCCTGTATCCTGAGAAGTCTAAGCCTGTCATTTTCTGCAACACTGCCTTAATCCCATCACTCTGGAGCTGAAGAGGAGAACTCTTTATTATGTAAAGTGGAGTAGCTTGGCCTTTAATGGCTCATGGACAAAAGGTGGGGGCAGGAAGCTGCAGGGAGAGTTACCTTGTCTTTTTGAAACATGTTTCTTTTCACAGCCAGAGAAATATTCTGCCTTTTCAATATTTCCTAGGATATTTCATTTGTCTGGGAGAGGGCTGGGTGATAACTTCCTACAGTATCATACAGTTTTATGCTGTGTATATGTTAGGATGGATGTATATGAAAAATGCAGAAAAGGTTTGTTCTGGTTAAGCTTGCAAAGCATTTGGAATTGTCCCAGAATTTGGAAGCGACAACAAGATGTGGATCTCACAACAAAAGATGATTCCCCAAACAGCAGATGGGTTCCCATATGAAATAGATGAAACACTAGCACACTGGGAGAAAAGTGCCAGGATGTTTGAGAAAAGGTGATATTGGCCAAGCTTTGATGGATTGGTCAAGTATTATTGAAAGGTATAACTGATCAAGTGATGTTTGAAGGTGTGGAAACTGTAATCCTTTGGAGAATCACAGAGAAAGAGGCACCATACAAATTTCACCACCTGTATTTATTTCAAACTCACACCTGGCCCCTCAGATTTTGCATGGCTGTGTGAATGTGTAAAGGAATGAAGTTATACATCTGCATTTGTTTCTCTGTGACTGAGTCTGGGGACTCAGACATGCTGCTGCTGGAGAATTCTGGGAGTTGAAGTTCATATATCTTAGAGTTCCTAAGGTTAAGAAATGCTACTCTATATAAAAAAGAACAATGCATAGTGCTGCAGGTGCTTTCCAGCCCTCCATATAGTAGTGTCACATGTGTTGACACAGATACATGGATGTACATCAGTGCTTATTTGGGCAACTGTATAGGATCCCACATTTTTAAACATCCTGTTCTTTTTTGCTATTTCTATGAGGTGTCTTAAGTTTACCTCACTAAAAGTATACATTTGCATGGTAGATGCTGGGAAGGTTTTTCCCCCCTTTGGAGGGGGTTGTAATGCTTCACGAGGGATATGGATTAATCAGTGCACTGCAAATTCATGCTTTTCATTACATCCTTCCTACACACTCATGCATGATCGTCCCACCAGTGAGAATTCCATTCCATCTACTTCCAGCCTTTTGTTTCTTACAGTGTTTGCCCATTTATCCTGCTTCCCTTAGGAGCTAGTACCAGCAATACACTGTTCCTTAACATGGAAGTTTCAAAAGGCTTCCATGAGTAATACCATTGATGGATTTTCCTTGTGATTCAGCCTAAAGCTTATTTAACATAATCTAAACCGAAGGTAGCTGCTGCTGGGTTTTTTTGACTATGCATATCAATTAATTGCTTATAGGGTGAAAGGGTTTTACCCTGATGCGTAAAGGAGGCGTAAGTGCCAAAGGTTGCATACACTAATATATTTCTGTGTAGCGTCAGAATACATGGGAAGGGGGTGTTAGTGGTAAAGAGAAATAAGGTAATGAGTACACATAATTCAGAAATGACAGTATTGAGGTATTCTCTGATATTCCCAAACCTCCACACCCACATGGGTAATGTCAGAGTTTTGTTTCAGGTAAATAGACAAAATGTGGTAAAAATTGGTCACAGGCAAGTTGTCAATATGATTTGACAAGGGAGCAACAGCTTGATGGTGAAGGTTGTCATGGTAACACAGAATCCTGAGATGGAAGAGCCCATGAAGAAGAAAGGTACCATTCTAAGATTATTCTGGTTGTCTTGAGTGGGGAAGGGGTTTTTAAGTACGGTAGTTGTCAATGATCCTGCGGAGGCTGAATATGAAAAGGGGGATGAGATCTGATTGCATGCATAGATATTTAGGATTAATTATGGCATCTTTCAATATAATTTGAGATGGGAAAGATTCTTGGCTGGAAAGTCATAGCTAGCCAATGGAAATAGTGATGGGTTCCATGGACCAGTGGTCTAACTCTTTATATGACAAATTGCTATATATTTTTGAAGTTTTCTAGATGGTGGATGGAACTTCTTGTACCCTAAGATACAGAATAACAGAGTTGGAAGGGACCTTGGAGGTCTTCTAGTCCAACCCTCGGCCTAGGCAGAAATCCCTACACCACTTCAGAGAAATGGTTATCCAATATCTTCTTAAAAACTTCCAGTGTTGGAGCATTCACAACTTCTGGAGGCAAGTTGTTCAACTGATTAATTCTATTAACTGTCAGGAAATTTCTCCTTAGTTCTAGGTTGCATTTCTCCTTGATTAGTTTCCACCCATTGCTTCTTCTCCTGCCCTCAGGTCCTTTGGAGAATAGCTTGACTGCCTCTTCTTTGCGGCAGCCCCTGAGATATTGGAACACTGCTATCATGTCACCCCTAGTCCTTTTCATCAAACTAAACATACCCAATTCCTGCAACCGTTCTTCATATGTTTTAGCCTCCATTCCCCTAATCCTCCTTGTTGCTCTTCTCTGCACTCTTTCTAGAGTCTCCACATCTTTTTTACATCATGGCAACCAAAACTGGATGCACTATTCCAAGTGTGGCCTTACCAAGGCATTATAAAGTGGTATTAACACTTGTTTGTTTGTTTGTTTTTATTGGATTTATATGCCGCCCTTCTCCCAAAGGACTCAGGGCGGCGTACAACATTAAAAAACACATATTACAAAAGTTAAAAGGAAATTAGAAACAATCCAAAAAAACCCAAACCCAATTAATATAACACTAACATTTTAAAAATTAGATAAAATTAAAAGGCCAGGCCGGCTTGCTGGAAAAGCCAACTTTTTAGGGCGCGTCAGAAGGACCGGAGGTCAGGGATTATGCGAAGCTCTGGGGGCATCTCAGAGGGAAGGCGCTCCCACAGAGAAGGCTCTCCCCCTGGGAGTCGCTAGCCGACACTGTCTGGCCGACGGCACCCTAAGAAAGCCAACTCTGTGGGATCGCACTGGACGGTGGGAGGTTAATGGTGGCAGTAGGTGGTCTCGCAGGTACCCTGGGCCTAAGCCATGGAGCGCTTTAAAGGTCATAATTAGTACCTTGAATAACACCCGGAAAACAACCATCAACCAGTGCAGGCCGCCTAACAGGGGTGTAACACAGGAGCACCTAGGTACCCCCATGATAACCCGTGCGGCCGCATTCTGGACCAGCTGAAGCCTCCGGGTGCTCTTCAAGGGCAGCCCCATGTAGAGAGCGTTGCAGTAGTCCAGGCGAGAAAGGACGAGGGCATGAGTGACTGTGCATAGAGCCTCCTGATCCAGGAAGGGGCGCAACTGACGTACCAGGCAAACCTGGTAAAAGGCCCCCCTGGTCACGGCCGTCAGGTGATCTTCTAAACTAAGTCATGTGTCCAGGAGGACTCCCAGATTGCGGGCCCTCTCTGAGGGGGCTAAAATTTCTCCCCTTATCATCAAAGATGGGACAAGATGCACAAATCGGGATGACGGAAACCACAGCCACTCAGTCTTGGAGGGATTGATCTTGAGCCTGTTCCTCCTCATCCAGATCCGCACAGCCTCCAGGCATCGGGACATCACGTCGAGGGCATCGTTTGGGTGGTTTGGGGTAGAGATGAAAAGTTGGGTATCATCAGCATATTGATGATACCGTACCCCAAAACCACGGATGATCTCACCCAGCAGTTTCATGTATATGTTGAACAGGAGGGGTGAGAGAACCGCCCCCTGGGGCACCCCACAAGTGACGCACCTGGGGGTCGATCCCTGCCCTCCAGTCAACACAAACTGCGACCGATCTGACAGGTAGGAGGAGAACCACCGTAAAATTGTGCCCCCCACTCCCAACCCCCCGAGTCGTTGCATTAGGATACCATGGTCGATGGTATCGAAAGCCGCCGAGAGGTCTAATAGGACCAGGACAGAGGAGCAGCCCCTGTCCTGGGCCCGCCAGAGATCATCGACCAATGCGACCAATGCTGTCTCCGTGCTGTACCCGGGCCTGAAACCTGACTGAAACGGATCCAGGTAGACAGCTTCATCCAGGTACTGGGGAAGCTGACATGCTACCACACTCTCGACAACCTTTGCCTCCTTCAAGGCAGTGGGAAAGAACCCCTCTCTCAATGAAGCATTGGTAATCGCCTGGAGCCAGCCTCGTGTCACCTCCCGGGAAGCCGAAACTAACCAAGAAGGACACAGGTCCAGCACATAAGTGGCAGCACTGAGTCTCCCCATAATCCTGTCCATGCCCTCGGGGGTCACAGGGTCAAACTCATCCCAGATTGTCTCCACAAGATTCATCCCCGTCAGCTCGCCCGAATCTACCCAGTTAGAGTCCAAGCCTGTCTGGATCTGAGCGATTTTATCCTGCAGATTCTGAACAAATTCTTCAGCCCTACCCTGCAAGGGGTCTTCCCCAGTTCCTTGGTTAAGTAAGGAGTGGGTCACCCTAAACAGGGCGGCTGGGCAGTTATCTGCGGATGTGATAAGAGCGGAAAAATGTTGCCGTTTTGCCACTTTTATTGCCACTAAGTAGGATTTAATATGAATTCTTACTAGTGTTTGATCAGATTCGGACCGGCTGGCCCTCCAACCACTCTCTAGGCTTCTTTTCTGGTTTTTCATCTCCCGGAGTTCCTCAGTAAACCAGGGAGCCTTAAACCGGGTGGCGCCTTTGCGGCCTCTCCGGCGGCAACGATCCACCCTGGCCCCTTGGTTCACCCAGGAGCTAAGGGTGATGAAGCGCCGCAAGAGACGCCTAGAGAGTCATTGGAGATCCTCTCGTTCCGAATTTGACCGAACACAGGTACGAACCCATTTAAGGACGTACCTTGTGGCATTGAGAGCGGCCAAACGTCAATATTGTGCCGCTCTCATTGCATCCGCAGAGAACCGCCCTGCCGCCCTGTTTCGGGTATCCCGCTCCCTCCTGTTTCAGAGGCCGTTGGAGGCCCCTTTACAGGGTAGAGCAGAGGAATTTGGGAAATATCTGCAGGATAAAATCGCTCAAATTCGGAAGGATTGGGTCCCTTTCAGTGGTCTAGTGGAGACGTCCACGGCGAGTCTTGAGAGACCAGTCTGGGAGGAGTTTGACTTGGTTGACATCGAGGATTTGGACAGAATGCGTGGACGGCTGCGACCTACCACATGTTTATTGGACCCATGCCCCTCCTGGCTTGTACTGGCATCCTGGGAGGTTACACGTGACTGGCTCCTGGGCCTAGTGAACGCTTCGTTGAGTGCGGGGTCTCTCCCGGCCGCCTTGAAAGAGGCGGTGGTGAGACCCTTACTCAAGAAGCCTTCCCTGGACCCTACGGAGCTGGCCAATTATCGTCCTGTCTCCAACCTTCCCTTTTTGGCGAAGGTTGTAGAGAGTGTGGTAGCTTATCAGTTTCCACGACATCTGGAGGAAAATGATTATCTAGACCCGCGCCAGTCCGGCTTCCGCCCCGGACACAGCACGGAGACGGCCTTGGTCGCGTTGGTGGATGATCTCTGGAGGGCCAGAGATAGGGGTTGTTCCTCTATCCTGGTCCTATTAGACCTCTCGGCAGCTTTTGATACCATCGACCATGGTATCCTGTTGCGCCGTCTGGAGGGGTTGGGGGTTCGGGGCACCGTTTTGCGGTGGTTTGGCTCCTACCTTTCCGGCCGGACGCAACGTGTGTTGGCAGGGGAGCAGAGGTCGACCCTAAGCCCCCTCATCTGTGGGGTGCCACAGGGGTCGGTCCTCTCGCTGCTCCTGTTCAACACATATATGAAGCCGTTGGGTGAGATCATTCGTGGTTTTGGGGTGGGATATCATCTGTACGCTGATGATACTCAGCTGTACATTTCCACCCCGAACCACCCCAACGAGGCCGTCGAACTGATGTCCCGGTGCCTGGAAGCCGTACGGGTCTGGATGGATGACAACCGACTCAAGCTCAACCCCTCCAAGACGGAGTGGCTGTGGGTTCCGGCCCCCCGGTTCAACCAGTTACTTCCATCTCTGGCCATTGGGGGCGTACAACTGGCCCCCGTGGAGCGGGCGCGCAATTTGGGCGTCCTCCTGGATACCCGGCTGTCCATGGATGACCATGTGACAGCCGTGGCAAGGGGGGCGTTCCACCAGGTTCGCCTGGTGCGTCAATTGCGCCCCCTATTGGACCGGGATGCCTTACGCACAGTCACTCATGCACTGGTGACGTCTCGCCTCGACTACTGCAATGCTCTCTACATGGGGCTTCCCTTGAAATGCACTCGGAGACTTCAGTTGGTCCAGAATGCGGCCGCGCGGGTGATTATGGGGAGTACGAGGTACTCCCATGTGACACCTCTCCTGCGCGAGCTGCACTGGCTTCCTGTGGTCTATCGGGTGCGTTTCAAGGTTTTGATAATGATCTTTAAAGCGCTCCATGGCTCAGGACCTAGTTACTTGCGGGATCGTATTCTGCCCCATACATCCCTGCGACCAATTCGCTCGCACAGAGAGGGACTTCTCCAGGTGCCGTCCACCAGACAGTGTCGGGGGGCGACGCCTAGGAGCAGAGCCTTCTCTGTGACGGGCCCAGCCCTGTGGAATGACCTCCCCCCTGATATCAGGACCACCTCTGACCTCCGCTCCTTCCGCTCAAAGCTCAAGACCCACCTCTTCCAAGTAGCTGGCCTGGCTCAACCATAGTTTTATCATATCGCTCCTGACGGGTTTTTTAATTGTGTATTTTATATTTTAATTGAGGGGATTTTAAATTGAAATTTTAAGTCTATTTTATTCATCTGTTTACCTCCTCCATGTATATGTATATGTTTATGTACTGTTTATATTTGTATATTTTATGTGTTTTAATTGTACGTCGCCCCGAGTCCTTCTGGAGGGGGTGCGGCTAATCAAATAAAATTGGATTGATTGATTGATTGATATCTGCCTCTCCCACAGACAGTAGAGATAGTAAACCCCCCAATGGAATGGCTTAATGTCTCCCCCGGAATCCCAACCCTTTCCAGCACTCCCGACCCGCGCCCATTAGTTAGCTCTGGCCTGTGCCCTGGCAGACTCCCCCCCAAGCCTGTCTGAGCCATCCAAATCAACCCCCCCCTGCCCCCCCTTAAAATTTGACTTTAAAACCCCTGTAAAAAACCCCAAAGAAATCTCTTCTTCGCATGCCACCTCTCGGGATCCCAAGCTCCGTCATTAAGGAAGGACTTAATGTGATCTTGATTCTATCCCTCTGTTTATGCAGCCTAGAACTGTGTTGGCTTTTTTGGCAGCTGCTGCACACTGCTGGTTCATATTTAAATGGTTGTCCACTAGGATTCCAAGATACCTCTCATAGCTACTACTATTGAACAAGGTACCACATATACTGTACCTGTTCATTTTGTTTTTCTTGCATAAATGTAGAACCTTATTTTTTTCACCATTGAATTTCATTTTGTTAGATAGCGCCCAATGTTCAAGTCTTTCAAGATCCTTCTGCATCTTAAGCCTATCTTCTGGAGTGTTGGCTATTCCTGCCAGTTTGGTGTCATCTGCAAATTTGATGAGTTCCCCATCTATCCCCTCTGTCACTGCGTTTATTTGGTTTGCCAGCTGTGCCCACATTCTGAGTTATACGGTAGAATGAACTGTTTCTTATCTAAGCTTCACTGCGCATGTCACACATTCCATACCTTTACTTTACTTCTTTTCTTTTGTCCGTCTGCCAAGGCAGACAGGAATTTTGCCAAGATGTAATCATTAGCTTAGTAAGTTTGTATTTTTACTTTCTTTACAATAAAATGTTTTTCTTAGAATATATCTCGGGTTTATTTTGCTTATTTAGAAGTATACTTCAAGGAGAAGCCACAATTTCATACCTCGTTAATTACAGGGCTGGAATTTACCCCTGACACCCTCATCCAAATAATTGATGAAGATGCTGAAGAGTACTGGGGCTAAAACAGAGTCTTGAGGTACCCCACTGCATACTCCTTCTATGTAGATGCAGTTCCATTGAGGACTACACGTTGAGTGGGGTTGGTCAGCCAGTTATGAATCCATCTGGTGGTGATACAATAATGCTTTTCTGCTAATAGTTTTGCCAGTTTAAGCATGTAACAATGATTTTACATGGCAGGTAGGAAGGTTCTTGTGGTGTTAATGTGTCTTCAAAATAAGGTAAGACAGCATGCAGGAATAGGGAACCTGTGGACTTTTACCACAATCCCCATATCCGTCATTAAAAATACCTCCTGTAGGGTCTTTTTTGAGATTTGATGAAGACCCACTTGGAATAGCCACATGTTCTCATGGGTCAAGATCAAAACACAGGAATTGGAAGTGTTCACCAAATATATCATCTCTGTGGACAGATACATCAAATTCACACAGGAAGATGTTTAAGGAAAATAGTCTAGCCTTCCTGGACTGTGCCGTACACATTAAGGACAGAAGCCTTAACACTGAAGTTTACAACCCCCCCCCCCCCCTACACACACAGATCAATATTTACATTGCCACCACCCACTGGAGCACAAAATGGGAGTTATCAGAACACTACACCTCCAAACTATGGGCCTGCCTACCAGCAATGATGGGAAAGAAAAAGAACTAAAACACATCAAGGAAGCCCTCACAACGTGTGGCTATCCCAAATGGGCCTCCATCAAATCTCAAAAAAGACCCTACAGGAGCTCCTCCATAACAGACAATGAAGAGAACAATAAACAAAACAATCTTGCCATTCCATACATTACAGGAATATTGGAAAAGTTCAGGAGGATCTTCAGCCAACACAACATATGTGCACACTTCAAACCCAAGAATACACTAAGGCAGAAGCTTGTCCACCCCAAGGATAAAGCACCCAGACACATTTCATTGGGGGCCGGATCAGCATTATGGTTGCCCTCAAAGGACCAGTAACCAGGTCGACAGAACTAGGTGGGCACGGCCAGGTGGGCACAGCCAGCTCACCACTGCTCACTGGAGCCCAGGAGTACTACCTCTGTGGCTTCCAACGTGCAAGGCCCAGGCATGCCTCATTGTTCTGACCAGGCCACGGATGCCCATAGCTGAACAGGTCCAGGCATGCCTGGATCAGCTGGCATTACAACAACCCTCCCTCATTGGCAGGCCTCAGTGTGGGAGTGGTGTGGTATTTTCAGAACCATGGCAGTGGAGAATATAGGCATGCCATTGTTGGGGCCTGACTTTTCCCAGTGCTCTCCCTTGTTCGATGACCCCCTTGAGGGGCCCTGTTAGGGTGTAACCAACAAGTTGGGTAGATAATATATTGCACAAGGCATGTTATGTATCTTTAAGAGAGGAGCTCTGCTAATTAGTAGATTACAGCATTTAAATTGCAGCTGATGTTGTTGCTCTCTCTCTCTCTCTCTCTCTTGATTGATGTATGATAACTGCTGTCTAACTGTTACTACTGTTGCTACTACTTACTGTGTGTAAGTTATTTGCTACTTGTATCCAAGTTATCTTGGTAGTATTGGACTGTTTTTTCTGTGTATGACTTTTTGGCTGTGTTTATGGATTTTGCTATATTCTTCAAAAAGTAAAGTTTATTTTGTTACTTTACTATCCATTATTCAGTGTGGTTGCTTTATCTATCGCACGCTGTGTATACTTTACAGGGTTGCTCTGTTATAACCTCGACCTGGGGTTCATTGCTAGTGCTTAATCGCACCAGTACCTAACAGGCCCTTTGGACTGTGCCCCCCCCCCCGGAAAAGGGCTGCTCCTGCTTCAAAAAAAGGGGGAAAGGCTAAAGAGAAGACACCTAAGTCACCCCAGAAGGAGGTGAGCAGGCAACAGAGGGCCCTGGATAGGGAATTCGCAAAGGCCCAATAGGAGGCAGCCAAGAGGGTGGCTGAACAACTTGCATTGACTCAGCCAGGACCTTCCCCAGTTAGGGATCGGCCCCAGGATGGGGACCCCATCCCTGAAGAGGAGTTGTCCCCAGACAGTGAGGGGGAGCTCCTGCTCGCAGAAGTGGGGGAAGGGAGGCTGGAACAGGCCCAATCCAGGCCTACGAGTAGGGGGAGCAACAGTCCTAGGCCTGCAGTTCCAGCACATTCCTCGCCAATTGGCTTCACACTGCCCCTGGGTCAGGCCTCCCAATCCCCAGATATCGCAGCCATTATCACAGAGTCCATCTGGCAGGGCATTGCAGCATCCAACAATGTGCCTCTCTGTCTTCTTCTGAGTGGAGCAGGTGATCTGGCCGCAGGAATAATAAACAATCTGCGGGCACTTCCTCAGGTGGTGACAAACACCCCTCGCATTCTCCAAGTCAATTGTCCTTGTCAGGCGAGGACAAAGCGCCCAGGGATTCGGAACTCTCTGATGATGAAGGCCTCAATCCTGACCAACCCACTTTCGTGGGTCTCTTTCGGCCATCCTTTTTCAAGTCTCTCCTGTTTAAGGCTCAGTGGGTGACTAATATGGGGTCTTCTCTGTCTTCTCAATCTTCTCAACCCGGTACCTTGACCTCAGAGGATTCTGCTGATCTCCTATTCTCTGAACCCATGGTAGAGAAGGAGGTGGTACCTTCGCCTAAGTTATTTCTAGATGTGGTTCAAAGGCAATGGACCTCCCCGGGATCGGGACCTTTCCCCTCTAATCAGGATAAGCGTTTCTACAACGTGGGTCCTGAGTTGACACCCCAGTGGCTGCATTGTCCTCTCCCTCAGTGGTCCCAAGCAACCCTGAGGTAGCCCTTAAGGCAGAGGACAAGAAATCAGAACACACTCTAGTCAAGGGTCATCAGGCCGCTGCTTTGCTGATCCATGCCTCCACAGCCTATTCCTTCATCAATAGGGCTGCTCTCTTGTGGTTGAAACAACTCCAGGGTAGGCTCCCAGCCAGTGATGCCAGGTCCTACCAGGACCTCAACAAGTTGAAGGCTGCATTGCAATTTTCTGCTAACGCCTATTTGAATGTGGATAGATTCACATCCAAGGCCATTGGCTCTTTCATTGCGGCCAGACGCCTTCTTTGGCTTTGGCAGTGGCAGGCTGATACCCAAAATAAATGATGTTTGGCCTCGGCTCCATTCGCTGGGGATCGGTTGTTTGGGGCACCTCTGGAGCCCTTGCTTATTGAGTCTAAGGATAAGCATAAGATTCTCCATTCTCTTTTTCGCAGGTCCAAGACCAGGTCCTCTCCCTATCAGCTCTGGGTGCCCTTTTGAGGATTGGACGGGGGATACGGTTTCTCCCATCTGTTTAGACATTTCAACACGAGGCAGGGATAGCAGCAAGACAGAGGCAATAGGGGTAATCAACTCTTCCCTCCCAAGCACTCCTTCAGAGGTACAGGAACTGGTCATACCTTCCGCCATCAAAAGTGACTGCCAGGAGAACCTTCTCATTGGCGGCCGATTGGCATTCTTTGCCAACCGGTGGGTGGAGGTGACAATTGACTCCTGGGTCAGGGAGACGATGAAATTCGGTCTCTCCCTAGAGTTTCTGTCTTGCCCTCCCCCCCTCGAGGCGTTTCCTCCTTTGCCCCGTATCTCAGAGCCAGGAGAAAAGGTGCCTTGTAGAGCAGGTTCTGGAGATTCAAGCCATTCAAGCCAGCACCTCCTGGAGATTCAAGCCATTCAGCCTGTCCCAGAGGATCAGTGGGGACAGGGATTCTACTCCCTACTTTTCATTGTCCCAAAGGCCTTGGGGGGCTGGAGAGAAATTCTCGATCTCAAGGCCTTGAACTGCCACATTGTCTACCGGTGGTTCAAGATGTACTCCCTTCTAACCATTCTGGAGGGCATCTGGAGGGCATCTGGAGGGATGATTTCCTCACCTCAGTGGATCTAACAGAGGCTTACCTCCACATCCCCATTCACCAGGCCCACAGACAGTTCCTCCAGTTCTGCTGTCGGGGGAGACACTTCCAATATTGCACCCTCACCTTCGGTCTGTCCTCAGCCCCAAGGGTGTTTACCAAGTTGCTACCGGTTGTGGTGGCCCATTTACGGGTGCGCCTGATAAGGATCTTATGTTACCTGGACAACATTATCCTGTTGTCCAGGTCTCCCACTCAGGCCACGAGGGATCTGGAGGTTGTTCTCCACACCCTGTGAGAACACAGGTTCCCAATAAATCTGGCAAAGAGCCACCTTGTTCAGGCCATGCGTCTCCTGCATCTAGGCACAATCATCAACACAAGGAAGGGCAGGCTTTATCTCTCCCAGGAACGCCAGGACAGCCTTTGGGTCCAACTGATCATGGTCTCCCAGCTCCTAGACAAGATGGTGTCTTGCTTTGCCATTGTTCCGTGGGCCCGACTTCACAACCGACCCTTTCAGTGGTTTCTGCTGCCCCATCAGAAGGGTTGCTTCAACAGTTGCTCATCGGTCACGGTCGGGCTGAACCCGGAAGTATCCAGCTCCCTGGCGTTGGTGGATGTCCCTGACTGTGACAAAGGGCTCAATGTTTCGGGAGCTTCCCAGAGTGTCCATCACTACCGGCGCCAGCTTATTCGGATGGGGTGCACACATGGGGTCAGTTATGGCACAAGGCTAGTGGATGCCAGACAAGCTTCATCACAGCATCAACTGGCTGGAGCTTTTTGCGATTGCCTTGGCCTTCTCCATCTTCAGGCAGGCGTTCAGCAACAGTGCGTCCTGGTCCTCATGGACAACTTAACTGCAAAGGTTCATGTCAACAGGCAAGGGGGCATGCACTCCAGGGCCCTCATGCACGAGGCCAACCGCCTGGGCCACTGGGCGGAGACCAATCTACTTTCCCTACGGGCCGAGCACATAGCGGGGACAACCAATGTCATGGCAGATTGGTTGAGTCGCACTCAGGTGGATCAGGCAGAGTGGGAGCCCGGCGGTCGACCTATTCGCCACCAAAGTCAACAGGTAGGTTCCGCGCTTCTTCGTAAGGCACGCAGATCCAGAGGCAGAGGGCATGGATGTCCTCTGCTCCCCGTGGCCTGCCAGGTTGCTCTATGTCTTCCGTCTGCTTCCCCTGATTCAGCAGGTCATCTGGAAGATGCTGGAGGAACGGGCGGAACTACTGCTTCTGGCACCATATTGGCCACGCCATCTGTGGTTCGCCGACCTCAAGGCTCTCTCAGTGGCTCCACCATGGCGGATTCCATCAACCAAGTTGTCCCTTGCCCAGGGGTCACTGTCACGTCCAGATCCTCAGTGGCTCAAGTTGACCGCCTGGAGTTTGAGCGGTGCTCAATGACCGCTGAGAGGAAAGGAGCTTCCGGTTAGCGCTGCAATGAGACAGACTGGAAAAGCGGGCTCCAGAGGGATCCAGTGAAATCCAGGGCTGACAAACCATTGCCGGGGGGTCTTTTAGACCAGAGCCTTCTTGGAGAGAAGGTGAAAAAAGAGCTGCATCTCAAATGGCCAAAAGGGAAGAAACTAGTTCCTCAAAAGCCAGAGACTAGCTCTATGACCTGGTGATGGGGGGGGGGGGGGGGGCAGACATGGCAAAATATCTGTCATAAAGTTGGAGGCAATGGGGCTAAACACAAGTGCAGGAGCGATGGCTGGACAAAGTGACAAGATCGGGTGAGGAGATTTAGAACCCACTGATAGAATAAGAGTGGAGTTGTAATTAGGAGATAATTCAAATGTAAATTAGCATAAATGGAGGAATTGGGAACTGCGTGGTAAAACAAGGAGAAAAGGAAAAAAGATGGCAGTTTAAAAACATTAAAGCCCAAAGAGAACGGACTGTTTATCTAGCTTAGGAGGCGGAATTAAAAGAAAGACTGGATATTTTATTAATACAGAAAAAATATATTCTTTCTAGTTGAACGTATAACCTGGAAAGACTTTGCTTCAATTGATAAACCCCAAACTCCATGGAAACTTTACAAAGGAGCTGAAGGGGTGGGGGGAGGAAAAAACCCTACAATTTAAAATTGAAGAATAATACCCCCCCTTACTTCTCTGCTACAATTTGTATTCTGTGCGCCTGTGGAATTAAAGATTAAAGATTACATTCAAGATTTAAGATATCTGACAGCGGGAAAAAAAACTAAGAAGCGGAGGCACCTACCAGAAAGAAGAACCATCACCAGGAAGAGACGAAATTGGGAGCTGAAAAAGCTGGTAGCCAGAGTTCAACAACGAAGACCAGGAGGCTTGCTTTCAACACAATTTCAACACGATTTAAAACTAAAGAAGAAATCCCCTCCCCTACTTCCTTGCTACAATTTGCATTTTGTGTCTTTGTGGAGTTAAAGGTTACATTTACATTTCTACCAGAAAGAATGCTCATTTGGAAGAAACAAAGAAAACAAAAGAGCTGATTTTGAGGTGAGGACCTTGGAACTTTGAATCAGGCACAGGCGGTTTGACCACGTTCTTTTACAATGAAATCTTTTTCCTTTTTTGTTTGAAGGGGAAAATTTGAACTGGACTGAAGTTGGATAAGAAAAAGTGGGAGTTTTGAAGTATAAACAATTGGGATACGATCTGAAGAAAGAAAATAGCAAATTAAAAATCGAGCATTATTGAAGGGTGGGATCTTAAGGAAATATGTGAAATGTTGAAAAATATGTGTGAATCATTTGGGTTGAGAAAGGATGATAGCTTGGATATTATGGAAAGAAGCGGAAATGGAAGCCAAAATATAGAAAAAGCAAGAGAGAGTGAGGGAAATAATAAGCAGATATAGGATCTCATTGGATTTAATAGGGGGCACAAAGAAAAGGGAAGATGGTGTCCCAATAAAAAGAAAAAAGAAAGGAAAAGAAGAGAAAAAAATGGAGCAGATAGGCAGCATGATGAAAGAAAGAAAAGAGTTCATTACAGGGGGAAAATATAATAAGAAAAGAAAAAGGGAAAATAGGTTGAGGAGACAAAAGGAAATCCTGAAGAGGGCACTACGAATGGTACAGCAAGAAGTTACAAAAAACATTGGGAAGAAAAAATATATAAACAGCAGAAAGAGAAAGGAGAAGTTCAGAGATTTGGATTTAACATTCTTTAAAAATAAATGGAAGGGGAAATAAAAATTGGTAGATGAGAGGAAGAAGGGAAATACGCACATAGATAATAAAAACCGGGGTGGGGGGAAGGTGGAGAATGTTTGTAAAGCATATGCTATTGTGAACTTTAATTAACTGTAACACTGAAATGTAGTATGTGTGTATGGTATAGAAAGGATTGCAAGCAAAAAAGAATTAAAGGTAAATTAACTAAGGTGAATATAGATAGTAGGCTAGCTGATATGTATTAATAATGGAAGGTGAAATGATTATGCCGGGTTACAAATAAGAAAAATATTAGTTGGGAAAGTTACTAGAGGAGGGAGGGGGAAATGCAGGGAAAATTTGGAAATACGCCTAATAATATAGAGTTAAAATTATAAGATGAGACAAAAATATGGGTGCTTAATGATGTATAAGTATGTAACAGTATTATGAGGATAGAGGGAAATTTGAATCCGTCTTGCACTGCATACAAAAAAGAGGTTGTTACCGGGGGGGGGGGGGGGGGAGGAAATTGTCACTGCGTTAAATGTTTGCTAGCTGAACTGAAAGAGTTATTGCGCAGGCCATAGGCCTTTATCAGCAATGATTTATTGCGCATGCTTAACATGTTTATATACATCATACATTCCAGAGCCTTTTTTCCTCTTGATCTTTGTTCGTCTGCCAGGAAGCTGGGAGACAAACTGCTTCTGCCAAAATGTAACAATTAGATAGATTTGTTTATTTCCTTATTTCTTATTTTTGTATTAAAGTTTGTTTTTAATTAGAACTTGTTATTGGACTTCATTTTCGCTTCTTGAAGAATATGCTGTTTGGAAAAGCCGTCGACTCCTAGACCTCATTTAGTTCAAGGTGAAATATTTCCCCTGACAATTAATGGTAGCAGAGGATGGTTTATAATTTATGGTTTTTCCTTCCAAGCTATCTTCAAGAGATAAGCGACCAGGCTAATTAGAAAGAATGGTCTAGCTACTGAGGTACGCTTAAAAATCAACTTTCTAGCCATGCCAAGGAAGAAAAAGAAAAAAGACAGACATGAAACGCGCTCGCAGGAATCCATTCCCTCAGACACAGAAATGCAAGACTTTTCACGCTGGCTTCCAAGTTCCCAAACTCCAGTAACTGGACTGGATGAAGACCCTGCTGTGGGGGAAGCTGCTACAGGAGGTGAAATCTACGAACCGAGGTCAGTAAATCTCCCTTCTGATTATGCACGTTCCCAAATACCTCCAAGAGATTATGACATACTCGGGGCAAAACCAAAACGTTCCATGTTGCCAGAGCAAATTCACTCCCAAACTTTTGGAGATTATCAAACAATTGATGTCTGGCCAAAGCCCTCGCGGCAACTACCGGCAGAGGAAAAACACCCCCACGCAGAAAGTGAAACTTATGAATCCTTCTCAGGCCCTGGGGAAGATATGAAAAGCTATCGTGACCAGATAGACTTTTTTGAAAAACAAGTCTTTCAAGCTAGAAAACACTATAAAAGGCTAGAGGCAAGTAGGAGGGGTTTCCCCACTTCCAAAATGTCTGAGAACGCCATCTTGCCTCTTCTAAACAACCTAAGACACACCCCCTAGAGGACATTGCCTTAGGCGAATCAGAACAGAGAGATATGTACACGTCACCGAGGTCACGTGATCTCCTTTGTTCTACTTCTTCTGTCACGTACAAAGGTCTGGTGCAGCCAAGAAGTGAAGCTGCACTGCCATCTCATGGCAAAAATTTATTAGAGCAACAATTAAATTAATTGCAACAGCCTTGGCTACCTGTAGCTCGTCCAGATGTCCAAGCTGCAATACTTCCAAAGGTTAAGTCTTCAACTCCCCCTGGTGGTGTTGGATTTTCCATAGATGGAACAAGGCAAAGCCAAAGGCAAATGCCACCCCCTCAAGCAAGCCAATTTAATGTTGCCACACAAAGACCAATGGTGCAATTACAGCGCCCCCTGGTTCAACAACCAGCTTTTCAACCTGCACAGCAAGTTGTTCAAATGCATATCCCTCAGCAGGCATTTTCTGTCACTCCTTTGACTGGTGAGTCAAAATGAAAGGAGTCAGGAGAGAATTATAAAGCCTGGCTCAGTTAGATTGCACTCTTGCTTCGCAGAGAAGGTACACACTGCATGGTTGTTAATCCTCCTACACAACCGTGGACTCCTGCAATAAGAGACCTAGAGAATAGGGCGTGTACAACTTTGCTCATGTTGATGGACACTGAACTGCAGGTTACTTTTCCACCTGATGCAACAGCCCAACAAATTTGGGCTATTTTGGAAGATTGCTACAGGCCCATTTCAATTGAATCTTCATGTTTGCTCATGTCTGAGTTCCGTGGTTCGAAGTTGAAACCTGGTGAACGAATTGGTGGACATTTGACCAAACTGAAAAGAATGAGAAGTGAATTGAGAGAAAGTGGCCATGTAATTGATGATATCCAAATGGTCAGCATCATCATTAACTCATTGAATTATGAATGGAAAGATGCCATTGCAAACATTAACTACGTGCCTATTGCCCAAAGCACAGTTAACCACATTTGCAGACTTTTACACACTGAAACACACTAAACACATGAAGTTATTGCTAGAACCAACACACACTGATCATCCAAAGTTATGTTGTTATGCAGATTCTGATTGGGCAAGTGATAAGAAATCACGCAAAAGTACTTCAGGTTACATGATGTTCCTGAATGGATGTCCTGTTTACTGGCAAGTGAGAAAACCGAGTTTTGTTTCATGTTCATCTACTGAAGCTGAATATGCTTGTGTTTCAGATGCTTGTAATTCTCTAACGTGGTTTGATGCTTTGATCACAGATATCTGGACACGTCCGATTCGACCAATCACCGTGATGGAAGATAATGAATCGGTGGTTTATATTTCTGAGTCACATTTTACAGGTTCTAGGTCCAGACACATTGACATTCGTTATCAAAACACAAAGCAATTAGTTAAGCAAGGTTTTGTTAAATTGCAATATGTTTCTACACATGATCAGATTGCTGACATGCTCAACAAACCACCTTCAGCAGTTCAACACGAGTATCTGCGAAAGAAGATGTGCCTTATTTGATGATTTGATGACATCAGCCCAACTAGCAAAAGAAGGGGTGTCACTGCGTTAAATGTTTGCTAGCTGAACTGAAAGAGTTATTGCGCAGGCCATAGGCCTTTATCAGCAATGATTTATTGCGCATGCTTAACATGTTTATATACATCATACATTCCAGAGCCTTTTTTCCTTTTGATCTTTGTTCATCTGCCAGGAAGCTGGGAGACAAACTGCTTCTGCCAAAATGTAACAATTAGATAGATTTGTTTATTTCCTTATTTCTTATTTTTGTATTAAAGTTTGTTTTTAATTAGAACTTGTTATTGGACTTCATTTTCGCTTCTTGAAGAATAAGCTGTTTGGAAAAGCCGTCGACTCCTAGACCTCATTTAGTTCAGGGTGAAATATTTCCCCTGACAGAAATAAATGGAATTCATATAAAGGTATACCTTTAAAAGAAAAACTAGCAATATGGAAACTATTTTTTACTTTTTTCTTTGGGGATACAATTATTAATGCCACCGATATTAAATGGGGTTTGCTAAAAGGTGTAAATACACCAAGTAAAATAGAAAATGGAAGGGAGATAAAGAGAGGGAAAGAGAGACTTCCGGTGGTGACGTCGAGGCAAGTGCGGGGAAGAAAACAGGGCTCTGTCTTCGAACCCCGATTTGCGCGTTTTGGAGGATCCCCCCCGGAGATACACTGATCCTGAAGGGAGACGTGGAGAAGTAGGGAAACCCCAGAACTAACGAGGCGGAAGGCAATTGCCCGTTACGACTGGGGATACCCTTTTCAACCCAGCGTGTAAGCGTCTGCCGCTCTTCTTTTATGGCGGACCTGAAGCCTCAGCAAACCACCTAATAGGAGAAGGAAGGAAGATTTAACTTGTTTCAACTTGTTGCTACATTGTTATAATGCCGTGAGAATCAACAGACCGGCTTACAAGCAAAAGCAGCGGAGAGTATAGGCTGGAAAAAGACGGATCGCAGACCGCAGAGGAAAACGGGCAAACAGGTAGTCTCCAGAGACCGGATGAGAGAGCCCTACAACTGAAAGGCCACTGGAAGAGGTGAGAGCGACAACTTCAAAGGTAAAAACAAACCTGAAGAAACGAGGAGAAAAAATACGAACTGACCGGGGTCCTGTAGACTCGGGTAGAGAAGAAAGAGAGCCAGAGGGAGATCTTGGTGGACTGTGTTATACCGGAAAGCAGCGGCCTTTAATTAGGAAGAAGAAGAACTTGCTGCCAGCAGGAATGGCTGCTCGGACAGAGAGCTCTGTTAGTAGCAGCCAGAACTAACGTCCGGAGGAGGTTTGCTGAAAAGATTTTGATAAGCCAAGCCTTCCTGGAGGGAAGACTAAAGAGAGAAGGTTGGTTTGACATGACCATAGGACAGCAATCCATGGTCTGTGCTTGAAATCTCCTTCATATCCCCGGATGTGGAAGAGGGTGACAGTAATGGCCGTCCCAAAATGCTGACAAGAGTTCAAAGCAAGCGAGTATTTATTACAGAGAAGCTGTCGGAGTTGCGAGTGACCTAACAGTTTCCGGATCTTGGAGAAGGTAATTCTATCCCAAAACAGCTCAAGAGATTAAGGGCTCCAAGAAGAAGTGGGGGGGCTGCTTACCCTCCCCCATCACAGCGGCGAGAAGTAATATGCTGAGTGAAAAATGGAGGCTTTATCTTTTTACTCTCTGAACTGTCTGATAAGCTGAACCTAAACCTAATCTGTTAACATAACAAAGCCGGTTGCAAATAACTTTGACTATACAGATACCTTCAGGGGGTTTTGAGTTAATTATACAAGTCTTGATGGCTTGAAGGGAAAAATAAATATATCTTAGCAACATATATATATGATTGCAGTTGGTTAGCTTTTGGACAAATGGAAGAGCGACATCTACTGGCGAAATCTGGAATTCCCTCCCCTCTTAATACCCTAAGAGAAAACAGGATTTTTTTGCTGACTATATTCTCTGGATAACAGTTGGATACTACTATCTGGAGAGAGAGAAAGAAGATCTATCGGAGCAGGGGAACCCAAACACTCTCATATAATTATCCAACACCGGAGGGACGCATCTAAGGTTGAACTTAAAAAATAGGAATTAATGTGATAATACTACCATCAAAGGAATGTACTGTTTTTGCTATTTCTATTGTTGTAAAACTATTAATCCTAACTCCTTTCGATATTATTGGCACTAGTACTAATTAATCTAGGAGATTGTTTGATTACAATATAAGTAATAACTATAAGCATTCTTTATTTATTTTTATTTATTTTATTTTTCAAAATTTATAGACCGCCCCCTCTCCCCGAAGGGACTCGGGGCGGTGTACAGGCATCTCATTAAAAACAGGTACAAAAGATAAATGCCCTTAAATATATTCCCTTAAAAGCGAATTAAACCTAAATTCAACTGTACAGAATAATAAAAGTTAAAAACAACTAAAAAACATACCCCTAAAAATTTAAAAACACAGACTTGGGGGACTAAGATTGGTATTAGGCCAGGCCAGCTAAATTGAACAGGTGGGTTTTAAGCTTCTTACGGAAGGAGCGGAGGTCGGTGGTAGTTCTGACATCCGGGGGGAGGTCATTCCAGAGGGTCGGGCCCATCACAGAGAAGGCCCTACTCCTGGGCGTCGCCCGCTGGCATTGCCTAGTGGACGGCACCCGGAGGAGTCCCTCCCTGTGAGAGTGAATCAGCCGAAGGGATGTGTGGGGCAGGATACGATCCCGCAAATAGCTAGGTCCTGTGCCATGGAGCACTTTAAAGATGATAACCAACACCTTGAAACGCACCCGGAAAGCCACAGGTAGCCAGTGCAGCCCGCGCAGCAGAGGTGTTACGTGGGAGTATCTAGTAGCTCCCACAATTGTCCGCGCGGCCGCATTCTGAACCAGCTGCAGCCTTCGGGTGCATCTCAAGGGGAGCCCCATGTAGAGAGCATTACAGTAGTCCAGTCGAGACGTCAGAAGCGCATGGGTGACTGTGCAGAGAGCGTTCCGGTCCAATAGGGGACGCAATTGGCGCACCAGGCGAACCTGGAGAAACGCCCCCCTTGCCACGGCTGTCACATGGTCATCCATTGACAGCCGGGCATCCAGGAGGACGCGCAAATTGCGTGCCCGATCCACGGGGGCCAGCTGTTCGCCCCCAATGGCCAGTGATGGGCGCAACTGGTTGAACCGGGGTGCCGGTAGCCACAGCCACTCCGTCTTCGACGGGTTGAGCTTGAGTCTGTTATTTCCCATCCAGATCCGTACGGCTTCCAGACATCGGGACATCACTTCGACGGCATCGCTGGGGTGGTCCGGGGTAGAGATGTACAGCTGAGTGTCATCAGCATACAGGTGGTAATCTACCCCGAACCCACGAATGATCTCGCCCAGCGGCTTCATGTATGTGTTGAACAGGAGAGGCGAGAGGACCGATCCCTGCGGCACCCCGCAGGTGAGCGGCCTCAGGCTCGACCTCTGCCCTCCTGTCAACACACATTGCACCCGACCAGAGAGGTAGGAGGAGAACCACCGCAGAACGGTGCCCCTCACCCCCAACCCCTCCAGGCGATGCAGTAGGATACCATGGTCGATGGTATCGAAAGCCGCCGAGAGATCTAATAGGACCAAGATGGAGGAACAACCCCCATCTCTGGCCCTCCAGAGATCATCCACCAGCGCGACCAAAGCCGTCTCCGTGCTGTGACCGGGCCGGAAGCCGGACTGGCGCGGGTCCAGATAATCAATTTCCTCCAAGTGCCGTGGGAACTGTTGCACCGCCACACTCTCTACAATCTTTGCCAAAAAGGGAAGGTTGGAGACCGGACGGTAATTTACTAACTCAGCTGGGTCTAGAGAAGGCTTCTTGAGTAGGGGCCTCACCACCGCCTCTTTCAAGACGGCCGGCAAGAACCCCTCTCTCAGTGAAGCGTTCACTAGTTCCTGGAGCCAGCCTCGTGTGACCTCCCAGGATGCCAGTATAAGCCAGGAGGGACACGGGTCCAGTAAACATGTGGTGGCTCGCAGTCGTCCATGTAAACTGTCCATATCGTCGGAAGCAACAGAGTCAAACTCCTCCCAGGATGGCACCTCAAGACCCACCTCCGACGTCTCTTCTAGACCGCTAACGGAGACCCACTCGCTGCGAATCTGAGCGATTTTGTCCTGCAGATATTCCCCAAATTCCTCTGCTCTACCCTGCAAGGGGGCTTCCCGCGGCCTCTGTGAAAGGAGGGAGCGGGTCACCCTAAACAGGGCAGCAGGGCGGTTATCTGCGGACGCAATAAGAGTGGCACAATATTGTCGTTTGGCCACTCTTAATGCCACAAGGTAGGTCCGTAAATAGGCTCTCACCTGTGCTCGGTCAGACTCGGAGCGTGACGCTCTCCATCTGCTCTCTAGGCGTCTCTTGCGGCGCTTCATCACCCCCAGCTCCTCGGTGAACCAAGGGGCCTGGGTGGTTCGATGCCGCAGGAGAGGCCGCAAAGGCGCAACCCGGTCCAAGGCCCCGGCGGCCGCACTATTCCATGCGGCCACTAGGTCCTCCATCCGGGTGCGGGTCAGGACTACAGGGAATGGCCCAAGCTCCGTCTGGAACCTACCAGGTTCCATCAAGCGCCTGGGGCGGAACCATCTAGGACATTCCGGTTCCGCCTCCCCGCGATGGGGCGTAGCGGTTGGAAAGTCGAGCCGGAGAAGTGAGTGATCTGACCATGACAGGGGCATGATAACTAAATCCCCTACTCCCAGTTCACTCCTCCACTGGCCAGAGACAAAAATAAGGTCCAGTGTGTGACCTCCCTCGTGTGTGGGGCCCTGAATTACCTGGGTCAGGTCCATGGCTGTCATGGAAGCCATGAACTCTCGAGCCACCTCGGATGTTTCCCCTACCGATGGCAGGTTAAAGTCCCCCATGACTAGAAGCCTGGGGGTCTCAACCGCCATCTCGGCGATCACCTCGAGGAGCTCGGGCAGGACCGCTGATGCATAGCGAGGAGCCAGGTATACAATCAGCAAGCCCAACTGTCTCCCTGGGCCCCATTTCACACATAGGGACTCACAACCGGTTATCTGTGGCACAGTGGACTCTCTTGGCTCAAGGCCTTCCCTTACGATAACCGCTACCCCGCCACCCCTACCCTGGGCTCGCGGCTGATGAAATGCACGGTAGCCTGGTGGGCACATTTCCATGAGGGGGAGACCTCCCTCGTGGCCCAGCCAGGTCTCCGTTATCCCTGCCAGGTCCGGCTCCTCCTCCGAGATCAAGTCGTTAATGAGGGGGGCTTTGTTGGTAACGGACCTGGCGTTGCATAGCATCAGTCTCAGGCCCCGGCTCTGTAGGTCCTGACCACCTAGATTGCGGGGGTTGGGACAAATGACCGGCCATATCCAATGGCCACGGTCTCCCAACCGGTTAAAAGATCTCGGCCTACCCTCGCACCTACCCCTCCCCACGACCGATAGAATGGGAAGACCTTCTTCTGGAACACCACCATTCCCCCTTCTCTTAGTCGCTCCGCTCACTCCCTTGTTAAACCCACCTGTCTGCCTGGCACTAGTCCCTCCCTCAGCCTGATTGAACCCACCCCCCGCCCTGGAACCCCTTAAGAGACGAATAAAAGTTCTAATTAAAAAAACCCTAAGGTTGCGCTTCGTCCACCTCTCTGGATTGATAAATCCCTCATCAAGGTGGGCCCTCGAGAGGGCGGGGGGCCATACTTGCAAGAGGGGGGACTCCCGCAGTAAGATGAGGACTGCCCTCGAGTACATGGTAAGATTGCATTTCCAACAGGGCTACAGTTTGGTTAGGGATGTTTACAGGTCATTAGTTCCAGTGTTCCAGAGTTCCATTCTACTCTTAGATTTTCTTAAATTATCAAAATAGATTAATAGATTGTATTATAAATGTGACATACACACACATATATATACAGTGATAAACCGATAAGTCTCTCACACTATCTCACTATCCTATGACAGCTGTTCCTATATAACATACGAACTAATCGATATATAGAGTTTACTACCCCCTATCACTATTTAAAATTGATAATTGAGTAGAGGTAGAGGGAAGAGGAGAGGGAGAGGAAGGAAGGTAGGAAGGTAGGTAGGCAGGCAGGCAGGCAGGCAGGCAGGCAGGAAGGAAGGAAGGAAGGAAGGAAGGAAGTAAGGAAGAAAGAAGGAAGGAAGGTAGGAAGGAGGGAGGGAGGGAGGGAGGGAGGAAGGAAGGAAGGAAGGAAGAAAGATAGATAGAAAGAAAGAAAGAAAGAAAGAAAGGAAGAAAGAAGGAGGACTGGAGAAAGTTACGAGGGAGAGAAGTAAGTGGGAGTTCTGGGAAAAAATTAAAGGAGGGATCCAATTCCTCCCAAAAAGGACAAGTAGTACAAATTTAACGAAAATTGGCACGGGGAGGAAGCCAGCACCCCAGCCATCCCTAGCGGCTGCCAGTCCCTCGAACCAAAGATCTTCGGAGGATATGCCTCAGAGAGAAAGATCCAACTAAACTAAGGAATTGCAGATGATACTACAGACCATGCAGGAGGCAATGGCTAAAAATCACGAAGAACTTAAAAAGGATATTAAAGCAATAAGGAGTGATACGGTAGAATTAAAGGAGAGAATGCAGAAGATGGACGATAAATTCGAGAAGTTCCAGGAACAGATCAATAAACACGAACAAAGAATAAATGTAATAGAAGGAAGGTTGGAAAAGGAGGATGGAAAAATGGAGCAGCTGAGTTCTAGGCTGATCCAGGCAAACAAGGAACTTGAGTTAATGGTCCTCGCGTTAGAATCGGAGAAAGCAGCCCAATTCCTACGGTTCCAGAATGTAAAGGAAGAAAAAGGTGAGGATTTACCAGACACGATGGCAGACCTAATGGCAAAGGCTTTGGGAATAGAAAAGGATGAGATGGCAAGTGAGATCGATGAGACGTATAGAATACAGACAAATTACGCAAAAAAGAATAATCTACCAAGAGAAGTTCATGTAAAGTTTGTCAAAAAATCGATACGTGACGAGGTGCTGAATAGAACTAGAGACGACCCGATAATTTACAACCAACGACAACTAACAGTTCTAAAACAGGTACCGAGGAGAATTAGAGAATTAAGAAGGCCCTATCAATTTTTAAAATCTGTCCTGAACAAATTTGAAATTAACTTTAGATGGCTGATGCCGGACGGCGTACTGGTAACCTGGAGAGATAGAAGATTTAGAATAGACACAATAGAACAAGCGGAAGACTTTTACAATACCCTTGTTGGGCAGGAGGAGGAGAAAGACGAAGGAGAACAGGCGGGAGCAAGGAGGCAAGGATCCAGGGTACAGATAAGAAGAGAAAAGGAACCAGTGGAGATACGAAAGGAGAAAGAAGTCGTTCTAGATGAAAAAGGGGAAGAACCAAAGGAAGTGAGAGAAATAAGGGCAACAAGAAGCACACGACCCAAATACACATAGAAGTATGTTGGGAGAAATCAAGATTCTATCATTGAATATTAATGGTCTAAACTCACCCCAGAAGAGGAAAACAATATTTAATAAATTAAAACATTTGAACTATGATATAATTGCAATGCAAGAGGTCCATATGACTAAAAGGCAGATCCAGATCTTAGAATGTCCTAGATTGGGTAAACTTTACGCGGCACTGGCTGACCAAAAGAAAAGAGGAATAGCATTATATGTCAAAGATACAATTCAGACTAAACTAATCTATCATGACGAGGAAGGGAGAATACTAATCGTGGAAATAATGTTAAACCAAAAAAAGGTGTCACTGGTTGTAATATATGCACCTAATGAAGGCCAGGAAAATTTCTATCATAGACTACATAGCATTATTCGAGAGATGGGAAACGAAAATGTTTGTTTACTGGGTGATTTCAATGCTATAGTTGACCCGAAACGGGACTATAAAAGTGGAAAGAAGAGAAAAGGAGCTAGGAGAACTTTGCCAAGGTCATTCTTCCAAATGGCTGAAGAACTTAATCTGTTTGATGTATGGCGAGAAAGATGTCCAGAGGGTAAGCAATATACCTTCTACTTGAATAGACACAAATCCTGGTCAAGGATAGATATGGTCTGGCTGCCGATGGAGCTAATCTCAGAAGTGAAGGAGATAGATATAGAACCCAATCTATGGGCGGATCAATTCTAAAAGACCAGGAATATATTAAAAGAGTCAACTAAGAATTAAGATTCTTTTTCAAAGAAAACGGACCAGGAGACACATCCATACAAAACCTATGGGATACGACTAAGGCATTTATAAGAGGGGTCACAATATCAGCCACAGCCAGGAAGAAAAAAACCGAGAATCTAAAAATAAGAGAGCTGAAAGAAAGGTATAGAAATTTAGAGAGTGAACTGCGAAAGAAACCGCAGAACAGAAGTATAAAAGGAAATATGGAACTGATTAAACACGAATTGGCGATATTTGAAAAAGCAAAATTGGCACAAACTATAAAAAAGCAAAACAAAACTTCTTCGAGAATGCAAATAAACCGGGGCGATGGCTATCCTATAGGTTGAGGAAGCAAAAACAAGAGAACTGGATCAATAAACTACAAGATGAAAAAGGCGAGATCTGCTACCAACTAGAGGAAAAGAAAAAGATTATCCAAGAGTTTTATGATCA
This sequence comes from Natrix helvetica, assembly GCF_964273705.1. Lineage (NCBI taxonomy): Eukaryota > Metazoa > Chordata > Lepidosauria > Squamata > Natricidae > Natrix > Natrix helvetica. The sequence goes on along the minus strand of NC_138555.1, from coordinate 57,176,423 downwards.
ATTATATAAAGAAAACCGAGACTATACAAAGGAAGGAATATTGCAGTATTTGGAAAAGTCAGATCTGCCAAAGGTACCAGAGGAGATTAAGGACATGTTCAATGAAGACATTAAAACATCAGAGATAACCGAGGCCATACAAAGACAAAAGAATAATAAAGCTGCAGGGCCGGATGGGTTGCCAGCGGAAATTTATAAAGAATTCCAGGATATACTTGTCCCAACGTTGTTGGAAGTTTACAACGCTGTGTTGAAAGAGGCGAAGACACCGTTATCATGGACGGAGGCTAACATTGTACTATTACCTAAGGCAGATACAGACCAGGTGCTTATACAAAACTACAGACCAATATCACTGCTAAATGCAGATTACAAAATCTTTGCCTCAATAATAGCAGAAAGGCCGAAAAAATTTCTTACATCGTTCATCCATACAGATCAAAACGGATTCCTCCCCAGAAGACAAATTAAAAACAATATGAGAATTATGCTGAACATTCTTGAATATTATGAAGTGCACAATGAAAAACAGGTTGCACTAATCTTTCTCGATGCCCAAAAGGCATTTGATAATGTCAACTGGGAATTTTTGCACCAACAATTAGAATACATGGATTGTGGGGATAAATTTATAAACACGATCAGAGCAATTTATACAAACCAAAAAGCCAAAGTAATAATCAATGGTGAACTAACACAAAGTATTGTAATCCAGAAAGGTACAAGACAAGGTTGCCCCCTGTCCCCCCTGTTGTTTATACTAACCCTAGAAGTACTAGCCAGGAATATACGTTAAGAGGTACAGATAAAGGGACTAGAAATTAAAAAGGAGCAATTTAAGTTACAGGCCTTTGCGGACGATCTAGTGTTTGTGCTAGAAGATCCTATGAAGTCTGGTACGAAACTCATTGAGGAACTGACAGAGTATGGGAAAATAGCGGGTCTAAAGATAAATATGACAAAGACCAAAATGCTGACTAAAAATATGAAATCAAAAGCAAAAGAGGAGTTAACGAAGAAATTGGGTATCCAAATTGTCAAAAAAGTTAAATATCTTGGTATACATTTATTTGCGAGGTGTGTGACCATCAAAGAAGACAACTATACCAATCTGATTAATAAAACTAAGAAGGATCTAGAAAGATGGAAAAACCTACAACTGTCCCTGATGGGCAGGATTGCAGTTATAAAAATGAATATATTACCAAAATTTCTTTTCCTATTTCAGAATATACCCATTAAATTAGAAAAAGGTGTCTTCAAAGATTTGAACCAATTGGTTTCGAAATTTATCTGGCAGGGAAGAAAACCAAGAATAAAACTTAAGGCTATGCAAGACACTAAGGAAAAGGGAGGATTTGGCATACCAGATTGGGAACTCTATTATACTGCGGCCATATTAACATGGCTAAGGGAATGGATAATGCTGAGAAATAAAAGATTACTCAAATTGGAAGGTCATGACCTCCAAGCAGGCTGGCATGCCTTCCTCTGGTATGAAAAAGGATCTGCACACAAATATTTTAGTAGACATTACATTAGACAATCTCTGTTAATAATATGGAACAAAATTAAACATGACCACTATACCAAAATACCTATTTGGCTATCTACGATGGAAGCATACATACACCCAAATTTAATTAACGTGGAAAATATAGTCGCATATAAAGAGCTATTGAACAGGCAGGGGGAGATCAAAACTAGATCAGAATTGACATCACAAGGAATACAAGTAGAATGGTGGTCTTATCTACAGATACAATCAAGCTATGCACAGGATAGGAAGAACGAAGGTATTGCCAAAGACTACACAATATTAGATAAACTGTTGATACAGACAGAAAACAGACTGATCAAAGTGCTGTATAGGTTTTTGGTGGAATATAAACTAGAGGAAGAACATGTCAAAGAAACTATGGTCGCCTGGGCGAAAAATTTCGGTTACAATGTGGAATTGTAATTTCGGTTACAATGTGGACTCCATCCAGCCAACTCTGGAGGAGGAGCGCTTTCGGGGGGAATGGCGGACCTTCCCAGAGCTCCGTAAACGATGGGGCGCTCTGGCAGGGATAGCAGGCGTTATTGGCCCCCGTTGGTCATCCTGGGGGCCTAGAATTATGAAGTGGCAACCCTGGCTTGTATGGTGAACAGCTGGGATCCGGATGGACCCGCTAACCAGGAGGACGGGAGACGGAGGACAGCTAAGGGACAGGAACACAGAGGCTGAGCTGCGGCAGCTGCGGCAGCAAAATGAGTAAAAGAACAGAAAGAGCAGAAAGGAGGCGTTTTGGGCGGCTGCCAGGCGGCGGAACAGCGCGACAGCGGAGGAGCGAACCAGAGAGAGAGAACAACGTGTAGGGAGAGCTCATCTTACCGGCGATGGCGACGGAGCGGCAGAGACGGCGCTGGAATATCGGGCGCCATATTTCTTCCCAGCTATCTCTCGGACCGCGGTGCGTTGCCAGGTGGAGAGGCCAGTGGGGGCTGGGGGTCGGGAGAGAAGCTGCAGGGACCGAAGAGGGAAGCCGGGGGGGTCGCCGGAGGCTCGGGGCGACCCCGGAAGAGCAATAGGCCGAGCAGCTGGCCTTGGCACCTCGTCTACCCCCCCCCCCCCCCGCTGAGGTGCGATTCCTTCACACTCCAAGAACTGCCTCCGGGCCTCTGGGCCTAAAGAACTGCCTAAAGAACTGCCCTGGGCCTCACTGGTGGAACGTAGACTATTGTGGACTGTGAGGTCTGTCCCCTCCCATCTTATTATTTGCCTTTTAAATATTTCTCTACTTCATTCTATGTTAACTTACATCCTAGACCTGCTACAAAGAGAGACCCTGCCATAGCCATAATCATGGATTGGTCATCATCCCAACTTATTCAAGGTCTGACATCCTTCGACTGCGAGGGTCCCCCCTCTCGCAGGCATGCCCCCCTGCCCTGACGAGGGCCCACCTCAATGAGGGGTTTATTAACCCAGAGAGGTGGAGGAAGCGGGGGATTAGGGGTTTTTTAGGAAAATGTTTTGTAAAGCTTTTAAGGGGTTCCAGGGAGCGGGGAGGGTTGGTTTGGCCCTGGGGCATGGATACAACCAGGCCAACAGGTAGGGTCAAGACGGAAGGGAGGGTCAAGACGGAAGGAAGCGAAGCGGAGCGGGTGGGAGGAAATAACATTCCTATAAGGGGAATTCCAATCACGACGGTCGTAGGGAGGGGCAGGCGCGAGGACACTAGAAGAACGTATAGTCGGTTGGGAGACCGGGGCCACTGTACCAACCCCCGCTTGTACCAACCCCCGGAGACTAGGTGGACAGGATCAGCAGAGCCTGGGCCTTAGGCTGATGTTATGTAACGCGAGGTCCGTGGTTAACAAGGCCCCCCTCATCAGTGACTTGATCACAGAGGGGGAGCCGGACCTCGCAGGAATAGCGGAAACCTGGTTGGGCCCGGAGAGGGGGGTTGCCCCTCAGGGAAATGTGCCCTCCAGGTTACCGTGTATTCCACCAGCCACGGGCCCAAGGTAGGGGTGGGGGGGTAGCAATTATCATCCGGGATGATCTGGCACCGAGAGAATTCACTGTGTCGCAGACATCTGGTTGTGAGTCTCTGGGCGTAAAGTGGGGCCCAGGGAGTCAGTTGGGCCTGTTGATAGTATACCTGGCTCCCCGCCATACATCAACGGCCCTGCCCGAGCTCCTCGAGCGGATCGCGGAGATGGCGGTTGAGACCCCCAAACTACTAGTGATGGGGGATTTCAACCTGCCGTCGACGGGAAAGGCATCAGAGGTAGCCCGGGAATTCATGGCTTCCATGACAGCCATGGGTCTGACTCAAGTAATTCAGGACCCCACTCACAAGCGAGGCCACATTCTGGATCTTGTGTTTGTCTCCGACCAGTGGACGAGTGATCTGGGAAGAGGGCATTTAGTCATCACGCCCCTGTCATGGTCAGATCACTCACTTCTCCAGCTGGACTTCCCTGGCGCTACTCCCCACCGCGGGGAGGCGGAACCAGATTATCCTAGATGGTTCCGCCCCAGGCGCCTGATGGAACCGGATAGGTTCCAGGCGGAGCTTGGGCCACCTCCTGCTGACCTGTCCCGCCCCCGGGCTGAGGACCTGGTAGCCGCATGGAATAGTGCGGCTGCCGGTGCCTTGGACCGGGTGGCCCCCTGATTTAACGGGGAGCTAAGGGCGATGAAACACCTTAGGAGACGCCTGGAGAGTAAGTGGAGATCCTCCTGCTCCGAAGCTGACCGAACACAGGTAAGAGCCTACATAAGGACCTACCTTGTGGCAATAAGAGTGGCCAAACGTCAGTATTGTGCCACTCTTATAGCGTCCGCAGAGAACCGCCCTGCCGCCCTGTTTCGGGTGACCCGCTCCCTTCTGTCACAGGAGCAGCGGGACCCCCCATTGCAGGGCAGGGCAGAGGAATTTGGAGAGTTCCTGCAGGATAAAATCGATCATATCCGGAGAGGTTGGACCCACTCCAGTGCTCCAGTGGGGACGTCCGAGACTAGTCTTGAGAGACCATGCTGGGAGGAGTTTGACCCTGTTGTCATCGAAGATTTGGACAGGTTGCGCGGGCGACTGCGGGCCACCACATGTTTACTGGACCCGTGTCCCTCCTGGTTGGTGCTGGCCTCCTGGGAGGGCTCACGAGGCTGGCTACTGGGACTGGTGAACGCTTCGTTGGGGGAGGGCCTGATGCCGGCCGCCTTGAAAGAGGCGGTGGTCAGGCCCCTGCTCAAGAAGCCTTCTCTGGACCCAAAGGAGCTAGCAAATTATCGTCCTGTCTCCAACCTTCCTTTTTTAGCGAAGGTTGTTGAGAGTGTGGTGGCTCAGCAGTTTCCGCGCCACCTGGAGGAAGCTGATTATCTAGACCCGCGCCAGTCCGGTCACAGCACGGAGACGGCCTTGGTCGCGTTGGTGGATGATCTCTGGAGGGCAAAGGATGGGGGTTGTTCCTCCATCCTTGTCCTATTAGATCTCTCGGCGGCCTTCGATACCATCGACCATGGTATCCTATTGCACCGGCTGGAGGGGTTGGGGGTTGGAGGCACCGTGCTACGGTGGTTCCGCTCTTACCTCTCTGGCCAGACGCAATGCGTGTTGACGGGGGAGCAGAGGTCGACCGCAAGGCCCCTCATTTGTGGGGTCCCACAGGGGTCGATCCTCTCGCCTCTCCTGTTCAACATATATATGAAGCCGCTGGGCGAGATCATCCGTGGTTTTGGGGTGAGTTACCATCTGTACGCTGATGATACTCAGTTGTACATTTCCACCCCAAACCACCCCAACGAGGCTGTCGAAGTGATGGCCCGGTGTCTGGAAGCCGTACGGGTCTGGATGGATGACAACAGGCTCAGGCTCAACCCCTCCAAGACAGAGTGGCTGTGGTTCCCGGCTTCCCGATTCAATCAGCATATTCCATCGCTGACCATCGGGGATGAGCAATTAGCCCCGGTGGAAGGGGCGCGCAACTTGGGCGTCCTCCTTGACGATCGGCTGACCTTAGAAGATCACGTGGCGGCCGTGGCAAGGGGGGCGTTCCACCAGGTTCGCCTGGTGCGCCAGTTGCGGCCCCTTTTGGACCGGGAGGCCTTGCGCACAGTCACTCACGCGCTGGTGACGTCCCGCCTGGACTACTGTAACGCTCTCTACATGGGGCTCCCCTTGAGGTGCGCCCAGAGACTGCAGTTGGTCCAGAATGCAGCTGCGCGGGTTATTATGGGGAGATCGAGATTCTCCCATATAACACCTATCCTGCGCGAGCTGCACTGGCTTCCTGTGGCCTACCGGGTGCGCTTCAAGGTACTGGTTACCATCTTCAAAGCGCTCCATGGCACAGGGCCCAGTTACCTGCGGGATCGCGTCCTGCCCCATACATCCCTGCGACCCATTCGCTCACACAGAGAGGGGCTACTCCGGGTGCCGTCCTCTAGAGAGTGCCAGAGGGCGGTGCCCAGGAGTAGGGCCTTTTCTGTGGTGGGCCCTACCCTTTGGAATGACCTCCCCCCAGACATCCGGACAACAACCGACCTTCGCTCCTTCCGTATGAAGCTGAAGACCTACCTGTTTTGTCAAGCCGGCCTGGCATAACGTTACAATCTTGCCACCCCAGGTCATTTTATAATGGGAAATTTTGTTTTTTAAAGTTTTTAGAGTTTAATATTTTTGGGGTTTTAAATTTTGTAAGTATGCTTATTTATGAACTTATTTTTACCTCCTCTGCACGATATATGGTGCTATCTTGATTATTGCTCTGTACGTCGCCCCGAGTCCCTGTGGGGAGAGGGGGCGACTAATAAGTTCAATAAAATAAAATAAATAAAATAATAAATTGGCTAAGTGGGAAAAACTTTGGATACTTAATCAGAAACTAACATTGGCTATGGCGTATAAAGAAAACCTTTACAAGATGTTCTACAGATGGCATCTCCCACCAGCACGGCTTTCTAAAATGTTCAAAAATCTGGCTCCAAATTGTTGGAAGTGTAAAAAAACACCAGGCACTTTCTACCATATGTGGTGGACGTGCAATGAGGCAAAAAAATATTGGAAAATGATTCAATCATGGTTAGAACAAATGGTGGGAGAACAAATTATGTTTAAACCAGAAACATTTCTCCTAGGCATAATACCGGAGGGGTTTAAGAAAGATACACTCTATCTAATTATACATATTCTGACTGCTGTGCGCATAACCTATGCACAGCATTGGAAAAAAGAAAATACACCATCAGAGCTAGATATAATCAGAAAAGTGTTGGCCTGTGCAGAAGCAGATAGGCTCACTTTGGAACTTAAAAATAAAGGGGAATCAGAATATTTTGAGGTATGGAATAGATTTTATGATTGGTATAAGTTAAGATGACAAGACTGGAACAAATGTATATATTGTGATCGAACAGAAGGACAGACAATGTATTAAGTAGAATAACTGTTAATGGTTGAAACTAGCTGTACATAATGTGAATATATGATCACCCCGACTCCGCGGCATTGCATTGTTTTAAATGTAAAAACAATAAAAATATATATTAAAAAAAAATTAGGAAGAAGAAGAGAGTAACAAAGTAACAAAACGGAAGAGAAAGCTGACAAAACAGCGATACAGAAATAACTTAGAAGAGCCTGGACAATTTTATAAAAACTGAAAGAAAGGAGCTTAAAAGAACTTAAAGAAACTCTGAGGAAAGTGGTGAATGAACTAACTATATTAATAATACATATCTATATATAATTGTTATAATATTTATAAATAAGTATTTAAATTAATATTTAACATAAATATTTCTATTTATATTTACTGTTATACTCACAAATAAGTAAGTTTGAAAATCTGTGGCAATCACTATTTATATATACCTATGTTACAAATGTTTAATCAACTTAAATCTTAGTAATTTCAGTAACACTAAGGACACAGTGAACAATTTAAATATTTAAGATATAGTACTGTGGATATTGATATGAATAAGTATTGAGTTCTTTCCCCCCTGTCCTCCCTTTCTACCTATATAACCCCTCTTGCTACCATTTCTAGGCACCATTGAATAACCTATATATATTATTTAAGACTCTTATATTGTACTAAGACTAAGACTACTGTTGATATATTAATACAAGGGGGAAAAAAGGGGGGGGAAGGATATTGAATGCTAATCTGGGACAATATATATAAGATACTTATAGAACAAGATAAAACCATAAAAGAAATGGCAAACATAACATCAACAGCACTAAGAACCGGAAAAAAGACAAACGTTAATCCTGCGATAAATCCAACAAAGGCACTGACTGCCTCCCCAGCACCCAAAGGGTCAACAGAAGAAATGAATGCAACAGAAAAACCAAACCCAGGGCCGAACACTGAAAATGTACAGGCAATGCTGCAAAACATCCAAGAAACCATGTTAAAATTCCAAGAAACGGCAGCAAAAAATCATGGAGAAATGAAAACAGACATGAATGAAATGAAATCAGAGATGTGTGAAATGAAAAGCGAAGTCAAGAATGACATACAGAAATTAGATAATAAAATGGAAATTATACAACAAACTTTGGGAAAAAATGAACAATCAATAAAAGCAGTAGAAAAAAGAACAGAACAAACAGAGATGAAGATAAACCAGGTTGAACAACAAATGAAAATATCAAACAAAAACTTAGAGGAATCGCTTATTCATATGGAAATGGACCGTGCAGCTTTTTACCTCCATTTTCAGAATGTGACGGAGGGAAAAGATGAAGATTTAACAATGATAATGTCAGGCCTAATAGCAGAGATACTAAATAGAGATGAACAAGAGATTTTAAACGAATTGGACGACATATATAGAGTTAGTACTAACTATGTTAGAAAACATTGACTGCCCAGAGAAGTGCACATCAGGTTCGCAAGGAAAAAAGTAAGAGACATAGTATATAAAATAACAAGAGACGAACCGATGTTGTACAAAGGGAAAGAGATACAAATACTAAAGCAAATTCCACGAAGAGTGAGAGAACAAAGGAGAGAATACCAATTCTTGGTGACAAAATTAATCAAGCAGGAAATACTATTTAGATGGTTAATACCAGAAGGGATGCTGATAACATGGCAGGAGAAGAGGATCAAAATAGACAACTTGGAGAAAGCACAGGAACTATACGAGCAACTAATAGATCCGGAAGAGAAACAAAACAGTAAAGAGGAGATAGAATATAGAAGTAAGGAGGAAAGACAACAAAAGGCAACAGAAAGAAAACAGGGAGGACAAAGAAGATAATAGGAAGAACAACAGAAAGAGGAGGAAGTAAGACCAAAAACAAGAAGCCAAAAAAGAAACTAGAGTCAACAAAAACAAAGATAAGTAGAGAATTAGGAGAATGGAGGAAGAAATTAGATTATTATCAGTAAATATTAATGGATTAAATTCATCAACAAAAAGAAAACATATCTGGACAAAATTAACAAAACAAAAAGCAGACATAATATGCCTACAGGAAACACATATTAAACAACAAGATACAAAATACTTGGAATGTCCAAAATTAGGAAAACTGTATACAGCATTGGCAGAAGAAAAAAGAAAAGGGTTAGCAATATATGTTAAAGATAGGATAAAGACAAGCTTAATATACGCAGACCCAAAGGGAAGAATATTAATAATAGAGATATGGATAAATCAAAAACCAATACTGCTGGTAGTAATATATGCCCCAAATGAAGACCAGAAAAATTTCTATAAAAAATTACATGAAAAAATTAGAGAAATTGGAAGGAGGAACATTTGTATAATAGGAGATTATAATGCCATAGTAGATGGTAAAAAAGACTACGTAAGTGACAAAAAAACTAGAAAAAAAATACTACCAATAACATGTTTTGAGATGATGGAGGAGTTAAATCTGATAGAAATCTGGAGAAAAAGGGAACCAGAAAAAAAAACAATTTACTTTTTACTCCAATCCACACCAATCGTGGTCACAGATAGACATGGCATGGATGAATGGGGAAATTGGGGCAGAAGTACATAAAATTGAAATACTACCAAATACTTGGGCAGACCACAACACCATTAAAATAATCTGGAAAGGGGGAAAAAAAACTGGACGAAGATGGATACTAAAAGAAAAAGAATTTATTCAAAAATGTAAGAATGAGCTGGAATTATTTTTTAAGGAAAACACAAAAGAACAGACATCGATACAAAATTTATGGGATACTATGAAAGCCTATACACGAGGAATCATTATAGCGTACTCAGCCAAAAGAAATAAAGAAAAATGGGCACAACAGAAGAGATTAGAGGAGGAAATTAAAAATTTAGAAATACAACTGAAAAACAAGCCACAAAACGATAAAATTAGAAAGGATTGGATGCTAGCGAAACACAAATTAAGTATACTAGCCCAGGAAGAAATAGTAAAGGATTTAAAATTAACGAAACAAAACTTTTTTGAGCAAGCAAACAAACCAGGGAGGTGGCTATCATACAGATTGAGAAAAGAAAGAGAGAAAAGATTAATATATCAACTTCAAGAGGAATCCGGCGAATTACAACACACAATGGAAGGGAAGAAAAAGATTATACACAAATACTTCAAAAAACTATATAAGGGGGAACAAATAGATGATAAACAAATAAAAGAATACTTAAATGGAGAAGAAATCCCATCAATACTGGAAGACATGAAAGAAACGTTGACAAAACAAATAACAAAAACAGAACTGAAACAAGCAATCCTGAAACAGAAAAACAACAAAACACCAGGCCCAAATGGATTCCCAGCAGAATGGTATAAAATAATGGATGATTTGAGCAAATCAATAGAACCCTAGATAAGATGATATAACAAGGTACAAATGTTAACATAATGACTGTAATATATGGTGAAAAGAGAAAAACATGTATAGATAAGACGATATGACAATGTACAAAATGTTGACATAACGACTGTAACATGTTGAAAAGAGAAAAACAATAAAAATTACTAGGCAAAAAAAAAGAGAGGGAAAGAGAGAGAAAGGAGACATGAGAGAGGGAAGTAGAAGGGAGGGAAAGAGTAGGAGAGGAGAGGTAGAAAGCAAGGGGAAGTAGAGAAGAGAGAGAGGGCAGAGGGAAGAAAGAAGGTAGGGAGGAGGAGAGAGGGAGAGGAGAAGAGTTGAAGATGAAATAGACTATAATATGGTGTATGGAAAGCAGAAGAGCAAATAAAAATTGAAGAGGCTTAATGGCAAGATCAATTGATATATTATTGAATATTCAAAAAATGTTTGTTAAGATGTAATGGTATACTTTGGATTATATAATATGTATGTTAAAAATACATATAAACTTTTGGCAAACAAAAAAAAAAGACCACTGAGGGGTTATCGCCTGCCCTTATAGGAACTATAGAAGCATTGAGGCACCCTTCCACTAATGGTATTTATGATGCCATGTGGAGAGCATTCTGTCATTGGTGTCGACCCAAGGACATCATTCCCTCTGAGGCTCTCACGCACCAAATCCTGGACTTCTTACAAGAAGGTTTGGATAGTGGACTGTCTCCCAACACTTTATGGAGACAGGTGGCAGCCCTTTTGTCGGTGCTTCATTTTGATTCGCCCACGTCCCTGGCTCACCAGCCACTGATTCGACATTTCCTTACAGGGCCACGAATCTCCGCCCTCTGGTGGTTCGCCGGTACCCGACATGGGATTTGTCTTTGGTGATGCAGGCCCTCATGGGTCCTCCTTTCAAGTCTCTGAGAGACACATCACTATGTTATCTGTCCCCAAAAGGTAGCCTTTTTGGTGGCCATTACATCGGCCAGACGGATATCGGAGTTGGCGGCCCTATTTGTCAAGCAGGACTTATGCATTTTCCACTCGGATCGTGTCGTGTTGCAGCTTGACCCTTCTTTCATACCGAAGATGAACTCCACATTCCACCGTTCTCAAGAACTGGTACTTCTGAATTTTTGTCCAGATCCCATTCATCGCCTGGAGAGGCGCGGGCATACTCTGGATGTTCGCCAGGCGCTTTGCATCTATCTGTGCAGGAAAGCATCTTTTTGTTGCACAGGGGTGTTTTTTTGTTACCTTCCAACCGGATTCCATGGGACGCAAGGCATCCTCTTCGTTGTTGGGTAATTGGATCAGGGCTTGCATAGCTAAAGCTTACACATTACAATCCCAGTTACCTCTGGAACAGATCATGGCCCACTCCACTAGGAGCGCGGCCACTTCGGCAGCATGGGCAACACAAGCCCCACTTGTGGAGGTGTGCAGAGCTGCTACTTAGACTTCGCTGTTACCATTTATTTGCCATTATAGAATTGATCAATACACATTGGCTGATCGGCCTTTGGTAGGAGGGTTTTGCAGCGGGTTCAGGAGGGTCACCAATTTCTGACCTGGACATCGTACCACCCGTAACGAGAGGACAAGCTTTGGTATGTCCCATGCCTGGATGCTATCGCCACCACCATTGGAGAATGAGCATTGGTTCTTACCTGAGACGTCCGTTCTCTGGAAAGGTGGAGATAGCATCCAGCCCCACCATATTCCTTGGTCTGGTCCAGTGTTAGTGAGGAGAGATTGTGCCATTTTCCACATGTCAGTCTGCAGCAACGCCTTTGTCAAAAGGCTGGGTAGAGCTAGAGGAGGAGGCAGAACATTAAAGTTGCAGACTCAGTCCTATGGGATGGCAGATGAGGACAACCCATGCCTAGATGCTATCTTCACCTTTCCAGAGAATGGGTGTCTCGGGTAAGAACCAATGGACATTTCCCTGTCTGGTGCCCTCTCCCAGCAAAGCTGGAGGTGGAGGACACTGCTGCTGTGTGTGGAAGCACGGAGGAGAAAGTTTACAGGAAGCAGTTTCCTCCCAGTCCAACTTCTGCCTTGACAGATCTCTGGAGAGCAAGAGGAAGAAGCAAGGGAGCAGCTCTCCCTGGTCCTGCACGAGGGAGGCTGGCCCTTCTCAAAGGGGAATCTCTGTTTCAGATCGTGTTTGGTAAGGATGCTGGCATGTTGGGGCAGCCTTCTGTCACACAGTTCCCCCGCCACCCTCTCCTCTTCTCCAGATATCTGTCAAGGCAGATGTTGGACTCAGAGGAAACTGCTTCCTGCAAACTTTCTACTTCATGCTTCCACACGCAGCAGCAGCATCCTCCACCTCCTGTGGGGGACGAGGCAAGGCTGGAAGGGGGGATTCGGAGGTCTCCAGCAGAGTACCAGGACAAGTGCCAAAGCTTAGTCCACCAGAGGAGCCTCGCATCCCTCTCAGGCCACGCAGAGGACCCCTGGATGGCAGCACGGGCTGCCCAGAGCCCTAGGCAGTGGAGGGCAAGCACCCAGCCTGGCCCTTGAGTTCCTGGAGCACCGGAACCCCTCAGACAAGACCAGCCTCGCTTCTCCAAGGGGGTGCCTGGCTGTGCTTACCTCCTCCTCCTCAAGGCTGCTTCTGTGCTCACTCTCCTTGGCCAGGTTGCTCATGGTGGGTGAGGGAGGGCAAAGTGCATGGGTCAGAGGGAGGCCCACTCCCTCTCCATGCGAGAAGACCCAGCTTTGTAACCAAAGCATCCTCAGTGATAGGATGGGAGATTACCAGGAGGGAGCAAGGGGATGGTGAAAGGGTAGCAGAGCTGCTGGTGGCAAAGTGCTAAATGCTAAGGCCAAGTGTCCATCAGACACTCCCTCCCTCATTCCAATCTCCCTCCCTCCTTCCCTTCCTTCCTTCCTTCCTTCCTTCTTTCTCATGAGGTTAAAGACAAGCTCCTCTTCCCGGTCATCCACTCCTTTGCCTCCATATTCTGACATGCACAGCTGTGAGAGATTGAATTTGTGCCATTCATAGGTGAAACGTGGGATAGGATTACATGGTTTTTAAAAATTTTGAAACCCACCCCTGGTCTATATCAGGGGTGGGTTTCAGCAGGTACGCACCGGTACGGGCGTACCGGTTGGTGAAATTTAGCGTGCCTCCCCGCACCCATTCTTCCAGAGGCCCAGTACCGGAACGCTCCCTCCCCCTGTCTTCAGTGTTGCTCTGGGCTCGTGAAAAAGCCTCCCTCTGCGCCTTCCTCCTCTTTGACAAACAGCTTCCAAAACAGGGCGCTTCTCAAAGAGAAGGAGGGGGGGAATCCCATGCTGGATTGGGCTTCAGCACTGCTCTGGGCTCCTGAAAAAGCCTCCCTCTGCCCCTTCCTCCTCTTTGACTGCTGTCAGTGGCAGATATGAGGGAAATGGTTTGTGTGTTTGTGCCCCATCTCCCCCCCCCCCTTTCTGGCAGAGCTGCAGTGTTCTGATCCAACTTCAGAGAGTTATCCATGGCTGGCAGCCATGTTCTCTCTGTCTCCCCCCCCTCTCTCACACACACACAAACACACACAGTTCCCTCACCCACCCCTCCCAGGGCAGCCACATCCCTTCACTAACCTGCTTACCTGCTCCATTCTCAACCGCCATGTGCGGGCAAGAAAAGTAGTCTGTGGGACTACTTCCAACTTTGCGAGACTTTTTTTTTTTTTTTTTTTTTTTGTGAGAAGTTGGAAGGTCTGAATTTCTGGTATTTTTTTTACCGTGGTCGCACAGACCAATTTTCTTGTTCTGAACCCGCAGCGGAGAACAAAGCTGGAAAGCAGGTTAGTGAAGGGATGTGGCTCCCCTGGGGAGCGGGGAGGGTTTGGCATGGGTGGCCTGGCTGAAGGGCTTTCAGGTAAGCCGGTGTGGGGCCTTGGGGCAGCTCCGCAGCTCCTGCCTTGCTTTGTCCTCCACCCCCACCCCCCACTGTCTTGCTCCATTCTTTGCAACGTGCAGCCTCTGCAGGCAGTTCCAATGACTGATTCTCAACCAGCTGCCTGCATGGTAGGAGGGAGCTTCTTGTCCACTTGAAAGAGAGACTGGGTTGCATAAAGTGGCTTCCCCCCACCCCAGACCCTCTCAAGCACCGGACTGCAGGCCCCACCCCAAGGAGCCTCAATTGGCTTTTCCAGCAAGCTGGCTTGGCCTGTTAATTTTAACTTATTTTAAATGTATTGTCTTTTAAATTCGGTTTGTTTTTTTTGGATATGGATTTAATTTTTTTTAACTTTTGGGATGTGTGTTTTTTAATGTTGTACACCGCCCTGAGTCCTTTTGGAGAAGGGCGGCATATAAATCCAAATAAACAAACAAACAAACAAACAATTGGGGCCAAGCTCTTGGTAACCGATTGAGGTAAGACTGTTTTTGAAGGGGGCGCGAGGCATGTGGGGCCTCCTACTGCTTTTGCAGCCTCAATCAGCTGCAAAAGCAGCCGCGATTCTTGCTGTCTCTTCTCCCCCCCCCCCCCTTGCTGGGCACGGCAGGGCTTTCTGCACTTCACCCCTTTTATGGATGCAACTTGGGGGTGGCAGGTTGGGTGGGGTGGGGCGGGGGAGAAGCAAGATGCGCATCTTGCCTGAGAGAAAGTAAGAGAGAAAGGAAGGAAGGAAGGAAGGAAGGAAGGAAGGAAGGAAGGAAGAAAGAAAGAAAGAAAGAAAGAAAGAAAGAAAGAGGGAGAGATGCACACAAGAAAGGAAGGAAGGAAGAAAGGATGGAGGAAGGAATGGAGGGAGAGGGAGAGAAAAAAGAGAGCGAGACAAAGAGAAAGAGAGAGAGAAAAAGAGAAAGAAGGAATGAGAAATAAAGGAAGAAAGAAAGAAAGAAAGAAAGAAAGAAAGAAAGAAAGAAAGAAAGAAAGAAAGAAGAAAGAAAACTTATCACCACAATTGAGCCCAAAATTTTGGTTGCTAAGCAAGAGCTTTGTTAAGTGAGTTTCACCACATTTTCCAAGTTGGGCATGCCCACCTGGTCACACGACCGCCAAGCGACTGCCACCCGGTCAGATGACTGCGAAGCCACTCCCACAAAACAGGCCACACCTACAGAATAGGTTCTAAAAAATTTGAAACCCACCACTGGTCTGTATGTTCTAGGAATGCAAGAACATAATTGTGCACGTGTACTTAAGAATACTCCTACACATGACAATTGTATACACCTGTTACATAGAAGATTGGGGCATGGAAGTTTTAACATATTGAAAAAGATGGCAGACATATCTGAGGGACTGAAGTTAAAGAAATGTAATGTATATTTGGATTGTACTGTGTGTAAGACATCAAAAGAGAAAATGTATCCTGTAAGTAAGAAAAGTGCAAGAACTACAGAGTATTATAATTAGTTCGTGTTGATTTGGTTGGTCCTATGGCAACCTCTTTAGGAGGAGCGAGATATGCCTTAGTCATAGTAGATTATTACAGTAGATATGGATATTGTTATTTACTGAAAAATAAGACTGAAGTATTGCAACACTTCAGGAAATGGGTAACACTTGTAGAAAGACAGCATGGATGTAAGGTATGCCAGCTGCAAACAGACAGGGGAACAGAGTTTATGTCTGAGGGGTTTCAAAGGTGGTTAAGCAGTCTAGGCATTCAGCATAGAAAAACATCATCTGAAACGGTGTGTCTGAGAGAAGAAATGGTGTTCTATAGACAATGAATGACACATTGCTTGTTGATGCAGGTGTGAGTAAAGCATACTGGGGAGAAGCCGTAAAGACAGCAAATTATATCATTAATAGGTTATGGAGTGAGGCAATACAGGAAATGCCGTATTTCCTGATACATGAAAGGAAACCTTCTCTAATTCATTTAAGAATGTTTGGTAGTTATGCCTGGGTGCATATCCCAAAAGCTACTAGGAGAAAAGGTCAGACAAAGGCCAGAAAACTTTGGTTTGTTGGATATGAGCCAGGAACGAAGGGGTACAGGTTTACAGATGGTACTAAGCGAGTAGTGATATCAAGTATTGCTAGTTTTGCAGAACAGAACAATTGGAACAAGATAGATGCTAATCATGAGGTATTCATGACAATACAGAGTTATAATCTGTCGGAAGATCAGACCGAGTCAGATAGAGATGTAGAAGAGGATAAAACCTTGATAAAATGTGAAAGCACAGATGACATAGATGTAGAAGAGGAGAGACTGGAAACAGTGACACAGAAACACATAATTCCAAGACAATCTGAGAGGTGTACCTCCTAAATGGTTTACTGCGAGCGAGGTCAGAGCATACAGTGTTAGGTATGAACCTCAGAAACACCAGGAAATGTTGTTATTGCCCAAGGTAGAACAAGATAAATGGAAGAATGCTATGGATGAGGAAATGAAATCTATGGATGTACATAGGGTGTTTACACCTATGAGACTGCCAGAAGGGAAAAAAACAGTAGGGTGTAAATGGGTATATAAGACGAAATTGTTACACAATAATGAATTGCAATATAAAGCACGTTTTGTTGCACAAGCATTCACACAAAGAAAGAATATCCATTATGATGAAGTTTTTGCACCTACTGTGAAAAGTGAGACCATAAGGTAACGCAATAGCGTTAGCAGCTTCATATAAATATTCTATGTATCATTTTGATATTTCTACTGCTTATTTGAACACTGACTTAGCAGAGGAGATATATATGGCTCAAGCTCCAGGTTATGAAAGTGCGACACCTGGATATATATATATAGATTGAATAAGGCCATATACGGATTGAAACAATCAGCCAGAAATTGGAATCAATGTTTAGATACCTCTCTTAAGAACCTAGGATTTAAGAGCAGCAAAGCAGATCCCTGTTTATATATGGCACAGTATGAAGGAGCAAAGTGTTTGCTGTTAGCATACATAGACCACTGGTGGGTTTCAAATTTTTTTGCTACCGGTTCTGTGGGTGTGGCTTGGTGGGTGTGGCTATGTGGTCATGTGAGTGGGTGGGCATGGCCAATTTAGCCATCCAATTTAGCTGACATCTAGGAAGCAACCATCAGTAGCACTCTCTACCGCTGAGATGGAATTCATAGCTTTGTCTGAGGTTTGTTCAGAGATAACATGGTATGTATGTATGTATGTATGTATGTATGTATGTATGTATGTATGTGCAATTACTGAAAGATGTAAATGTTAATGTAAAAAATGCTGTACTAGTATTTGAAGACAATGCTGTATGTATAACAATGGCAACAGGAGAGCTCGTAGGAAATAGAAGTAAACATGTAGGCATTAAATACTGTAACGTGAGAGAAGCTGTAAAAGAGAAACTGATCAGATTACAGTGGTTGTAACATAGCTGATATGTTAACAAAACCTGTGTCTGTGGAAAAGTATAAAGACTATGTCAAAGCGTTTGGGTTATCAGCTATACAGCTTTAAATGGGAGGAGTGTCAGGTAATACGGATTTAATAGCTGCCAGCTGAAGGAAGGCTGTAAACTGTAATCTGATGCAATGAGGATGATTCAGCAATACATGTATCACCACTGTAAGACTCTGATGTGGTCCACACAAGTTATTTACTGCTTTAAGAGGTGTCTATATATAGGTGGCTGTTGTGGGCCAGCAGGAGCTGTTGGAGCTGCAACCAGACTCCGACAGTGAGGAGCCTTATGAGTCGGCTCTAGAGGATGTGGAGGACCCTGGACAGGGTTCCGACTCCAAGCAGGGATCAGAGAGGCTGGTTGGCCACCAGGAGGCACCTGAGGCATGGAGCAGTGGTGAAAGCCAAAGGGAGTGTGCTCCTGACGTCATGCCTTGGAGCAGTGGGGAGGAGACAAGGGAGTGGTTTGTGGATGCCCAGCAAGGGAGAGCTGATAGACGTAGAGAACAGCTACGAAGTTACAAGAGATTATTGGACTCAGGTGATCGTAATCAGGCTCCTCTCAAGGCTATTTAAGGAAGGACTTTCCAAAAGCTGTTTTGCAGGAATCAACTTATCATTAGAGTTGGAGACGCTCTCAAGTCTATGTCCTACCTCGGCAGGCTGGATTGCTGCCAAGGTGTTGACTGTACTGGATTGCTGCCAAGGTGTTGTCTGTACTGGATTGCTGCCAAAAATTAAACTGTGTGTAAATAAAACATCTTGCAGAGACCTTGTTTCGGAGTGCTTTGGTATACAACAGTGCTTCTCAATTATTTTCTGTCATGCCCCCCCTAGGAAGAAGAAAACATTTCGCGCCCCCCGCACGACTGTAAATAGTATCATTTGTCTATAAAATTGTTATAAGTACACCTCTGCATAACCCTGTATCCTTATTAACTTATAAGAGAATAAAAAAAGAAAGAAATGTGGATCAATTTACAACAAAGAATAGCTTTATTAACTGTAGCAGAAAAGATTTAAAGGAGCACAGGATTTAAAGGAACACAATATTTAAAAAAACTTTAACCTGCAAAACAAAAATATATAAAATAATTTGAGCTGAGCCCCCCTTTACGGAGCCTCGCGCCCCCCCTGGGGGGCCCGCCCCACTATTTGAGAAGCACTGGTATACAAGAAGGGGGGTCAGAACAGGTGGCCATTAGACGGTGTTTCTCTCACTCTCTCTTTGTGTATCTCACTTCTCTCCTTGTGTCTGAGCTGAGTGGTAAGGAATTTATCTACCACATGTGCATGTCTGTATATATGTATACATAAACCACTGTTAATTGTTTAAAGGCTCTGTATGCTGTGTGATCTGTTTTGCTCCTGGGTTTATCTCATAATACTAGTCACACTGCCAAAACTCTGACAACATATTTTTCTGAAAAGTCTTTTAGAGGACAACCTAATATAAATGCATGGAAATGTTTCTAATGACAAGCATTTGTCTACCCTCCTGTTTGAAAGGCAAGCATTCACATAACATTTCCATTTGTATATGTGGGCAAACCTTTCAATAAACGATTCTTCCATGTGAGCCCTTCTCAATCCCATCTTCCTTCCTTCCTTCCTCCCTCCCTCCCTCCCTCCCTCGCTCCCTCCCTCCCTCCCTCCTCCTTCTTTCCTCCCTCTATCCGTGCTCAGGAAGGGTTGAGGGCAGGGGGAGAGATCAGCAGCACTGCCGGTGCTCGTGCTGCCAGAGGTTGTGACTTTACCACTTGGGGGCAGGGACGGTCCCGGTGAAAGGGAAGCGCTCGCGTGCAAGTGAGGCCAGGCCGGTGTCAGTGTTCCAAATATCATGCAGAATTAAATCAGTGCTCAAGACATAGCTTTCATCAAAGTTCCAATTTAATAAGACAGACATGTTGGCACAACTGTGGAATCCCAAATCTAAAAGTTTCCTGGGATTCCACCCTGTTGAAAGTTCATGATCTTATCCCCACACCCAATAAATCCATCACATGGTCCAATCTTCTTCACCCACCCACTTTGCGATATCCCTGAGATCAGCAGGATGTGCCCTCCTCTATCACCATCTCTACAGGACAGTTTAGGTCCAAAAGGACCATCATGTGGCAGAGATATTGACTGCAATCTTGGAGCCCCAAGATCGCACGTCATATCGTCGCGTCGTCAGCTCCTCCCCCCCAAAACCAGAAATATTTTGTTGGGTATTTCAAAGGGAATAAAATACATATTTAATTTTACATATGTTAACAGCTGCTGGAATTGTGTTTGCACAACAGTGGAAAAACAAAGCTATGAAAATGAATAAAGAAAATATTAAGATGTGCAGTAATGAATAAATTGACAATTAAAATCAAGAAGGCTTTGAATACTTTTTCACGTGGGATTTGTTTTATCAATGGCTAACTAACATAAACAGAAATTAGAAATCTAAAAGTATGAAAGAAAACACCAATTATGTAAGGAAAGGTCACTAAAATGTATAAGGAAATATTATTAGTACTTGATCATTATTAATGTGTAGATAACTGCGGGACATTACACACACACACACACGCCCAAACTATGACAGTGCCAGGAAAACACCAAAAGAATAACAGTTTTACCCCAAAAGACTGCAGATGAAACCAGTTTTTTCCCTAACCTTAAGGACAGGAAAGACAAAGCCACTGGAATAAAAACCATCAAGGAATTGTGGGAAGTTATAAAGGACAGTGCCAGGAAGCTCACAGAACCAGAAACCACCAGACAAAAACATCAGTTGGAAGGTAAATTTTAAATACACCCATTAAGACAAAGGCTAAAAATAGCTCACCTGGAACTCCCCCTTTCCTGTTTCTTGGCAGAACTAACCCCCAGGACAGGAACGACCTGGGACCAAGATTAACCTAGGAAATCAGGAAAACAAAAGCAGGGCAATCAGAAACCATCAAAACCCATCAAGCTGCAGGAGCTCACAAAGCAGCACACAACTCCCATCACGGCTGCCCAACCCCCACCCTGCACTTACTCGTGGCCACACGGTCCTACACTGTAAGCGAGCCCGGGGTTCTCGTGAAGGCCACAAGATATCCCCGGACTTGCCTACAGGGCAGAACCATGGAATGCCGCTTCAGCTGGCTTGCTGCCGCCACCCCCCCCGTGCTTACTTGCATCCACATGGCCCTGTGCTCTACGTGAGAGTGGGGTTCTCGCGAAGGCTGCAAGAGATCCCTGGACTCACCTACAGCGCAGAGTCATGGCAGGCCGTTCCAGCTTGCTTGCCGCTGCCGTCCCGTGCTTAATTGTTAATTCTAAGTGAGCCCTGGATACTCGTGAAGGCCGCAAGAGATCCACGGACTCACCTACAGCATAGAGCTGCAGCAGGCTGCTCCAGGTGGCTTGCTGCTGCTGCCACCCCCACCCCCACACTTACTTGAGGACACGTGGCCCTGCGCTCTAAGCGAGCCCGGGGTTCTCGCAAAGGCTGTAACAGATCCCTGGACTTGCCTACAGTGCAGAGATGCGGCAGGGTGCTCCAGCTGGCCTGCTGCCACCACCACTGCTGTGCTTGCTCATGGCCACGTGGCCCTGCACTCAAAGCGAGCCTGGGGTTCTCACAAAGGCCGTAAGAGATCCCTGGACTCGCCTACAGCACAGAGATGCGGCAGGGTGCTCCAGTTGGCTTGCCGCCGCCACCGCTGCTATGCTTACTTGCGGCCACACAGCCCTGTGCTCTAAACGAGCCTGGGGTTCGCAAAATGGCCACAAGAAATCCCCAGACTTGCCTAAAGCACAGAGCCACGGCAGGCCGCTCCAGCTGGCTTCCCGCCACCGCCCCTGCCCCTAAGCTTAGTTGTAGCTTACTTACCTGAGGGAGGCAGCAATAGCATCAGGGAAGGCAAGCAAGGATCCGATCAGCTAGTGAGCGATGACGCGAGAGCCAAACAGGAAAAGAGGTAAGTGGGCCATCTGTGCTGTGGTTTAAATAGGGCTCTCAGAGATGGGGCAATTGGTGAGCCAGCCAATCAGTGAGCAGTGGGCGGTGCAAGCATGGTGCGGATGGGCGGTGCGAGCGAGTGAGCAGCGACCGGACGGGCAGGGGGGAGCAAGTGGGGGGAGGGAGTGTTCTGGTATGGTGCCACCGGACCAACGGGTATAGAAAGGCATGGTAAATTTGACCATCCGGTACGAGCATACCAGTGCGTACTGGGTGAAACCCAGCCCTGGCATAACAACTAAGTCAGCCAATGAGGGCTGTTTAGAAACTGAAACAGTGGGAGAATGAGCCAGATGTCGCGACGACACAACGTGCGGTCTTAATAGTCCGAGACCGCCGTTGATTCTTTTACCAGCTGCATGGTCCATATGGACCTAAACAGTCCCGGAGAGACAGTGACAGGGAGACAAATACTTGCTGGTCTCAGGGACACCGCAAAGTCCCTGATCGACCCAAGGGAAGTTCTCCAAGCCAGCAGTAAACAGACAGCCCCCAGGCTGACAAAGTCGGAGACGGCTCCAGAAAGAAGGCAGTGAAAATGAGTCCAGCTGGTGAGATTTTTTTCTTTGAGAATGATTGCCCAAATAATTTTTTTAAAAAGATAAATTAGTCCTTTAAGCAAAAGAAGAAAGCGGCCAAATTTATCTTTATTGGACTGCCTTAGAAAGTTTTTTCCCCCTCTTCTATGTAACAGTGTTTTGTGGATTGAAGTGATTAGAACGCTTCCCGTTTCTCCTCTTAAGTGAATGAATTGAATTTTTTTCTCCTACTCTGTGCTGCCTTTATTTTTTGGTTGATCTAAAACTTTTTTTTACTTTAACAATCCTTCCACTTACTGTTTATTAAATTTTATTAAAGACACTTAGAGATTTTTGTTTTCCTTAAGTTTGATACAAATAAGAGAAAGTTGAATCTGCCATTTGGAAGCCAGAACTTGGTTTTTTTCTTTTTTTGAAACAAAGTATCCTTTGCTCTATTTTCTCTGATTTTGTTGACATTGTAACTAGAGGGTTTGCAGCTGGTCTGTAGAGACTGATAACAACTCAAGGACATGGACTGTTTTCTTGCAGGTGTCTTTGTGGAATATTTTGGACAAGGGAAGTGAAAGAAAAGAAAAGATAGATCCCTCACTTTTTTGAAAAAATTAAAAGGATCTTATGTTTAAGCAAATTCAAAACAAAAATATTTTTATACATAAAAGAGACATTGAAGGCGAGAGTGACAGTGGATTTTAAACTTTCACTTTTCTTATGGGAAATATGCATTTATATACAGATGAAGAAACCCTAAGTTACCAGGATTTTTTGGATGGAATTCTAAAGATATTGGAAGGATTTGAGAGGTTTGATAAGAAGTTGGATAGATTATTGTCTGGCTCAATAAAAGATGAAGGGACTGGAGCCTCAAAAATTAAAGAAGAGAGTGAAGATATAGAAGATAAAGACAAGATAACAGATGAACCTAATAATGGAGCACCTATGAGTGAAAGTGGAAAGGAGGAAACATGGAAAAGTGAATCTGATTATTATTATATACTTGATGATTTGGAGCTCTATCCCTCCTGTCAAGATATGGATTTGATGATGGAATTAAGAAGAGAAACAGTTTTAGAAAGACATCTGATAATCAAAGACATGTTAATTTTAATACCAGTTCAAGGGCAACAAGACTATATGAGAGATCTTTCAAGCAAAAAAGTGCGGAGAGAAGTTTTTAAAAACTTTATAAAGAAGTTCATAAGAGAATTGACGCAACAACTGGCTAAAGAGATAAGACTGTTTTGTTACTGGAAAGACACAGGCTGATAATGAAGGTTGATAACTCAAAACTTAGTTAACCTTTGGTGATTAATAAGTAGGATTTCTTAGACACTTTTATAATGTTTTCTTTAAAATGTTTATTCGTTAATTAATAACTCATTATGATAATAATAATGAAATAATATTCTCAATTAGTAAAAATAATTTGGATATAAACTGTAAATTGCGACCTGGGGAAAAGATTTATTAATTTCACTAATATATTTTTGTTTAATAATAATAATAATAATAATAATAATAATAATAATAATAATAATAATAATAATAATAATAATAATAATAATAATAATAATAATAATAAATATTTATTTCTTAGCCGCACCCTCTCCCGAAGGACTCGGGGCGGCGTACAACAAAACATAGGAAATAAATATATCGACATACATATAACAAAACATATACCAAGACATATATACGACATATACAAGGAGGAGGTGAACTGATAGATAAATTTAGATTTTACTATAAAGATGTAATTTCTCTTGGGCACTTATAAACTTTACTAACAAACTTTTGTTTAGATTTTATTATAAAGATGTAATTTTTCTTGGGTCGGAGGGGAGGAGATGTGACATAAATGAATTTTTTTTTCTTTTTTCTTTTTTTTCTTTAGATAACTATAATAACAATAAGGAAATGTTAATGGACAATGTTTAATTGTTTTATATGTCTTGGCATTGGTAAAAGCAATTAGATATAAGCCTTAAATAGTGAGTTGGGGGAAAAAGGGAATATGCTATAAAAGGGTAATTATTGGAGGTTTATAGGAATAGCTAATGAATGCCAGTAGGTGGTTGTGTCTTTAAATACAAATGATTCTAGATAAAAGCATGTTTAAATAATTATAGCTAAATGAGAATGATGGTATATTGATGGTAAAATACATAAAGATTTTCGATTTTAAAATGTAAATTAAAAATATGAAGGATGTATAGTAACGCACGAAACATTTTTTTAACCAATCGACATGCTTTCTACAAGATGTAATGAAGAATGGGGTTTTTTTGTGTTTTTGTTTAATTAAAACAATTAAAAAATTTCTTAAAAAAAAAGAAAAGAAACTGAAACAGTATTTGCTGGAGACAGCTAGGTGCCTGGGCATGCCTTAGGCTTAGTTTAACTGCCCTATATAGAGGAGGTTCTCTTTGCCTGTATTAAGCTGTGTGCTGGAAATGAAACTAGTCTGGAACGGTTGCTCTGAAATCTGAAACTGAAGAACCACTTTTGGTATTGTACATTTACCCATGTGCTATTATGTATATAAAGAAGTTAATGAATCCTGCTGAATCAGTTATCTGTGTGTGCTTTCTGGATTTGATTTTTGCAACAAACTCTGACAAGCAGAAAAAGACAAAGGGCACCCAGAAGGGAATGTTCAGTAGGCACAAATATATCAAAAAGAGCTACAAGATTCCAAGAGAGAGAGATAAGAGGCTGACTAAAAAGTCAATAAATGATGGAATTTTAAAAAGGTTAAGAGATGATGGATAATAAGAAAACATATTAATAAAATGGGAAAATAAAAATAGGGAAAATAGTAGTATATATATTAACAGATAATACAGTTTATTATAACTAAAAAGAAGTTAAGTTTAGTAGATGGAAATTTAGGTTTAGGTAATCTAATTGCATTATCAACATTAATAGTGTGTTAAGTATATTGTGAATTTAAAATATTAAGGATTAGAAATTGTGGGGATTTTGAGGTACACTCCTGGGATGAATTAAATATTGTTAATATTTGGCTTTATTAGTAATCCTACACATTTGAAATATTGAAGTTATGGTAGAATAATGAGCAATGCTTAATATATTAAATATTAGTAATTTAGTAGGGGATAACAAATACATGGCGCAAAAAAAGTTATGTTTAAATGAATTAATGGGGGAAAATGATAAAGAATTATAAAGAGAAAATAGTATTGTTGAAGTTGGAAGATTAGGATTACATGTACTTATTTGTATTATTATTGTTAACGTTGTTTAAAAAAGGTTCAACCCAGTCCACAAAATATGTATGGTGTGAAAAGAAAACTGCAAATAAAACATGTTTTTTTTAAAAAAGGAATGCAGATGAAGAAACAACCAAACCTGCTGAACCAGCCTGGCCAGGTGATGCAGGGGCCCCAACAAGGCTTCTGGGGTCCCACTACCCCACCGCAACTGGTCTTTGGGATGCCTCCAGAGAGCCAGATCCCTCCTGGATGGACATTTTACACCAGCCAAGGGAGGGTGCAATATCAGTGGACGCCAGCCGCAATCCCGCAGACAATGCCTTTCCAACTGCTCGGACATTTCCAGCTGCCAGTCATTGCTCCGCCACAGGTACCGGTCCAGCCGCAGCTGCAACTTCAACCCCAGGCCATGGTCCTGCAACAGGTGCCAGCCCAGCAACCAGCACAGGCTCACCAACAGGTCTCACCAGCTGCTCCCCCTCCATGGTTCAGAGCGACTGACGGGACTCCAGGGAGGCTAGCCTAATTTGTCAACTGAGTCTGGGCTCACATTGATCAGTATGGAGATCAATTCCCATCCAATCAGGAATTGATTTCTGCCATCGCTGAAGGCATGAATGAAGGAGAAGCGACGGAATGGATAGCGGAACTTCATGATGAGGAAGCCCCTGAGCTAGGGGATGCTGATGAGTTTGTCCAACTGATGTGGGGTCGATTCCAGGACATGGCCCATCAAGTGGAAGCCGAGTCCCAAATCAAAGCGCTGAAGCAAGCTGGCTGGCCACCTAAAGAACTAATTTGGGAGTTTTGGAGACTAACTGGGAAGCTGAGAGACTGGCCGGAATGCCTCCTTGTCTACCACTTCAAGGAGGCCCTCGAGCCATACCTCAGGCAAGCCTGTGGCATCAGAGGTGTACCAGAATACATACAAACATGGTACAACACAGCTGTCACCATGGATCTGGAAATCCACCCCATAGAAAACCAACTGTGGAGAAACCAACAAGACTACCCCTGAGCCGCTGAACCCCAGTGAAATGGGCTGAGACACTGCCTCCCACACTGTACGGGACTGTCAAATGTTACCGGTGCTCCACCCCTGTTCCCGCAAGCCCAGACTCCTGCCACAGCCGGGGCGAGGAGGACTCCGCAGAAGCCACCTGATAAAGGGCAAATCACTAAGCAGGCTGTAGAGGTTCTACTCCTTCCTAATGAAATTGAGTGAACTCCAGCCAGAGAGGCTCCTCCAGTCCCCTCAGAAGAAAGCAGCGGCAATGACGACCCGATGGTAAGTGCAGCCATCCACCCCTTTACTATCAAAACCAGAATAGTAGTGCCAGAAATGGGGGTCTAAGGGGAAGTAGAATCCATCATAGACACGGGCTGCACCAGATGCCTAATCAATCTCCCCATAGTTGAGCAGCTAGGCATACGCATAAGACCCC
Organism: Natrix helvetica; assembly: GCF_964273705.1. Classification (NCBI taxonomy): domain Eukaryota; kingdom Metazoa; phylum Chordata; class Lepidosauria; order Squamata; family Natricidae; genus Natrix; species Natrix helvetica. The sequence continues at coordinate 57,149,560 of NC_138555.1, read as the reverse complement.
TAGCATACCCCATCCACTTTGAGCAGGTCAATGGGACACTAATTGGCAGGGCCCCTCCCACATTAGTCACCGAGCTTGTCAGACTTCAGTTGGGTCATCACTGAGAACTTATCCGGTTTGTCATAGCTCCAGAAATGACTGAATCAATCATACTAGGCCTTGCATGGCTAGACAAATGGGGACCAACCATCACGTGGGAGGACGGCTATAGAAAAATAATCATTGGCATTGGCCCATTGCCACGCATAAAGCCAGACCGGTGCCAGAAGGCCATGAACCCCAACAGTGCCAGCAAACCCAAAGCTGCAGTTTCCGCTACTGATGGACCACCCAGTAGCCCGCAAGTGCCAAAAGAATACTGAGACCTGTCGGGGTTTTTTAGCAAGTGAGATTGCAACTTCGTCCCTCCTCACTGCGCAACCAATTGCGTGATCGAATTCGTGCCAGGAGCTAAACTGGCCAAACCAAAAATGTACTCCATGACTCCTAAAGAAATGGAGGAGTTAGGAAATTACATTTATGCCAACTTAGCGTGGGGCTTCATCCAGCTCGCGAAGTCCAAAGTGGCTGCCCCAGTACTTTTTAAAGAAAAAAAAGATGGGGGGGGGGATGAGGCTTTGCATAGATTTTTGTGGAATTAATGCCCTGTGTGTGGAGAACACCTACCCCCTCCCCCTCATGAAGGACATGCTAAGCCACTTAGCCAAGGGCAAGGTGTTCACCAAATTGGATTTAAGAGAAGCTTACTACCATATAAGAATTAAGGAAGGAGATGAATGGAAAACCGCCTTTAACTGCCCGCTTGGTACCTTCCAATTTAAAGTCATGCTGTTTGGCCTGCAGGGAGCCCAAGTAGTGTTCATGCAGCTAATCAATGAGGTACTACATGAACACCTATACAAAGGGGTCCTAGTTTACCTAGATGACATCTCATATTCAGTGAGACCCTTGAAGAATATGTAAAGCTAGTGTGGGAAGTGCTGAAAAATCTCCTCGCTGCAAAGCTCTACGCAAAGCTGTCAAAATGTGAATTCCATAAAACCTTCCTAGATTACCTAGGCTACTGAATATCCAGTGGAGGAGTGGAAATGGACCCAGGGAAAGTGAAAGCAGTGCTGGACGGGCAGCCCCCATGCACCCACTTCAAAGACAACTTCAAAGCTTCCTGGGATTTGCCAACTTTTACAGGCAATTTATCATGGCATTTGCAGAAGTCACTCTACCCCTAACAGAACTGTTGAATATGGGGTCTCCTCCAATGACACAAAAGCCAAAGCAGCCACTCGCTTGGACAATGGACTGTGTAGCCATGGCAGCAGTGCTTCTGCAAAAGGACCCACAAGGACAACTCCTGCCTTGTGCCTATGTGTCCAAAAAACTCACCAACACTGAGAAAAGGTGGGCCATTTGGGAAAAGGAAGACTACGCAGTCTGGTGGGTCACTTCTCTCATGGAGACATTTCCTAGAAGAGGGAAAAGTGCCTTTTGAAGTCTGGACTGTGTCAACTTCTAAAGTGTTGCCATGACTATTATCAGACTGGCATGGAAGGGGAAATTCCAGGCATGCCTTCGGCCGGAGTCAGATCTTATGTCTACAGTCTAGTTGGAGAATATGAGTTATGACGCAGGACATAAGGGAGGGGATACAGGGGAAAAGTTCAAATGCAATTAAGCAAAAGCAGTTTTGGCTCCACAGGAGTCCACGCCAGAATGTTGATCCTAATAAATGATTGGATTTGTTTTGAACTTTGTCTCGAGGCTCATAAATAAATTAGGTCATCTTCTGGGAACTTCACAGAGACCCAAAACTGACTTAAAAAAAAAAACATTCTGGGTTTCCTGAAGCCCAGGCTCTCCGAGCACTCCCCCAATGTTTGGGCTGCTTGGAGGGAAAATCAGGCAACAGGAGATTGATTGCGGCTGGAGGTATGCGGCAAAGCCAAGCAGTGATGCCTTTCTCAGAAGCAGAAGCAAGAGAAGATAAGTACTGGTGGAAATTCCCTTGCCCTGGTCTCCAGATACAGGGGAAGGGTCTCAAGCAAGCTGGCAAGGGTGGACTGGAGGTGGGACTGGAAACAAGTCAGGCTCCAAAAGCCCCAGATGGAATCCCGAGGGAGTGCAAAAGAGCAACAGAGGGAGGATTTTTACCAAGCCACCCTTCATGATGAGGGGCCATCATGCCACCCAAAAGAGAGGGGAGGGACATCTAATCCTGTTGAAGGGAGGAGATGCAAACTGGAGCACAGCCCCCCTCCCCCTCCTGATAGAAGGAGAAGGAGCCCAAAACGGGAACCAGTGCCTCTCCCATGCAGCAGGCAGGCTGCCAAGAGCAGGCAACCCCCTCCCTCTCTCTGAACTAGGGGTGAAGAAGATGACCAGCCATATCAGGTGCAATCATACCAAGGCCGACAGGAGGCTGGGGGATTAGGGCTGAATGACACACCCCAATTTAGGGGAAAGTTTGACGCAGACTAAGACCAGCTAGCCCTATTCCTTGATTCACCTGATATCCCCCTAGATCGCTATAGGCACCTCTACCCATCCCCCAAAGCCATGGTGAATACCATCACACAGGGTCTAGAGGGAGAAGCAAGGGAATGGCTAGCCACCCCCACACAAGAGGAGAGCCCCCCCAACTGCAAGACATAGATGACTTCCTGCAACTGCTAGAGGCCAGATTTGAGGAGGTAGAGGAGGACCCATATGCAGAAGAGGAATTCAGCAACCTAAAGCAAAGGGGCCGCCCCATCAAAGAGCACATCCATGAATTTAGCAGGGTCATAGGAAGGCTACCCCCTTTACCAGAGCGGCTGCTGGTGCATTTTTTCAGAACAAGCATGGACAAGCAAATTGCCCAGGTAACTGCATACTGCGACATCGCAAATCAACTCTCTGAGTGGTTCCGAGTAGCAACAAAAGTTGACAGCGGGTTGCGCCCCAATGACATGACAAAGCAACCGGAAACACAAGAGAGAGGTCAACCCGACCTGAAACCACCCAGCCGGCGGGGAACCACAGCACCACAGCAGGCTCTGAGACCAGCCCTCCTTCGAAGTCTGCTGAAATGCTACAGATCCGGGGGGATGGGCCACATGGCAGCTGTATGCCCAACCCCAGCCTCAAAACCAAGGCCAGACCCACCACCCAGGGCATGACCAGAACGAGGGCCTAAACGGACCACCAACACATCCAGGAAAGCCCTCCAGGCTGCAAAGGCCCCTTCCCCCTCAGGCAAAAGTGATGGAACCCCAGGCAACAACAACCAGTCACCCGAACCATATGACAGCGAGGACGAGGGAGAAAATGACCCAATGGTGAGTGAACCAATTCACCCTTTCCTTTCTCCAATACGCCTCACAGCCCCAAAAACAGGAAACCAGGGGGATTTTCAAGCCCTAATAGACTCAGGCTGCACAAGGTGCTTGATCAACCTAACCACAGTCCTGAAACTGGGGATCAGAGCAAAAAAAATGGCCCACCCGATCCGGTTCGAGCAGGTCGACAGGTCCCTAATGGGAGGAGCCAATGCCACCCACCTGACTGAACCAGTGAGGCTAGAGCTAGGAGATCACTGGGAAGTAATTCAATTCATAATAGCCCCCAAAATGACAGACGCAGTCATACTGGGACTTTCCTGGCTAGACAAGTGGGGACCAACTATCTGGTGGCAAGGGGGTACCTGCAGACTTAGGATATCAAGGGACCCCCAACCCCTTCCACACCAGTAAGCAGAAACACCACCCACACTGGAAACTCCCCAAGAGAGCCCACGAGAACAACTGGCAACCACATCCGACAAAACCCCAGAGGCCGAACTGATTCCAATAGAATATCAGGACCTCGCAGAAGTATTCAGCGAGACCAAGTGTGATGTTCTGCCTCCCCACCGGGACACAGACTGTGCCATCGAAATCATCCCCGGGGCAAAACTACCCAAGCCCAAACTGTGCACAATGACGCCCTGGGAAATGCAAGAGATGCAGAAATACATAGACAAAAACCTAGGAAGGGGGTTCATTGAGCCAGCCAAGCCACGGGTTGCGGCACCAGTCCTCTTCAAAGAAAAAAAAGATTGAAACATGAGATTGTGTGTGGACTTTTGAGGGATAAATGGGGTGTGCGTAGACAACCTATACCCCCTCTCCCTCATGAAGGACATGCTGTCTCATCTGGCCAAGGGAAAAGTCTTCACCAAACTAGACCTCAGAGAAGCATACTACCGAGTGTGTATCAGAGAGGGAGATGAGTGGAAAACAGCGTTCAACTGCCCCCTAGGGAGCTTTCAATTCAAAGTGATGCCTTTCGGGATGCCGGGGGCCCCAGAGGTATTCATGCAGTTAATAAATGAGGTGCTGCATGAGCACCTATACAAGGGGGTCCTCGTCTACCTAGATTACATCCTTATCTACATGGAGACCATGGACAACCACGTGCCCCTGGTCCGCCAAGTACTGGAGAAACTTCTGGCAGCCAACCTGTACATCAAGGTATCAAAATGCGAATTCACTGTGCACGGTTAGACTACCTGGGTTACCGAGTGTCAAATGAGGGAATAGAGATGGACCCAGCGAAAGTGCAAGCCGCCCTAAGCTGGCATCCCCCTCGGACCTGCAGACAGCTACAAAGCTTCCTAGGCTTCACGAACTTCTACAGGCATTTCATCCCCTCCTTTACGAAGATTGCCAAACCCCTGACAGACCTCCTGAAGACATGGAGCCCAGGAATGAAACCTTGTCCGGGACAACCCCTACCATGGGACCTAACCTGCCAAGAGGCGTTCGAGACACTAAAAGAAATGTTTGCAAAGGAGCCAGTTCTGAAGCATCCTGACCCCGAGCAACCTTTTGTGATCCAGGCAGACGCCAGCAATGTGGCAGTGGGAGCGGTGCTACTCCAAAGAAACAACCAAGGAAACTTACAACCCTGCGCCTACACCTCCTGCAAGCTCACAGACACAGAGAGACGATGGGCCACGTGGCAAAAGGAGTCTTTCGCAGTGAGATGATCACTGCTAACCTGGAGACACCTGTTGGAAGGGAGCCAGAAACCATTCAAAGTCTGGACTGACCACAGAAATCTGGAGGCGCTTAGGACCCCACAGAAACTATCACCCAAACAAGTCCGATGGGCTCAATACTTCAACCATATTGATTTTGTCTTAAAGCACATTCCGGGGGTAGGAACTTTCTAGCTGGCGCCCTCTTCCGCATGCCTCAGTATAAATGCGAACGGGAGCATGGAGTGGACACCATCATTCCCTCTACTCAAACAGCTGCCCAAGTAACCACCAGGCAGCAATGCCATGACCGGCAAGACCAACACGCAAGCGACCTAACCACAAGACTCAAAACTGAACGGTTAGCAGACCCCTGGTTCCAAAACAACCAACACATCTTGACGAAAAGAGATGGCCTTGCATGGAAGGGGATGAAACTCTACGTCCCAGAATCCCTAAGTACCCTAGTTCTCCAGAGGAGTCACGACACCAAACCGGCAGGCCACTTTGGGTTCCTAAAGACTTCACACTTAGCCCGGAGGTAATTCTGGTGGCCTGGCATTAAGAAAGATGTGGATAGTTATGTGAAAAGTTGCACCATCTGTGCCACAATGAAGAGACGACCAGGAAAAACCCTTGGACTGCTGCAAACAGTAGCAGAACCAATGAGGCCGTGGGAGGAGATCGCAATGGACTATAGTAGAGTTGCCAAAAAGTGGGGGAAACACAGTGATTTGGACTGTAATAGATCTGTTCTCCAAACAGGCACACTTCATACCCTGTAGAGGACTACCCTTGGCTCACAAGCTGGCTAAACTGTTCGTGAAGCATATCTACCGACTGCACGGAGTACCTCGAAGAATTATCTCAGACAGAGGGGTCCAGTTCACGGCTAAGTACTGGAGGGAGTTCCTGCGGTCCATTGGGTCATCTCAGGGTCTTAGTTCAGTTTTTCATCCGAGCACCAATGGTGCAGCAGAAAGACTGAATGCCATGATAGAGTACCTGAGGTGTTACGTGAACTATCAGCAGTCCAATTGGGCAGACCTTTTATCTTTTGCTGAGGTCGCCTACAATAATGCTGTCCACAGTAGCACAGGACTCACAGCGTTCAAAATAGTGAGCGGTATGGAGTTCGTCCCAATGCCTGAGTATCCAAGGGATCCCCCCTCCTCATTCAGTTTGACGGATTGGATGTCGATGCTTAAATCAACCTGGGAAAATGTCAAAAAGGCACTGGCTAAAGCGGCACAAACCTATAAGAAACAGGCAGATAAACACCGGGCTCCGCAACAGCCATTCTGGGTGGGAGAGAAGATTTACCTCTCCACAAAATATTTGAGATTAAAACTGCCTAGCAAGAAACTGGGGCCGAAGTTTATGGGATCATTCCCCATAGTAAAGATCATCAACCCAGTCACAGTGCAATTGAAACTACCTCGATTGTTGGGGAAGATACACCCAGCATTTCATAGTAACCTCTTAAAACCTGTGATCGGATCCACTCTGAGACCACTACCCCGGGAACCCCCGGGCCCTATGGTCATTGGGGGACAAACCCATTATGAAGTTCAATGAATCCTCGATTCAAGGTGGCACAGGAGAGAACTCCAATACTTAATCAAGTGGAAGGGCTACCCATTATCGGAGGCATCTTGGGTGAAAAGTAGAAATATCCAGGCTGATCACCTCATAGAAAAGTTCCATGCAGAAAATCCAAGCAAGCCTGGGGAAGGGACACATCCCTAAGTTATATACGTGTACTCAAATTGTCCTTGTGTCACACAGGTTGCTTTCGGGAAGTGAGGGGAGCCGGATGTCAATTTCTAAAGCATTGCCATGACTATTATCAAGCTGGCATGGAAGGGGAAATTCCATGCATGCCTTCGGCCATAGTCGGATCTCATGTCTACAGCCTAGTTAGAGAATATGAGTTATGACGCAGGACAGAAGGGAGGGGATACAGGGGTAAAGTTCAAATGCAATTAAGCAAAAGCAGTTTTGACTCCACCGGAGTCCATGCCAGAATGTTGATCCTAATAAATGATTGGATTTCTTTTGAACTTTGTCTCGAGGCTCGTAAATTAATTAGGTCTTCTTCTGGGAACTTCGCAGACTGATCACAAAAACCTCGAAGCTCTAAAATCCCTAGAAAAGTGTCTCCAAAACATGTCCATTGGGCACAATACTTTCAGACAATTCAAATTCAAACTGAAGTACATCCCTTTTTATCCAAGTATGAACAGCGTGGCAGAACGAGCAAATGCAATGGTGGAACAATACATAAGATGCTATGTGGATTACCAGCAAGAGAACTGGGCGAACCTATTGCCATTTGCAGAAGTGGCTTACAGCGCTGTGCATAGCACCGGATTGACCATTTTCAAAGTTTGACAGAGTGGATGGAGTCTCTGAGGAATGGTTGGGAGAATATGAAAAAAGCACTGGCAGACACTGCTGAGGAATATAAAAAGCAGGCGGACAAGCACCGTTCTCTTCAACCCCCCTTCCGAGTGGGAGACAGAGTTTTCCTATCAACCAAATACATATGACTGAGACTGCCTAGCAAAAAACTGGGACCTAAATTTTTAGGTCCATTTCCAATAGTGAAAGTAATTAACTCAGTGACAGTTCAGCGTAGCCTCCCCCGCATTCTAGGAAAAGTGCATCCTGTGTTTCATTGTAGCCTGATGAAACCAGTCCTTGGGTCTAAATTAAGACCTCAGACCCAGCCACCCCCTCCACCTATAGCAGTGCACGGAGAAACCCATTATGAAGTGAAAAAAAAATTAGACTCTAGGTTATATAGAGGTCATTTATAATATTTAGTTCATTGGAAAGGGTACCCTTTGTCTAAAGCTACCTCAGTTAAAAGTTGGAATATAAAGGCAGATAGACTGGTTAGGCAATTCCACGACAAGTATCCTGATAAGCCAAAGGGTCCCTCTGGGTGGGGGGAGAGGTGGTTAGATGTATGATTTCTTGTTACAGGAGACAATTTTCTGGTGGGGGGGCGGGGGCGGCCTGTCAGACCTGGAAGCCATCTTTTACATTGAGCCTTCAGGCCTGCCACATTTTCTGCTGTGGGAAAATGGGTGGGGGGATTATATGGAGTATGAGTGATATATAGTCTAAATAACATTCCTTTCTCAGATAGTCAAGGAAACCTTGCCCTGCAGCTGCAATGGTGTGACTGGGAGGCATCTCCAGTTTTGGATGGTACCTGATTGGATCATGTGATGGACATGTGGGTGCTGGGCAGGGACTTAAACTTTCATTTGGGTGGGGAAAACCTGGAAACTTTCAGATTTGGGTTTTCCCAGATGTGCCAATATGACATCTCTAATAAAATGGAACTTTAAGGAATCTCAAGCCTCGGAATCTTCTTTCGTTGGGGGTGTTATTTGGAATCCTGACAGTGTTGTTTTTTTACCAGAAACAAGCATTTACTTCTGTTTTCGGGCAAAAAACGCCCATTGCAAACAATGGGTTTGCTTAATGCCTGCTGCAAAAAAATGTTGTAAAGTCGGGTCAGTCAAGTGATTACCTGCTTAAGAACCAGCACAACGTATGACCATAATTCCAGGCTCAATTAGTTGTAAGTCAAAGACTACTGTAATCAGGCATAATAAGATTTTGTCTTTCACTAAGGAGAATTAATTGTATCTTTTTAAAGGTATACAGACATACTGTGTTTTCCCGAAAATACGACCTACACCAAAAATAACCCCCAGCCTGGTTTTTTATACGTGTGCCTAATATAGGCCCTCCCCCAAAACTAAGCCCTAGTGAAGGGGATGGTTGTGGCCAGCATAGGAGGTAGCGAGTGCACACGGGCCGACCGTGTCTGGCAGCAGCCGCAGCCCCCGCAGCACAGGTGAGTTGAGTACCTGTGCAAGTGAGGCAGCCGGGAGAGAACAGCCAAAATCTCACCATATCACCTGGGTATAGGAGCCCCCAGACTCTATACTTTAAATCAGTAATATGTCCTCAATAAGCACTTTGATTAAACTCTGATCTCTTTCTTCTTCAAAATTGTTACAAATTTTACTGGAACAGTGTGGTAAGACGCTGTAAAGGAGGGGCACAGGAAGCCAAGTGTGAGTGTAAGATAGAACAGAGGTGAAATTGCCGATAGCTTAAGACATGATAGGAACTTCTCTTTTTGTATTTTTCCTATGTACTTCTCTGTTTGTAACATTCCAAAATGAACTTCTCCTTTTCGAAATGTCATGTTTGTCTCATGTATGGAAACGCCTTGAGAATGCTCAGTGTGGAACACGGCATAAAAGTAGCGTCCTGGGTGGAGCCCAGGCAGTTCAGATTTTGGTGTGTGAACACGCTGAACTCGATGCATCAATAAACCTGTTTCTCTTGCACCTTCATGGTCTCACGTCCCGTTTTTATTGAGCATTGTGGCGCAAGCCTCAACCTGCTGCAACACAAGCAGAACGGGAAAGCTGAACAGCGGTGGGTTGGAGCAGCAGCGCCTGGCCACAGGAGGCTCATCTTCACGTCTCTTGCCTTGTTTGCTGCCCACGCAGCACACCAGGATCGCCTACCTTCCACTCTGCATGTCAGGATCGCCTGCCTCCCCCAAACAAAGCAAACAAATATATAACCAGAAGCCAAAATGGCTTTATCAAAAACAGATCATACCAAACAAATCTTATTTTGTTCTTTGACAAAGTGATCAGTGGATCAGCGAAATGCTCTGGACATAGTATAATTGGATGGAAGTATGGCATTTGACAAAGTAGACAACTTCCTTCATGATAAGCTAAAAAAATGTGGTATAGACAACATCACCAACAGATGGATTTGTAACTCACTGACAAACCTCACTCAATGTGTAGTCCTTAATGGAACTACATCTACATGGAAGGAACTAAGCAGTGGGGTAACCCAAGGTTACATTTTAGGCCCAGTACTCTGCAATATCTTCATAATTCCTTTTAGATGAGGGAATAGAAGGGGAACTCATCAAATTTGCCGATGACACCAAGCTGGCAGGAATAGTCAACACCCCAGAAGATAGACTGAAGATCCACTTGAACACTGGGCCCTATCTAACAAAATGAAATTCAGTTTGAGAAAAGTAAAGTTTTACACTTAGGCAAGAGAAACCAAACATACAGGTATAGAATAGGTGGAACCTGGCTCAATAGCAGTAACTGCAAAAGGGATCTAGGAGTCCTAGTGGACAATAACTTAACTATGAAGGACTGGTGTGTGTGTGTGTGTGACATGGTAGCAGTGTTGCAATATTTGAGGGGCTGCCGCAAAGAAGAGGGGGTTAACCTATTTTCCAAAGCACTGGAAGGCAATGGTTGGAAACTAACCAAAGAGAAAACCAACCTAGAACTAAGGAGAAATTTCCTGAAAATGAGAACAATAAACCAGTGGAACAGCTTGCCTCCAGATGTTGAGGGTGCTCCATCACTGGAGGCTTTTAAAAAGAGACTGGACAGCCATTTGTCTGAAATGATATAGGGTCTCCTGCTTGAGCAGGGGATTGGACTAGAAGACCTCCAAGGTCCCTTCCAACTCTTTTTTCTGTTGTTCTGTTAGAAGTCACCTTTGCCTAAATACTGTATGTCCACACACAGAGAGTAAAAAAGTTACGCTGCATGTGCAAGCTGTGAACACATGCATATAGGGGAACTTTATAAATACACAGATGCATTTGTAATCATGCCATTTTGGCCATGAGTGCTTGATTGCACATAGAATGACCCATGTGTAGCTAAGAACTTGAAATCTATTCTGCCTGTGAATAAGAGCAACCAGAGGAATGCACAAAATGTTCAGCATGTGCACACAGCTGTAAACCAGAGTTATACAGCAAACATATGTAAAAAAGGTACCTTGAGTAGGCATCATTATTTGGACATGAAGTATGAAGTGCTTTGTACTTGGCACAACCTTGCCTTGTGCTGCCAGCGTACCAAATGATGCAATGGTAGTCCAAAAAAGAAAAGAAAAAACCCAGAACAGAAATCATAACAAAGCAAGCACTGACAGAGAATGAGAAAAGGAGACAAACCCAACTGAAAAACGAGATGCAGCATGCGACTTCCGGTTCCGGCGGCTGACGGTGACGGGCAAGCTTTGCTCGCCCCGCGCTTTTCCGGTGGGCTCCCCACTCCTTGGGGGGCACAGGACGCCCCGTAGAGGCTCCTGCCAGAGGAGTGGCACCGCGGGGGATCCCCTGGATCAGTGGCGGCCGGGGGGGGGGCGCCTCGCTCTAGGCACTGGGGAGCATGATGGGGGACGCTCCGGCGTCTTCGCTGTGAGGCTGACGGAAGAAAAAAACAAGCAGAAGGACGCGGCTGCGGTGCGGTGAGGCGAAAACTCCCTCTCATTCCCTTTACTAATTTGGAAAAATTGCCAGCAGTCTAAACTTCACCTTCGGCTTGGCTGGAGAAGCGCGGCTGGAGGGAGGGGGATTTCCCCCCCCCCTCGGACAGGCGGCTTGAAACAATTTTGCTCTCAGCCCCAAGGGAAGGAGGAGGGGGGAGAGCCAACTAATGATGTCGCGCTCCTACTAATGGCGAATTTTGAACTTAAATCCACAATGGAATGATGATCTGGAAAGTTGGGAAACTTTGAAAACTTTATTATGCCTCCAAACCCGAAGCTGGCAGGGCAAGATGGCACACTTCCGTTGTCTTTATGAACTGTGAAAATTGACTCCACCTTTAAAACTTCAGGCTTCCGGTCTTTGTCTCCGTGCTACTCAGACAAATCTCTTGTTGATTGCTACCTTTTGGACTCCCTGGCGTGAAAAAACTTTACCCTATTGCCAGTGTGACTAGAAAAATCCCCTTCTGCCTGGACCTTCTGTCCCCTGGACTCTCCTGGCTGTCCTACCCCTCTGACTGATCACTCTCTGCATTGATTGAACTCTTTATTTCACAAACAATGCCTCCTAAAAAACCACCTCCTGGGAAGCCCGGCTTTGCTGCCTCTGCCCCGACATCTACAACATCCAGTCCGAGTACACAATCAACGAGATGCAGCATGCATGGGGCTGACTTCTTGATTTTTGTCCCTTCTCCTCCTGCTCCAGTAGACTAATACCTTTGCCTCTGCAGGCAGCTGGGTCTCTTGGAACCAAAGGGAGCCAAAGCATCAGGTGGTCATGACCATGACAACCCACCCATCTGCTGCAGTTTGGTGCTCAGCTCACTAATGATGCTATTTTTAATGGTGGACATGGGTGATGCCTTAGGCTCCTCCCATGGCAGTGGAGATTTCTGTGGCAGCTCTTTGCCAAGCTTAATGGCTGCTGGCTGCTGGTGGTATGGAGGAACAGGTGTGAGGGCAAACATGTTCTGAGTACATGCCGAAACTGAGATGGTGGAGCTGGTAGGGGTAGCAAGTGGTCTGGGAATGTCCGGGAACATAGTTTGGTCTGCAGTGGACTTTTGTCTATGCTGCCACCATCTACTCTACCACTGCCGCTGCTTCCCCCCCAACCCTGACCATCCAAGTAGGTGATGTAGGTGTCCATGAGTTCTGTGCCCTCCCCAGACATGCTGGACATCATTGAGACACTGCTGATGGTCTCTAAGTGATGGTCACTGCTACTTCGACTGTTCACCTCCTCAATCCCTGAGTCAGTTACTGCTTCCAGTGCTTCTGCTGCAGGGATGGCAATGGATGGCAATGGATGAGACAACAGAAGAAAAGTTGATGTGAGGGGATTCCTTGGTTTCTGCTGTACCAGGTTGAGACAAGGTGGCCACCTCACTGTCATGGGAGGTCAGGCGTGACGCTGTAGAATCTAAAGAGGCAGGGGCAGATGGAGCGGCTGGAGTGGCTACTGCTAGGGGCAGTTCATTAGCAGCTTTGGGGGGAGATTCAGGTTTATCAAAACTATTGGAGAACTCAAGGGGTGGAAGAAGTGGCTCCGTGAAGACAAATTCATCATCCACATCAATGGAAGGGACAGGTGGAGGCAGCACCAACAGTGGGAGTCCATTCTCTTCTGCCACTAGCTCCATTGCTGGGGCAGCCAGTTCAACTTTCCCACTCTCATGGCTACTCTCCTTCTCCTCTGCTGGGCAGCAGTTCTCCACAAAATGCATATGTACAGTAGCTCCAACTTCTCTCCTTCTTCAGGCCGCTTCTTCCAATAATAATAATAATAATAATATATTTATTTCTTAGCCGCACCCTCTCCCGAAGGACTCGGGGCGGCGTACAATGAAACATATGAAATAAATATGTGGACAAAACAAACATATAACAGAGACATATACTGAGACACACACAAGGAGGAGGTCGGCTGATAAATAAAAACAATTAAAATACAGTATTTAAAAACCCCTAGAAATTAAATATAATTAAAATACCCAATTAAAAACCCGTCAGGAGCGATATGGTTAGATCAAAGTTGAGCCAGGCCAGCTGCTTGGAATAGGTGGGTCTTAAGCTTAATACGAAAGGAGCGGAGGTCAGAGGTATTCCTAATATCCGGAGGGAGGTCATTCCACAGGGCTGGGCCCACCACAGAGAAGGCTCTACTCCTAGGCGCCGCCCCACGACACTGTCTAGTGGACGGCACCTGGAGGAGGCCCTCTCTGTGTGAGCGAATTGGTAGCAGGGATGTATGGGGCAGAATACGATCCCGCAAGTAACTAGGTCAACCCAAGGAGCGATTCTGGCTGAATTGGGAGGTGGTTGCTCAGGTGGTTGATGTTGGAGGCTTTCCTGCTCCTTCTGAGATGATGTAGGCTGCTGGTTAAGAGGCTGCTGCTCTGATGTCTCCCAGAGATGCAAGAAGAAACTGCTGGGAGACTCAGGAGTTTTAGGGGCCTCCCCAAACTGGGGAGATGGGGGTGAGTACTTCTCTTCTCAGCTCTCTTGTTGGGATTGGGACTCCTTTAAAGCCCACTCACGTGCAATTAATGCTAATCCCAAGGGGGATCCAGGATCTAAAATCTTGCCAGTGAGTGGGTGAATGAGAGGAGTTGAATTGGATTGGAGTTGTGGCAAGAAACTGAAGTGAAAGCACTGGTAGTGCTGGTTCCATGTGTTTTAGCGCTGTGAGACAGAAGATAACCAGGGCTGCTCCCACTGCTGCTGCTAATGCCAAAGCCAGAAGCAATGTTTAGCTGAATGTATGGCTTTCTGGAAAGCATACCTTCATCAATGGATTTGGAATGGTGGAGATGGGGAATAAGCATCTGCTGGGACTCATCATCTGGTTGCTCAGTGGACAGGAAGAGGGCAGATTTGCGGCAAGCCTCACTGTGCCACTCACAGTCTTGTCAGGCTGCCCCAACTGGGGCAGCCCCAAAATCACTGGTGAAATCCATGCTGTTATGAAGCTGGAGTGATGGGACAGGCACCACAGGCTCTAGCTCGGTCTCTGTCTACATGCTGCTTCCCTGACTACTACGCCCCCTGGTGCTGGTCAAAGGAGCTTTAATATGATGGTGGGTATTGGGATGGAGCTTTTCTTGGATGGTGCAGAACACTGAGATGAAGATGATGCTTGCACCTGGGAAGATGGGGTACTCTGCTGCTGGCGCTGCTCATCCTCTACTTTGGTCTGCTTGATCAGTGGACCTTTGCGGTGCATGGGCTTGGTGGGAACATACATGGAGGTGCTGGAAGCCTGAGGGGGCAAATTATAATAATGCAGGTCAGGGGTGTGGCCCCTCCATCCACGTGCTGTAGACCCTTCAGCTCCTTGCTTTTGGTGGTAAAGAGATATTTTGTCACGGACATGGGGAGGTGGCTCATATGGTGATTCCTGATGAAGAAAAGCTGAGTACAACTTGGCCTCAGTGCTGGGATTGAAGGTTGAAGGGGCTGAGGGAGTAACTTGAATAGATGCAGAGGGTGAAGTACTGCTGTATGGAGGATCAGGAGGGGAGGTGGTTGGAGGTGGGGGAATGTCTTCAGAACCAGGAACTGAAAGGCTGCAGCTGAATTTCATAACAGAGGGAGCGAGGTAGGGCTTCTCATCCTCAGCTGCTCCTGTGGAGGGAAGGAATGCTACCATCACTGCATCCAGCTAAAAGAGATTATTTTCCCTCCTCTCTCAGCTCTTATTTATTTACATGTGATGTTGGCATATTTCACTATAACCTAATCCCACAGGAATGTTTTCTTTTACTGACTGTTTTTGTTCCTAAGCCATAAAAAACTTGTTCACACCAACCTACCACATGATAAATTCTTCAAGTGGTTAGACTATTCTGTGAAAATTATTGTTTCATGGCCATGCCTCATTGGATTGCTGCTGCTGCAGCAGCAGCAGCAGCACATTTTTTTGTTCACTGCGGCCAGATGGAAGCTGGTAACATTGCACAGCTTACATACAGTATATGCATTTTCTATTTACACATGTGCAGGAATCCACAGGCACAAAAGTTCCCCCCTTTCCCCTCTTCTGGGGTGATGTCAGTGTTTCTAAGGGTGCAAAATGCCTACTAACCAGTGGTGGGATTCAGCTGGTTCGCACCTATTCAGGAGAACAGTTTGTTAACTTTCTGAGCAGTTAGGAGAACCGGTTGTTGGAAGAAAACTTCCAACAGCCTTTTGTTTTTTTCCACTTTGCAGGGCTAATCCTGTCAAGAAGGCAGGAAGGAAACATTCCAGTGTTGTTTCTAGCCTAATCCTTATCTTTATTGACCTGCTTACAGAAACTGCCTCTCCAGTTAAGCCTTATTACATTGTAACAGCTAAAGGTTCTTGGCAGTATGCCCAAACTTCCTGTCGCCTGACCTTATCCGGAGTCTTTTTTTTTCTTCTTTGCTGGTACTTTGCTTGGCTTTATTAGGGGTTTGACTTTCTTAAAGAGTAAGGGTTGTTTAAAGCTTTTTACAGTGCTTTAGTGGTTCCTGGCACTGTCCTTTTGGGGTGTACTTCCAAGAGGCAGGATGCAAGCTTGGCACTGATTTTTTTTACTGCCTTTCTGGAGGCATGTGATCTTTCCTAAATTTGGATGATGTCCTTAGGATCGTGTTGGTGAACTTATGGCATGCGTGCCACAGGTGGCATGCAGAGCCATATTTGCCAGCACGGAAGCCCTCAGCTCCAGTGCACATGTGCGCACCCATCAACTGATTTTTGGCCTTCTGGAGGGCCAGGAGAGGCCATTTTCACCCTCCCCAAGCTTCAGGAAAGCCTCCGGAGCCTGGGGAGGGTGAAAACTCCCCCCTGCATGGGGAGGGACTGCATGCACGGGGGGTGTTGTGTGTGCATGGGTGGACACAATTTTGGCACACCTTTAGAAAAAGGTTAGCCATCACTGCCTAAGGATATCTTGTGAGCTAAGTGAGACCAGGTGGTATCTTTAAATGGTGCAAATGGATCTAAGACTTGCTTCTCTGTTGTGGCCTGCCAGCGAACAGTGGAGCTGATGGCAGACTCAGACAGTGAGGAGGTTGGGGAGGAACATGGGCCAGTCCTGGAGTCTGGGGAAGACTCTGATGAGCGCTCTGCGTCGGAGGCAGAGATGGGGCCAGGGCCGTCTGACAGTTATCAGCTGCCTTCGGAGTCAGACATCACTGGGGCAGAAGAACAGCTGGAGCCTGTTCCCAATGTGCGCATGCTCAGAGCTGCCAGGAGAAGGGAACAACTAAGGAACAAGGGTCAACACAGGAGTAAAGCCACACATGGACGGTGAATGGCCCCTCCCATAGGGAATATAGTGGAGCAAAAGGGGAGTGGAGTCTGCAGGAGACAATTAGTTCAATTCATTAGGGTGAAGATCTGTTCCTGACTTCTTGCCAAGTATTGTCTGCTACAGAGTGGCATTTGGAAGATATCGGCCTGGCAGCTCTCCAAGTCTGATGAAGGTCTGTAGTTGTGAAATCTCTTGAAAGACTGTTGGCCGGGAATTTTCTGGAGAGGAATTCACTTTAAACTAAATAAAAGGGGTTTTATTGGGACAAGGAGTCGGCTTCGTGCTTTTGGGAAGCCTAGGTCAGAACATTCTCCTGTCTGTGAAAGGGTACATTGTCAGTTCACTGAGCACAGGAGTCTCTTGTCTATGGGGATTCTTCAGTCATCCAGGTCATGGCTGCCCCAAAGGTGCTTTTTTCAAGAGGCAACTGGACTTTCTTGGTTTCCAGAAAGTCCAGTTACCTCTTGAAAAAGCACCTTTGGAGCTTTTGCATTGCTTTGGCATGGCCAAGGCACATGATTGCTCACTGATAGTAATTTTTTTTTAAAAAAGGAGGCAGGGGTGTGGATCCTCCAATTTGTTTTAGTTTTCGCTCATGATAATAAGGCTTAGTAACATGGCACCAGGCTTGAAATTTATTTAGATATCTGTGGCATGTACTAATTTTATTGTGATCCTGACAAGCTTGGGAGGCTTGAAGCTGGGTCCCCTATATAATTTGTTAATTTGTCTCTTTAGCTCAGCATTTTGTAGCCCAAATATGTCCACCCACTTTCTGGAGAGCTTAAATGACCTCTCTGCTAAAGGGTTTCACTTTATGAGCAAGAGTTGGCTGCTGATAGTTATCATTGCATTTTAACTATTTTAATTCCTCAAGGTGCTCTGGCACCCTGCCTGATTTGTAACTCTGGCTTGCAGGTACTTCTAATCTAATGATTGGTATTTAGGGCAGCTTTTTACAAGCAAAGAAGCTTTTTGTATTTTTGTACAGGTAATCCTTGATTTACAACAGTTCATTTAGTGACCATTCAAAGTTACAATGGCACTGAAAAAAGTGACCTATGACCGTTTTTCACACTTACGACCATTGCAGCATCCCCACAGTCACGAGGCTGGGCAAGGTGAAGCCCCTCTCGACGTGAGTGATGTCAAGTTGGTGACGGCTACCCAGTCACATGACCACCCAGCCACACCTACCCATCTGGTCAGAGAACCAGTTGCTAAATTATTTGAATCCCACTACTGCTACTAACTTAATGAGGTTGGAGCTGCTGATTTTCTAGAAAGTCCTGTCTCTGCAAGGCCAGTGACGACAGACTTATTTTAGTACCAAAACCAGTGTTATATGGTCTAGCTTCTGTCTGAGAGGGCTCCATGGACACCAAACCTTTCAGGAAGGGACTGATTTCCCATGTTCTTGGTTCCTGCAAGGCCTAATAAGTGCACAGCTCAGTACGAATAGACCCACTGAGTATAAGGGAACAAATGTCAGACAATCTGTCCTCCATACTGAGGGGGCTCTGATTGCTAGACCTCCCTGAAAAGGAAGTTGAAGGAAATTGGCAGCAGATTAAATACTGATCCATCAGAAAAAGGCAGACAAATAGGAAAGGGAGAATAACTGGGGTGTCTGTGGCAGGCCGCAGTCCTTAGAGGGCCACAGTCCTTCTCTTTCTAACTTTCTCCTCCAGGCTCAAATGCAGTTCCTATCTCACACCCTCTAGACCCCATTTCACCAATACATTTCTGGTGAAGCATCATGCCAGGGGGATGGCTAGTTGGTAAGTATGATGGATGCACATAACTTGCCTGACCAAGATGGTGTTGTTCAAAACTGGGCTGAAAGAAAAGAAAAAAATCAAGAGAGAAAAAGGCCAAGAACAGGTAAGATGAAATAATAAAATATTTATGGGAATTAGGAACTACCATGGTCATTATGTCTTTTACTAGTAGTGAATTCAGTTGGCAAATGTAGACATAACCCCTGCCTCCTTCAGAATGACTTTCTGGAAAAGCAAGAAAAGAGTGGTGGAGTAAAAGTTTAATAGCCTGCTTGGAAACAATGATTAAAATCTTCAATAAGAGTGTTGCCATTAGGAGATGAATATACTGCAATATTTTCTTACATATCCCCAATATAAAATAATTGCAATGATGCTTTGATATACAATATGTCAACAATTCTTACCTTATTATTATTATTATTAGCACTGCTTACTAACATTAACAACTAATTTACATATTTATGACACCTTTTCCAAGATGTCAAAGTTTTATATATGGTTCTCTGTTCTGACCCCCCCTCGTCCCACACCAACACACTCCGAGCCAAAGATACTTTACGGAATTTATTAACAGACAGACAGGTCCTTGGCAGCAAACCGGCACAGACAAGCCTGGGCAGCAAACCGGCACAGACAAGCCTTGGCAGCAATCCAGCCTGCCAAGGTCACAATACTGTTGTCCAACATTAGTTAATGCGTTGACTTCTGCAAAAGGGGCGTGTGCACAAGCAGTCCTTTTATAGTCTGGAGAGGAGCCTAATTACCACCAGCCGAGTGCAATTACCTCCTGTAACTGCGCAACTGTTCCTTATGCCTATTAGCTCTCCGGTGCCGGGCATCCAGGAACAACTCACTGCTGACATCCGGATCACACTCCTTTGTCTCCTCCCCACTGGTCCAAGGCTCAGGCGCCTCCTGGTGGCCAACCAGCCTCTCTGCGCCCTGCTCGGAGTCGGAACCCTGTCCAGGGTCCTCCACATCCTCCAGAGCCGACTCATAGGGACCCTCGCTGTTGGAGTCTGGTGGCAGCTCCAACGGCTCCTGCTGGGCCACAACACTATCCCTCACCGCAGGGCCCTTCCCCTGGGTCTGATGCTCCGTATGTGGCGTCGAGGTATATTGCACATGATAGGCTCGCACCAGAGCAGGGGCATGCAAGGCCGTCGCATCGGTCCAGGTCCCCCTGTCCAACCCCTCGTCCGTCCAGTCTACCAAATACTGAAATACTCCCTTGAGCCATCTCAAGTCACGGATCTGGGTCACTTCTCGCGGTGGCCGCGTGTCCACCTCACGCGATGATGGCTGGGGGGAAGAGGGTTGGCGGAGAGGACAAGTCGACCGTTCAGGAATCAGGAGCGAGCAATGGAACACCGGGTGCACTCGCATCGAGCGTGGGAGGGTTAGGCGATAGGCCACCTGGTTGATGATGGCCTCCACAGGGAACTGCCCAAGATACCGGTGGTCCAACTTCTTAGTCGGGCGGTGGGACGGAAGATGCCGCGTGGACAGCCACACGCAATCTCCCACCGCCAACTCCAGCACCACACGTTGAGACTTATCTGCTACCCTTTTGTAGTCCTCTTTTGCCTGATTCAGATAGCGGCGCACCACTTGGTGGACCGCCTGGAGCTCAGAGAGGAAGTCCTGCGCTGTGGGGACCAGAGAGTCCACTGGAGTGAGAGGGAAAAAGCGAGGGTGGTACCCGACGTTCGCCATGAAGGGCGTCATCCGTGTGGAGGTATGCTGTGAGTTGTTAAACGCAAACTCCGCCACGGCTAGGTACTCCGCCCAGTTGTTCTGCTGCTTGTTCACAAAGCAGCGCAGGTACTGTTCCAGAATCCCAATCACCTTCTCCGTCCCCTCCATCGGTTTCGGGATGGTGCGCCGAGGACAAACAAACCTGGACACCTAGAGCCGCCATCAGCCCTTTCCAGAACTGGGCCGTGAATTCTGTCCCACGATCTGATATGACCCGGTCAGGTAGACCGTGCAGCCGGAACATGTGCTGGATGAACATGCGGGCGGTGGAGCGGGCTGTCGGCAATCTCTGACAGGGGATGAAATGCGCCATCTTGGTGAGCATGTCCACCACCACGAGGACCGTGGTAAAAGCTGAAGACGGAGGCAATTCTGTCAAGAAGTCCATGGACACGGCTCCCCAGGGTCTGTCCGGGATCGGCAATGGCTGCAACAAGCCTGGAGGAGCTCCCGTTGCTGACTTGGCCTGTTGACACTGCACACACGACGTGATGTACATCTGCACCGCTGGATTGTCGTGACATTGGGAAAGCACAAGTCCACGGAGAGGCCCTGTGGGCACATAGAGCCGGTCCCGGTATCTCAAAAGGTCCTTGTCGAAGGTCCATGGGGAATCCGGCCCTACCTCTGCTCTCCGTTGCTCTACTCACTCATCACCCCGCTGCGCATCCCGTATCAGAGACCGTAAGTCAGCGCACTAGGGATGTACGTCAGTTTAAAATTGAACCGGGCAAAGAACAGAGACCAACGGATCTGGCGTTGGTTCAGCTTACGCGCCTTGGTCAAAAACACTAAATTCCAATGATCCGTCTGGACCTCGACCTGATGCCTGGCCCTCTCCAGGTGATGCCTCCAGGCCTCGAACGCCACCTTGATAGCCAACAACTCCTTCTCCCAGATGGTGTAATTGCGCTCGGAAGGATTGAGTTTCCGAGAGTAGTAAGCGCAAGGGAAAAGGGTACCATCAGGGGCATGAGCCTGCAGTAACACTGCCCCCACCGCGATGTCAGACGCGTCCGCCTCCACTACAAAGGGATGATGGGGATCAGGGTGCTTCAGGATTGGCTCCCTCGTAAAAGCGCACTTCAGGGCCACGAACGCCTGTTGCTCCATGGGCTCGCAGCGAAATGGCACTTTCTTTTGTAGGAGCCGAGTGAGGGTCGCAGTCAAGAAAACAAAGCAGGGGATGAAGGTCCGGTAGTAGTTGGCAAACCCGAGGAGTCTCTGCACATCCTTCATACGTCGAGGAGGTTGCCAACTATGCAATGCTTCCACCTTGCCCGGCTCCATCGCAATTCCTTCAGGGGAGATACGGTGCCCCAGGAACTCGATGGTAGTCTGCCAAAACTGACACTTCTCCAGCTTTGTGATGTTGATGATCCTTCTGGGACATCGAGTAGATCAAGATGTCATCCAGGTAAATGATGACAAACTGATCCAAAAGGTCCCGGAAGATATCATTCATAAAATGTTGGAAGACCGCTGGCGCATTGGTCAACCCGAACGGCATGACCGTGTACTAGAAATGTCCATACCGGGTGCCAAAGGCCATTTTCCATTCGTCCACCACCCTGACTCGGAGCAGGTTGTAAGCCCCACGTAAGTCCAATTTCGTGAACACCGTTGCCTCCCGGAGCCACTCCAACAACTCAGGAATCAGGGGCAGCGGGTAACGGTTACGTACCGTGATGGCATTCAGGGGCCAGTAATCGCAACAGAGTCTCAGATCCCCGGTCTTCTTTTTCACGAACAAAACTGGGGCAGACAAGGGCGAGGACGAAGGCCGGATAAACCCCTGGGCGAGGTTCTTGTCAAGAAAGTCCCGCAATGCGGCCAACTCCAGCTCGGACATGGAGTACAGACGACGCGTAGGGAGCTTCGCATCAGGTACCAGGTCGATGGGACAGTCATAAGGCCGGTGTGGCGGCAGTTGATCCACCTCCTGCTCGCTGAAGACATCCGCGAACTCCGCTAAACCCGGCGGCACGGCCACCTTGGGCGAGCTGGGTACCTGGGCTGCACAGACCTGCCGGGTGTGGTCGACACATTGCAGGGACAGGAACGTGATCAGATTTTGCGACCAGTAGATCTGAGGGTCGTGCACCCGCAGCCATGCCAAGCCCAAGACCACGGGGAAATGCAGGCCCAAAGCCACATAAAATTGAATGGGCTCCTCATGCTCCCTGAGGATCAGGTGGCGGCCTTGATAAGCCCAGACAGAAGCACCCAGCCGTCAATGGTCTCAACACACATTGGTGGGTCCACCGGACACAGAGGGACGTCGTACTTTGTAGCAAACGCCGCATCCATAAAGTTTGTGGTAGCCCTGGAATCGACCAAGGCATGGGGCGGAATTCCCTGCCGACTACCCGACAAGAAGATGTGCACTGCTAAGATCATGTGCCGTGGAGGGCCATCCACCTCTGTTTCGGCCTGCGTCCGACCTAAAGTCTCCCTCAGATCGGGCTCCGCCCATTTCTCGACACGTTGTTCCGGGATTGAGGGGGAGGCCGCAGGCCACGCAGCCCCCCTACCCTTCTTGGTGCAAACCAAAGCCAGGTGTCCAGAATCCCCACAGTAGAAAGACAACCCCCCTGCACGCCGTCTGTCTTCTCTGTGTGCGACAAGCGGGGTTTGGTGGCACCCAACTCCGTGGGCTCCTCCCGTGCAACTGTAGTCTCCTGAGGGACCGGCACCCTAGTGGTCTCCTGGGACGCGTGGCGAGGCCTCCGCCTCTGCAGCTGGGCGTCTATCTGGAGGCACAAGTGGACCAACGTGTCGAACGTCAGTGGCCTGTCCACCCTCACCAGCTCATCCTGCAAGGCATCGCACAGCCCGTCCTGAAAAGTGTCCATGAGGGCTGGCTCATTCCAAGCTGAGTCCTGACTAAGCAGCCAGAATTCGCTGACATAATCCTGCAAGGAGCCACGACCCTGCTGTAGCGACGAGTAGTCTGGTTGCTGTTTCCCCCTTAATGAGCTCCTCAAACATCAGCCTGAGATGATTGCAAAATCCCTGGAAATCATCCAGCAGAGGGCTAGGCTGAGATAGCAACGGAGTAGCCCAACGAGCAGCTGTGCTTGAGAGCAGGCTGATGATAAATCCCACCTTCATCTGGTCGGTGGGAAAGTCCTCCACTCTCAAGCTGATAAACAGCTGGCATTGTCCCAAGAATGCTGCAAACATAGCTTGGTTGCAATCAAACTTGTCTGGTGTAGCCACTGGGCATTTCCTCCTTGGCTGGGGGGTGGGGGGGTTAGCAAGCCCCTGGAGCTGAGCTACTTGCCCAGTCAACAGTTCTCCTTTTTCCCTACTTTATTTTCACAGCAGATTGTTGAAGCCAACTTGACCAAATACATTTCGTGACTGAACAGAGATTTGAACTCAGTTCCTCTTCAACGGACAAGCTAACAGTTACTAAATTCAAGCTCTGTGTGTGTGCCAAATGGTCACTCTTCCATGTAAAAGATTCTACCTGTGTTTTTCCCGAAAATAAGACCGGGTCTTATTTTCTTTTGACCTCTGAAATAAGTGCTAGGCCTTATTTCTCTCCCCCCCCCCATGTACCTGTATGAGGCAGAGGGTGGGGCAAGTGGCCCCTCGCGTCAGCTTCCCCAAAGGGTCACAGCAGGCCATCCCACCATCCATAAAACAGCTGGTTCATGGGTGCTGCTCAGGCCACTGCCTCCAGCAAGCGTGGCCACTTTTGCAGCCGATTGTGGCCACAAAAGCAGCAGGAGGCCAAGTGACGTGCCCCACGAGCCTCGCACCCTCCTTAACTAACGGTGATGGTCGCAGCAGGCAATTCTGTCCACAGAACAGGTGCCTTGTGAGTGCTGCTCCGGCCACCGCCTCCAGCAAATAAAATGTTACCATAGCTGCGAAGGTCTTCTTGTGCAAGGAGAAGGGGGGGGGAGTATGATAAAGTTGCCATTACAGAAACTTGGTGGGGTGAAACTCATGACTGGAATAACCCTAACCCTAACCTCCTCTTTTATTAGGTCTGTTTCTTTTAAATAGTTTATATCCTTCCACCAGTACATTCCAGTCATGAGTTTCACGCCACCAAGTTTCTGTAATGGCAACTTTATCATACTTCCCCTGTGTACTAGTATTTCAAGTTCACCCTGTTTGTTCCCTAAAATTTGAGTGTTAGTGTATAGACATTTGAGTCCTTTGTGGCTGATCCTGGGTATGCTTCAGAGGCGGGTTGCTACCGGTTTGCACCGGTTCGGGCGAAATGGTAGTGGAAATTGCGACTGGGGTGCCGAACCGGTAGGGACGGCAGGCTCACCATGCCCCCAAACCGGTTCCCCAGTCGCTGCGGCATGTTTTTTTGACAATTTTGATTTTGTGCACGTGCGCAGACCTATTTGCAGGCACGAAAATCGAGCATGCACTGAACTGGCAGTAACGCCGGCAGAAACCCACCCCTGGTATGCTTCCTATATCTCATACTTTGCATCTGAGTTTTTCTCCTTACCTCCTTACATGATTGGTTATCTAGTGGTTTTTGCTTGGAATCAGGTTCTAAAGTCATGAAGATTGCTCCCCCATCCCCCCTCAATTTTAGTTTAAAGCTCTTCTGATAAGATGAGCCAGTCATTTTCTGAATATATTATTTCCAGTTCTTGTGAAGTGTAATCCATCTCTTGCCAGGAGCCCTTCATATAGGTAATGCAAACCATGGCAACTGCGAGAGGGATCTTGGAGTCCTAGTGGACAATCACTTAAATAGCCAAAAGTAATAGCCAAAAGCCAACACGGATTTGTCAAAAACAGATCATGCCAGACTAATCTTATTGCATTCTTTGATAATGTGACAAAATTAGTGGACCAGAGGAATGCCGTTGATATAGTTTACTTGGACTTCAGTAAGGCTTTTGATAAGGTAGACCATAACCTACTACTAGATAAAGTAGAAGAATGTGGGTTAGACAGCATCACCACCAGATGGATTGGTAACTGGCTGACCAACCGCACTCAACGTGTAGTTCTCAATGGAACTGCATCTACATGGAGGGAAGTATGCAGTGGAGTACCCCAAGGCTCTGTTTTAGGCCCAGTACTCTTCAACATCTTCATCAATGATTTGGATGAGGGAATAAATGGGGAACTCATCAAATTTGCAGATGATACCAAGCTGGCAGGAATAGCCAACACTCCAGAAGATAGGCTTAAGATACAGAAGGATCTTGACAAACTTGAACATTGGGCACTATCTAATAAAATGAAATTCAATGGTGAAAAGAGTAAGGTTCTACATTTAGGCAACAAAAACGGAATGCACAGGTACAGTATAGGTGATACCATACTCAGTAGTAGTAACTGTGAAAGGGATCTTGGAGTCCTAGTGGACAACCATTTAAATATGAGCCAGCAGTGTGCAGCAGCTGCCAAAAAAGCCAACACAGTTCTAGGCTGCATCAACAGAGGGATAGAATCAAGATCACGTGAAGTGTTAATACCACTTTATAATGCCTTGGTAAGGCCACACTTGGAATACTGCATTCAGTTCTGGTCGCCACGATGTAAAAAAGATGTGGAGACTCTAGAAAGAGTGCAGAGAAGAGCAACAAAGATGATTAGGGGACTGGAGACTAAAACATATGAAGAACGGTTGCAGGAACTGGGTATGTTTAGCTTAAGAGAAAGAAGGACTAGGGGAGACATGATAGCATTATTCCAATATCTCAGAGGTTGCCACAAAGAAGAGGGAGTCAAACTATTCTCCAAAGCACCTGAGGGTAGAACAAGAAGCAATGGGTGGAAACTAATCAAGGAGAGAAGCAATTTAGAACTGAGGAGGAATTTCCTGACAGTGAGAACAATTAATCAGTGGAACAGCTTGCCTCCAGAAGTTGTGAATGCCCCAACACTGGAAGTCTTTAAGAAGGTGTTGGATAGCTATTTGTCTGAAACGGTATAGGGTTTCCTGCCTAGGCAGGGGGTTGGACTAGAAGACCTCCAAGGTCCCTTCCAACTCTACTATTGTATTGTATTGTATTGTATTAAATATGAGCTAACTGTGCGGTACCAGCCAAAAATGCCAATGCAATCCTAGACTGCATTAATAGAGGAATAGAATCAAGATTACATGAAGTTCTAGTGAAATTCTTCCACTCTTGATTTTTAATCAAGAAGATATTGACAAGTGGAGAAGAGGGAGAAGAGAAGAGACCATGTATAACTGAATGCTTCAAATATGATTCAAGAATGCTTTGGACTTCACATCAACAAGTAACTTCCCCAAGGAAGGAAGCCCTCCACTTCCACACCCATATCCCATGCTAATTGTCTGTTGAGCTGCTGCCAGAATCTCATCTAATTTATCTGCAAAAAAGAGAAAAGTCATCATAAGAGGTCAAGATTGTCAGCGCTTTAGCCAGAATTCCTTTTTTTACACTGCTACTTAACAGAATCCATACTTTATTACCTTTTCTCCTTCTAAACTTCTATGTCTATGCTAAAGTAAAAAGATTTCACTTCCATGTAATCTGTTATTATTCACTGTATAATTACTATTCATTAGAATCCCCAAGTCCTATTGATATACAGTCATGTGAAAAAGAAAGTGCACCCTCTTTGAGTTCTATGGTTTTAAATATCAGGACATAGTAAAAATCATCTGGTCTTTAACAGTTCTTAAAAGTAGGTAAATACAACCACAGTGAACAACAATACATGACATATTACACCATGTCATCATTTATTTTACAAAAAGAAAGCCAAAATGGAGAAGTCACATGTGAAAAACTAAGTACACCATATGATTCAATAGCTTGTAGAACCACCTTCAGCAGCAATAACTTGAAGTAATTGTTTTCTGTATCAGTCTCTCACATCGTTGTGGAGGAATATTGGCCCAGCTTTATGCACAGCTCTCTTGAGCATTTCAATCAGGTTGAGGTCTGGGCTTTGACTGGGCCATTGTAACACCTTAATTCTATTCTTTTTCAGTCACTCTGTTCTAGATTTGCTGGTGTGCTTGGGATCATTTTCTTGTTGCATGATCCAGTGTTGGCTAAGCTTTAGCTGTCGGACAGATGGCCTCACATTTCACTCTAGAATACTTTGGTATACAGAGGTCGTGATTGACTCAATGACTACAAGGTGCCCAGGTCCTATGGCTGCAAAAAAAGCCCAAATCATCACCCCTCCACTGCTGTGCTTGATGGTTGATATGAGATGTTTGTGCTGATATGTTGTGTTTGGTTTTTGCCAAACATGGCACTGTGCATTATGGCCAAATATCTCCAAAGGGAAGATATGGGACGCTCCAAATGTCTGGCAAGAAGGGGAGGGGGTGCCTGGCGGGTGGGGGCTGCAGCTTCCCTTTCAGCCTCCCAAGCCACACTCGGCCCACTCAGCTCCCGGGGGTGCCAGGGTGGCGTATAATTGGTTGTATGAGCAAATCATCTGCTGCCTCCTCTTCTTTAGGGGTCAGTGGAGGATCGGCTGCAGCAGCCCGGCCCTGGCCGCCATTCCCCAAACCTGGACAGCGCTACTTCTGCCTCCACGGTGTCCGAGCTGCAGCAAGAGAAGTGCCACTTCAGTGGTGGTTATCTTCAGCCAGGTTGCAAACCATGCGGAGCAGAGAGCAGCCACGGCCACAGAAGCAGAGAGCAGCCGCCGTCGCTGCTACCCCGCTGTTGCTGCTGATGGTGATAGTAATAGTAGACATGGATGCATCTTCGCTGTATGTTCCGCCGCACCCAGTCTCGTAGGAGGCGAAATGGGAGGCGCCCCGCCACCAGAGCCTCCGGGTGGAAGGCAAGTGAAGTGGCGGGAGAGGCTGGCCATCCCTGAAGCCAGCTCTCGAGGAAGGAGGCAGAGATGCCACCCGGGGCTCACTTCCCTGACTCCTTCCTCCGAGAGCTGTGGGTGGCAGGGAAAATGAGGCTTCTTTGCCAGCCTCCCAGCTGGCAAAACAGAAATTGTTGCGGTTCTATGGTCGTAGCTAGGTGGGGGGGGGGGCGGCATGTGACTGAGTGTGTGTGTGCGTGAGTGATGTCAAGTTGGCCATGCCCACTCAGTCACATGCCCCCCCACCTAGCCACACCCATAGAACCGGTAGTAAAAAAAATTGAAACCCACCACTGGAAAAATGGCTGTTTACTAACAGCTATTAACAGTGGAGAACATGGTGATCCTCACTTGCTGGGAGGTGGAGGAAGGGAGGAGGAGGATCAGGTTAAAAGCTCTCTGTTCTCTTCAGCAATCCCACATTGTATGTATGTAAGCATACAACAGAATGGATATACAAGAATGAAAGAGAACACTCAAGGACATTCAAGGTAGAAGATCGGTGGATGTGTCACAGCCTCATTAATCTTTGTGGTTCGTGAAATTTTATTGGGAAAGTGTTGTGGCTTCCCCCATGCCATCCATCCCTGGTATAAATAAAAAGGATTACAGTATTAGAAATCTAGTTTATAGTCCAAATGAACAGATAAAATAGACCATAAATATTCTTACTATAGAATTACAGATATTACATGGGCATCATTGACATCTATTTGGCAAAGCATCTAAACATGGCCAAACCACAATAAAATCTTGCCAAATAAGGCTTCCATATTTAAAGTATTCATACAAGAAAGAATTAGGCTTGCTACAAAAAATACTGTGTTCTAGAAACCTCCACTGATGAACAGGTTTCCTGTCAGCTCACCTTGTAATTGTTCATTTTTTTCTTTGAGTTCTAAGAATTCTTGAAAAATCTTATTTTTTACTCATAGTTCTCAGATACATTTGTAATGTTGCCATATCAAGGAAAGTTCCCTGCTTGGTTACCATTGTATTTTTCAAACATGTTCTTGGGAAATGAGAAGCAATACAGGGGATTGCTTGCAATGATGGCATAGCTGTTGCCATTGGGGTTCAGATATTCCAGGCTGCATTTTTCTACAGAGAATCTAATACTGTAATCACTGGCAAATACAACTCCAAATAATTTAATTTAATTTAATTTAATTAGGACTTCTAGACCGCCCCCTCTCCCAAAAGGGACTCAGGGCGGTGTACAGTCCATATCAAAAACATCATACATAAAAACAATTAAAATTATTAGATGGATAAATACA
This sequence comes from Natrix helvetica, assembly GCF_964273705.1. NCBI lineage: Eukaryota > Metazoa > Chordata > Lepidosauria > Squamata > Natricidae > Natrix > Natrix helvetica. Next base: position 57,120,289 of record NC_138555.1, on the reverse strand, counting down.
TAAATAAGAGGAGGATAAAATAGACAGAACTGTAATTGCTAAATAAATAATTTAAAATATACAAAATTTAAAACCCCAGTGTCCTATAAAATTAAGTCCCCTAAAAAACCAGTAGGAAATATATATGCCAGGAGGTGACGTTAAGAATTATGCCAGGCCAGCCAGTCGGAACAGGTGTGTCTTCAGTTTCTGCCGGAAGGAGCGGAAGTCAGTGGTGGTTCTAATGTCGGGGGGGAGGTCATTCCAGAGGGTTGGGCCCATCACAGAGAAGGCCCTACTCCTTGGTGTCGCCCATTGGCATTGCCTAGTGGACGGCACCAGGAGAAGCCCCTCCCTGTGAGAGCGAATTGGCCGCAGGGATGTGTGTGGGAGGATGCGATCCCGCAGGTAACTAGGCCCTATGCCATAGAGCGCTTTAAAGATGGTGGTCAAAACCTTGAAACGCACCCGAAAGACCACAGGTAGCCAGTGCAGCTCGCGCAGGAGCGGTGTTACGTGGGAGTACCTAGTACTCCCCATGACTGCCCGCGCGGCTGCGTTCTGGACTAGCTGCAGTCTTCGTGCGCGTCCCAAGGGAAGCCCCATGTAGAGAGCATTACAGTAGTCCAGGCGAGACGTCACCAGTGCATGAGTGACCGTGCGTAGGGCATCCCGGTCCAGAAGGGGGCGCAATTGGCGCACCAGGCGAACCTGGTGGAACGCCCCCCTAGCCACGGCTGCCACATGGTCGTCCATTGACAGCCGGGCATCTAGGAGGACGCCCAAATTGCGCGCCCGTTCCACAGGGGGCAGTTGTTCGCCCCCTATGGCCAGCGTTGGAGTCAGCTGACTGAACCGAGGTGCCGGTAGCCACAGCCACTCAGTCTTCGAGGGGTTGAGTTTGAGTCTGTTGTCCCCCATCCAGACCCCGACGGCTTCCAAACACCGGGACATCACTTCGACAGCCTCGCTGGGGTGATTTGGGGTTGAAACGTACAGCTGAGTATCATCAGCGTACAGATGGTATTCAACCCCAAAACCACGGATGATCTCCCCCAGCGGCTTCACATATGTGTTGAACAGGAGGGGCGAGAGGACCGACCCCTGTGGCACCCCACAAGTGAGTGACCTCAGGGTCGACCTCTGCCCCCCTGCCAGATATTCCCCAAACTCCTCTGCTCTACCCTGCAAGGGTGCCCCCCGCGTCCCCTGTGACAGGAGAGAGCGGGTCACCCTAAACAGGGCAGCAGGGCGGTTATCCGCGGATGCAATAAGAGCGGCACAATGTCTATGTTTGGCCGCTCTCAATGCCACAAGGTAGGTCCGTAAATAGGCTCATAGTTTGTAACTCCATGGACTGAACCAAAGGGTGCCTGTTCTCTCATGTTATTACAAACCATGTGAGCATCTAAGCCAGTAATAAATCAAATGTAGGTTATGTCCTGAATTAACTTGCTTTTTCAGCATGTAACTCCTGGGCAATCTACTCTAAAGTCAAATGTAGTCTTGATTCATAGCAAGTAGGTAGACAGTAAGAATCTAGTTGCTGTGATTTAACTTAGTGCAACATTTGAACCCAGCCACTGCATATTATTCTTCAATCTTTTCAGCCAGAAGTCTACTTGAAGTATCAGATAGTAGGCTGGTAGTATATACATGCATGGAGTTGGTATCACTAGGAACTGGTGCCTCTTTTCTTCCCTTCAGCAATGCTGACTGAAACAGATATACTACAGTTATCCCCAGACCCTCACCTGCCTGTTCCATATACTACCAGGCAGTGGTGGGTTTCTGCCGGTTCGCACCGGATCGGGCGAACAGGATGGTCAATGGACCCGGAAGTAAGTTCCTGCCCCGCCCCTGTCACTCACTCGTTCGCTCGCTAGCCCCTGCCCATCCAGAAGCCGCTCCATTGCTCGCTTCCCCCCGCCCGTCTGCACTATCCTAGCCCCGCCCACCACTCACTGATTGGCTACCTCACCAATCGCCCCACCTGCCTCTAAGAACCCTATCTAAACCCACTTACCTTTTTTTTCTGTTTGGCGCTCTATTGCTGCCTGCTGACTCCGAGGAGGTAAGTAAGATGCAACTAAGCGGGGTGTGTGTGTGTGTGTGGCTGCCGTGGCCCTGCACTATAAGTGAGTCCGGTGACCTTTTGCGGCCTTGCAAGGATCCCGGGCTCGCTTATAGTGCAGGGCCGGCAGAAAGCGCGGGGGGGGGGATGGCGGTGGGAGCTTATGCGTCGCGGCCAGCCCAAGTTCAGGGACCTTGCAAGGCCTTGCCGTTTTTTGCATTGGGGCGTGCTGCAAGAGAGAGGGAGTAAAGACCTTTTCCGGATTGTTGGTTGTTCTGACCCCCCTTCCTCCGTTGCCCACACAGCACACACACTCCGGAACAGTACAAGGGAACAAGGTTTATTACACCAACAGACAAGAGGTTTTGTGGCAGCAAGCCACCAAGACAGAACTCACAGAGACAGAACACACAAAAGCAGCTATCCAGCTTGCCAGGATCCCAGACTAGAGTTGCTGGCTTAAGTCCTTTGTTGATTGCTACGCAGAGCCTCTCCAGAGTCAACCCTTTTATAACCTAAAAAGGGCGTCTCCCAAACAGCACCTGAGAGCTCTTTACTGCCTATAATTACGCCCACGCTCCTTGCGTCTGTGGGCGCGCTGGAAACGGGCATCTAGAAACGCCCTACTAAGTCCTGAGTCACTGTCCTCTCCGCTGCTCCAAGGCAGGACATCGGGAGTCCTCCTCCTCTGGCTCTCACCGCTGCTCCATGCCTCTGGCGCAACCTGGTGGCCGACCAGACTCTCGGATTCCTGCTCAGCCTCCGAATCCTGTCCAGGATCGCCCATCTCCTCTGGAGCTGATTCGTATGGAGTATCACTCTCGGAGTCTGGTGACAGCGGCACCGGCTGGGCCACAACAGTTGGTGGTGGAGGTGCGGGCCTGTGCTCACTTAAGCAAGTGCGGGGAAGTCGTTTGCGCCAGCTGGAAAAGGTCTTCACTTCCCCCCTCTTGCAGCATGCCCCGATGCAAAAAATGGTGAGTTCGGCGCACTTGGGGCTGCTGCTACGATGTCCAGGGAGGCTAAACCAAGCTCCGTGCCTCTCCCAGCCACTTTCGTGGCTTCCCGGAGTAAGCTGCAACTAAGCATGGGGAGGGGGGGCTGCCGTGGCCCTGCACTATAAGCGAGTCCGGTGACCTTTTGCGGCCTTGCAAGGATCCCGGGCTCGCTTATAGCGCAGGGCCACAGGGCCGTCAGAAAGGGCGGGAGTGGGGACGGTGGGGGGAGCTTACGCGGCGCGGCCGGCCCAAGTTCGGGGACCTTGCAAGGCCTTGCCGTTTTTTGCATCGGGGCGTGCTGCAAGGGAGAGGGAGTAAAGACCTTTTCCGGATTGTTGGTGGTGGAGGTGCGGGCCCGTGCTCACTTAAGCAAGTCCAGGGAAGTCCTTTGTGCCAACTGGAAAAGGTCTTTACTCCCCCCCCCCCCCCCGCCTTGCAGCATGCCCCGATGCAAAAAATGGCGAGATCGGCGCACTTGGGGCTGCTGCTGTGATGTCCAGGGAGGCTAAACCAAGCCCCGCGCCTCTCCCAGCCAATTCGCGGCTTCCCAGAGCGCCAAGAACCTTCACGCTCTTCTCCGTGCTCTCCCTGGCTCCTCGCGATGGCAATAGACATCCAGAAGCAGCGGGGGCCAGAAACCCTCGCCCCAAAAGCCAATTCTGGACATCTATTGCAGTTGTGAGGAGCGCGGATAAGAGCGCGAAGGTTAGGGTTATTGGGCAACGTGTGTGTGTGTGTGTGTGAGGCTGGAGTTACACCCCCCCCACACCCTCCCTCCAGGGGGTCGAAGCGCCTCAAAGGGACAAGCAGGCTGCCACAGCTCCACTGAGAAGACATTTCTGAGAAGAAAAACCTCTCCGGTCGGGCTGCACCAGAGCTGGTGGAGCGCCGGTAACAGCCTGCCTGTCCCTTTCAGGAACTCTACTGAGAAGACATTTCTGAGAAGAGAAACTTATCTGGTCGCGGCTGACCTGGTGGAGCACTGGCAATCGCCGGCCCGTCACCAGGGAGACAGTCAGTGAGGTGAACCATGTGATTGCTCCAATCGCACAGCCGCAGCCCGACTGGAGAAGTTTCTCTTCTCAGAAATGTCTTCTCAGTAGAGTTCCTGAAAGGGACAGGCAGGCTGTTGCCAGTGCTCCACCAGCTCCGGTGCAGCCCGACCGGAGAGGTTTTTCTTCTCAGAAATGTCTTCTCAGTGGAGCTGTGGCAGCCTGCTTGTCCCTTTGAGGCGCTTCGACCCCCTGGAGGGAGGGTGTGGGGGGGGCGTAACTCCAGCCTCACACACACACACACACGTTGCCCAGTAACCCTAACCTAGGTAACATCATGAGTGCTAGAAGGGAGTGGGGGAGGGGAAGGAGGATAAAGGACGAAAAGGAGAAAGAGAGGGAGAAAGAGGAGGTGGGGGAAAGTGGGGTCCCTGCTGCTTTCTGAGCTTGGTGGTTTTCTTACAGACTTTTCATTACTAAACTAGGTAACATCATCAGTGCTAGAAAGAGTGGAATATATTGAGAGGAGGAAGAGGGGTGGGGGGGGAGGAAGGAGACGACAGTGGGGTCCTTGGTGTTCCCTGAGCTTGGTGGTTTTCTTGCAGACATTTCATCACCCAGCTAGGTATATCACACCAATGACAATAAAATATCTGCAAGCAAGCCATCAAGACCACAGGGCATTTATTTCTTCATTTATCAAATTTATATGCCTCCTGCCTCGTGGTCATCACGATCTCCTCATCAGGACCTTCCACAATGACCTGCCTTAGAATTACATCTCCACAATCTCAAATTTTATTTATTGTGTATAGAATATTTGTAATGGTTTTATTTTAATTTATTGTGTATAGAATATTTTAATGATTTTATTTTAATTTATTATGTGTAGAATATCTTTTAAAAAAATTATTTTAGGGAATTTTTATTTATTTATTGTTTATAGAAAGTTTATTACAAGAAATGTTATTCCTTTTTGCAAATGTTTTATTTGTCATGCAATATGTTGCTTTCAAGTGTACAGGTTGGTGCATGGTTTTTGTGTCTCAAAATGGCATCTTTTCTATGGGCAGGCCAGGTTGGTGCAAGGCAGCTTTGCCAGATTTTGTGTGTTTCTGTGTGATACCTGGTTGTTTAGGTAATTGTGAGGTGGTTGCTGGTTCTGTGAGCTTCCTGGCACTGTCCTTTATAATTTCCCACAATGCCTTGACGGTTTTTATTCCAGTGGCTTTGTCTTTCCTGTCCTTCGGGTTAGGGAAAAAAACTGGTTTCATCTGCAGTCTTTTTGGGGGAAATTGTTGATTTTTGGTGTTTTCCTGGCACTGCCATTGTGTGTTTGGTGTGTAACGTCCCACAGTTATCTACACATTAATAATGATCTAGTACTAATAATATTTCCTTATACATTTTAGTGACCTTTCCTTACATAATTGGTGTTTTCTTTCATACTTTTAGATTTCTAATTGCTGTTTCTGTTAGCAATTGATAAAACAAATCCCACGTGAAAAAATATTCAAAGCCTTCTTGATTTTAATTGTCAATTTATTCATTCCTGCACATTCTAATATTTATTCATTGTCATATCTTTGTTTTTCCACTGTTGTGCAAACACAATTCCAGGAGTTGCTAACATGTGTAAAATTAAATATGTATTGTATTCCCTTTGAAATACAAGTAGTAAGTAGTAGCTACTTACCTTCTGTAAGTAGCTCTTTTATTGTTTTGTGTACTTATTTTAATCTTATTTAAGTAGTAAGTGCACAAAATAATAAATTTCCTTTTTTATATCTTCTTTTTGTAGATCATCCATTGGGGCAAAGAATTCAGTGACATCGTCTTGGCCACTCCCACCCGGTCACATGATCGGCAAGCCACTCCTACCTGGTCACATGGCCGGCAAGCTACTCCCACTCGGTCACATGGCTGGCAAGTCACTCCCACCCAGTCACATGGCTGGCAAGCCACTCCCACCCAGTCACATGGCCGGCAAGCCACTCCCACCTGGTCACATGGCTGGCAAGCCACTCCCACCCGGTCACATGGCCGGCAAGCCACTCCCATAAAGCAGGCCACACCCACAGAGTAGGTTCCAAATTTTTTTGAAACCCACCACTGCTACCAGGTTACTGTGCTGAGATATGTTTGTGACTCACTCAAAGCCATCTGATAGACAGTCTGCTTCTTATCAGTGCCCATCGCTGGCTCATAATCTGCAGAAACAACAGAAGGGAAGGATAGTGGGAATGCAACATGCAAACTGGTGATGATGTGTCACAGAAAACCAGCTTCTGGAGCTGTGTGCATGGAAGCGGGTGGCAGCAATGGATAAGAGCATGGGGCAGGAAAGTGTGCAGAGGAGGGATGGGTGTAGAAGTTAATGAGAGAGGAACGGGTGGGTCAAGGGTCGTGTGGAATGGTGGGGAATGAGTGACACTCACCTGTTTTCTTCTTCCAAGGAGAGGCTGAATGATGGGAGGGAGATAGCAAGGGGGGGGGGGAATAGCACAGTCACATTAGCGGGTCAGATAGCTGGGCCGGAGGCTTGGAACCTCCATTACATTTTGGTAGTATTGAAAGAAATTTCCTGGCAGCAGGAAGAACATGTAGGGGGAGATATGGAACTGAATCTTTAAGTGGTTTACTGCTGCTTGGAACCGAGGAAGCAAGTTAGGGATTCCTGCTATTCAGGCTTGTAGTTAGAAGCCTAGTTTTAATTAAAAATAAAACTAAATATAGAAAAAAAGCACATTCCTAGCCATTTGAGCAGTTGGAGTAGAAAAAAAGAAAAAGCTTGCACTGTCAGGTTTCCTAAAAATGCCCGAATTGATTCATGAGCATCTAGTCAAGATTTAATACAAAACTAGTCATTTATTAGGAGCATCATAAGCAAGATCTTTTCGCAGTCAGGTCTAAGCTTTGTTTGAGTTACAGCTGAACTTTAACCCTGTTCCTTCCCTTCCCTCAGTCTGTGTCATAAATCACATTCCCCAATGAGGTGCACCCCTCCCAAGCCTGCTACAGTAATCTGAGATCCAACTTCAGCCAACAGTATGCGTGGAATGCTGCCCCCCTTCTCTCACTATGACAACATTTGGAGTTGACATGCACACTATATTCTACCAAATAAAAAGTAAAACCGTTAAATAACTGTAAATGTACTAGACAATTGAATGCTGCTGCCTGGCCACACCCACTTCACTGTGAGGCCCCCACCACAGCCAACCCATCAGGGTTTTATCATCGACTGGCCCTCGGCTGGTGTTTTTGCCCTGCCATTGGTCACTCAGCATTAGTCCCTCACCACCTCCTCCCAGGCAAATTGCAGAGGGACAATTTCTCCCTGGTCAACTGGCTACGCGGCACAAATAGCCACCTGTCCTGGAAGCCAATCAGCTACTGGGAGAAGCTGAAAGTGCATAGGGACCATGGCTTACCAGATGAATTGTTTCGCTGCCAGTGAGCACCTGTGCAGAATGTGGCTGGCTTGCTAGGAAAACCAATACAGTATATTGCTGCTGGTTGAGGAACGTTTCCTCTTGCTGCTGTGCCATTCCTCGCTCGTGAGAGATGTCCCAGCTTTCTCCCCACCTCTCCCTGCCAAGGTTTGACTCTGGTACCTCCTCTCCTACCCTTGGCCATGCCTCCTTTGCCTCCCGCCTCCGCCCATTTATAGCCAGCTTTCCTCCTCCGCTGGACCTCCCCTAGCCATTTGCCCTGTCCAATGGGCCTCTGCCCTGCGCCTGATGGGCTGATGTTATTAAAGATGAACTAGTGGGACCTTTTCGGATTGACGATGGACTCAAAATCAACTCCAAAACCTACTGCCTGTTTTTAGAAGTCACTTTCTTCAAGCAGTGGTACAAGAAAAAATCTACATCTTTTAAGAACACCATGATTTTTTATGCAGGACAATGCTCCATCACATGCATTGAAGTACTCCACTGCGTGGCTAGCCAGATTTACGGTGAAAGAAAACAGTACACCTCTCTGAACAGTGTCTAAGAGGCTGTGGTTGCTCCTGCACAAAAAGTTGATTGTCAACAGATCAAGAAACTGACAGATTCCATGAATGGAATGTTTATGACTGTTATTGAAAAGAAGGGTGGCTATATTGGTCACTGATTATTTATTTTTTTAAATGTCAGAAATGGTTATTTGTACATTTTGAGTTTTTTGTTTATTATTGTCACTTTAACAGATGCAAATAAATGAGTGAGATGGGCAAATTTTCATTTTTCATTTAGCTGCTTAATAATTCTGCACACTAATACCATGTTTCCCTGAAAATAAGACCTGGTATTATATTTTTGGGGACTCCAAAATAAGCACTAGGGCTTATTTTCAGGGAAACACAATTTCAGGGTGATCAGCCTGGCTGGGCGCCCTGCCCACAGTGCACAAGAGGCAGCAGGTGAGCGTGGACTGACGGTATCTGGCAACAGCTGCAGCACACCAGTTCCTTGGTCTGCACTTTGGGGCTGCGCAGCCTGGGCACTGCATGTGAGTTGATTTGCTGTCCAAGCAGCAGATAGAGGCAGAAGCGCAGGGGGAGGCAGGCAATCTGGATGCGCCATGAGGGCCATGGGAAAGCCACGTCAGTGGGTCACACGGCGGCAGCAGAAGCAGATGAAGGCAGAGGCATGGGGCAGAAGGCAGGTGATGTGGATGCGCTATGCAGGCCGAAGGCATGCTGAGAGACTCGAAGACGATCCTCCCACAGCCGCCTGCCCACTCCGGCCCACCGACTCTCAGTTTCCCTGCAGCCTGTGCAGCATGTCCACATCGCCTGCCTTCCCCCCATGACTCTGCTCCATCTGCTGCCAGTGCTGCTGTGCAAAGACAAGTCACCATGGCTGGTCGCCCACTTCTACCCACTGACTCTTTGCTTTCCCATGGCCTGTGTGGTGCATCCGGGTCACCTGCTTTCCCCCCACCCCCACCCCCCGCGCCTGTGTGTCCATCTCCTGCTGGTGCTGCCACATGAAAACAAGCCTCCTGCACCCACCAGCCTCTCTGGCTCACTGCCTATCAGCTTTCCCGAGGCCCCTGTGGTATATCCAGATCGTGTACCTCCCCCCGCCTCTGCCTGACAGTGTCACCCAGCGCGCATTCGCTGCGTCCTGTGCTGGCTATGCCCCCTCTTCACTAGGGTTTATTTTGGGGGGTATTAAGGCACACTCTTCAAAATCAGGCTACAGTTTATTTTGGGGGTAGATCATATTTTCGGGGAAACAATAACAAAATAGTTGCCCAATAATTGCGTACAGATAGATATTCTCGTAAAAAAGTCAAAACTTCACTTTTACTTTCTTAAATATTCAATGCAATACAATACAACACAATACAATACAATAGTAGAGTTGGAAGGGACCTTGGAGGTCTTCTAGTCCAACCCCCTGCCTAGGCAGGAAACCCTATACCGTTTCAGACAGATGGCTATCCAACATCTTCTTAAAGACTTCCAGTGTTGGGGCATTCACAACTTCTGGAGGCAAGCTGTTCCACTGATTAATTGTTTTAAATGTCAGGAAATTTCTCCTCAGTTCTAAGCTGCTTCTCTCCTTGATTAGTTTCCACCCATTGCTTCTTGTTCTACCCTCAGGTGCCTTGGAAAATAGTTTGACTCCCTCTTCTTTGTGGCAACCCCTGAGATATTGGAACACTGCTATCATGTCTCCCCTAGTCCTTCTTTCTCTTAAGCTAAACATATCCAGTTCCTGCAACCGTTCTTCATATGTTTTAGCCTCCAGTCCCCTAATCATCTTTGTTGCTCTTCTCTGCACTCTTTCTAGAGTCTCCACATCTTTTTTACATCGTGGCGACCAGAAGTGAATGCAGTATTCCAAGTGTGGCCTCACCAAGGCATTATAAAGTGGTATTAACACTTCATGTGATCTTGATTCTATCTCTCTATTTATGCAGCCTAGAACTGTGTTGGCTTTTTTGGCAGCTGCTGCTTTTTTGGCAAACCTGCATTCAGGTTTGATGTTTATTAACATTTTGGATTGACCAAGAGCACTGTAGTTGTTCAATAATAAATTTAATCCTCCAAAATACAACCTGCTTAATAATTGTGCACACAGTGTATATAAGCTTGGCATGCATTAATTCTTACAAACAATAAAGGTAAGTTGTATGGAAAAGTTTCAGTATGTTTGGTCCACTTTAGTTTAACATTTTGCAGGTCCAGAAAACTTTGCAGCAGGACAACATACAAAATGGTTCAAAAGGTATTTCTGACAAATTTTAGTTAGCACCCACACTAAACTATAATTATTTTTACAAAAGTTATAGAAAGATAGATGTACCAGCTCTTGCATTATATTGTGTTTCTGATACGATGCAGCTTCTGTGGATAGTGGATGTATAATAAATTCAGTATGAAAAGCACTAGGAAGGACAATCCCCTCCATATTTTTAGTACAGAAAATGGCAATTCACTGGCATCCTTACCCACTTCCTCCAACTCCGATGTCATGGATTTGGAACACAAGGAGATGACTGGAAGGGGCAACCATCTTGTCTGCTGTGGCACAGCTAAAGTAAAAAACAAACAGCAGCTCTGGGATTTTGTCAGATGATTCTACTCCCAATCAACTGGCCCCCTTGCTTTTGTAAAAAATTCTTGGTTTTTACTATAGCATCGTGGGGGCTCCCTACCTCATTGACTCCCTGGAATGTTTGAGAGTATGAATGTGAGTGATTGGAGGGGGATGGCAGAGCGCTTGGCTCTTCGAGGAGGGGGTTGGGGGGGAAGAGGGAATGTTTATCTTGGGGGACATAGGCCAGGATCAGGTATCACAGTGGTGATGGGCAGGGGATGCTATGGGAGCCAGAGGCCGTTATAGGGGAAGACACCCCCGATGCTTAATATTGGTGGTGTGTTCCAGCTCATCCCCAGTCCCTGGACAGCAGAACCCTGGAGGCCCTGCGGTCTGGTTGCTGCTGATGAATGCCAGGTCGGTCAATAATAAAGCTCCTCTTGTTCAAGATCTTATTGAAGAGGAGTGGCATGCATTACTGAGACCTGACTGATCCTGGAAGGGGAGGGTTCCCCATGTGGAGATGTGTCTATCCGGGTTTCAGGTTTGGCAACAGGCAAGAGCCAAAGGCAGGGGAGGTGGGGTGGCAGTAGCTATCAGACAGTCTTTATTGGCTTTCAGGGGCCTTGCTCCACAAATCTCTGGTTGTGAGACCTGGTTCCTTAAATTGAGCTCATGGGATCATATGAAATTGTTGCTAGTATACCAGCGTCCCTGCTGTGTAGCAACGCCCCTGCCTGAGCTGCTGGAAGTCATCTCGAGCTGTCGGTGGAGTTCCCCATACTTATGGTTCTGGGGGACTTCAATCTGCCATCCTTGGGTGTGGTCTGATAAGCGGCCCAGGAGTTCATGGCCAACATGGTGGCCATGGGCCTATCTCAGATTATAACTGGCCCAACTTGGGACAGTGGTCACATGTCAGACTTGATTTTTTTTTATCAGAGCAATGGAAATGTGACCTGGTGGGGGATGTAAGATTATCCCCCTTGTCATGGTCAGATCACCCCCTAGTGTCCCTGAGGCTCTCATATGCTGCCCCTCTCTGCAGGGAGGCTGGGCCCATTCAGATGGTCCACTCCCCACAACTGATGGACCCTGATAGGTTCCAGAAAGAATTGGGGGATATCCTGGAGGTGTTGCTGCATAGTCCTGCTGAAGCTGTGGTGGCGACTTGGAATTTAAGGGCGGCCTCACCTTTGGACAGGATCCTACCCATGTGGCCTCTCTTGACTCAAAGTTTCCGACCAGTGGTGGGTTTCAAATTTTTTTGGAACCTACTCTGTGGGTGTGGCCTCCTTTGTGGGAGTGGCTTGCCAACCATGTGACCTGGTGGGAGTGGCTTGCCGACCATGTGACCTGGTGGGAGTGGCTTGCCGACCATGTGACCTGGTGGGAGTGGTCAAGATGATGTCACTGAATTCTTTGCCCCAATGGGTGAACTACAATAAGATTAAAATAAGTACAAAAACAATAAAAGAGCTACTTACAGAAGGAGGATGACTGTTCTTGCCAGTGTTCAGTATCACGGACTCCAGTGAATGGGCTGCACAAAGAAAACACACAGAAATGAACTCTTTCATTGCCAGTTTGGGATGAAACAAGCACACAAAAGAATAGAAAAGGAAAATTACTGTCCTTTTTTGCGTCTTCTACACCACCTTGCTCCAACAACCTGCATAAAGACAGACACAGAAAGCAAGACCTTAATTGCATGCACTGCATTAGGATGAAACAAGCACACAAAAGAATAGAAAAGGAAAATTACTGTCCTTTTTTGCGTCTTCTGCACCACCTTGCTCCAACAACCTGCATAAAGACAGACACAGGAAGCATGAAGGGCTTGCACTTCACCATCTCAAGGATGAACACAGCACAGACCACACCACTCAGCCAGCAATAAACTCAGCTACTTACAGAGGAGAGATGACCAGCTTGCCCATCTTCTGCACACCACCTTTTCAATAGAAGCCAAAATACCTGCATAAAGACAGACACAGGAAGCATGAAGGGCTTGCACTTCACCATCTCAAGGATGAACACAGCACAGACCACACCACTCAGCCAGCAATAAACTCAGCTACTTACAGAGGAGAGATGACCAGCTTGCCCGTCTTCTGCACACCACCTTTTCAATAGCAGCCAAAAATACCTGCATAAAGACAGACACAGGAAGCATGAAGGGCTTGCACTTCACCATCTCAAGGATGAACACAGCACAGACCACACCACTCAGCCAGCAATAAACTCAGCTACTTACAGAGGAGAGATGACCAGCTTGCCCGTCTTCTGCACACCACCTTTTCAATAGAAGCGTATTGAAATACCTGCACAAAGACAGACACAGGAAGCAAGACCTTAATTGCTTGCACTTGCACCTTACATAAGAATAGCACAATGAAAGAGATACACTCAAGTACTTACTTGTTTTATTGCTTTTCTGGTTGTTGATATCTCCATAGTGTTCTTAGGCTTCCAGATTCCTCTGTTGCAGCTTTCTTCGTCTTCACTCGTGGATCTTCAGCTGTGTGGTGGTGCGCTCTGAGCCAAGCTTTCACTGTCGGAATTGGGTCCCATCTTTCAACAGGTATGCCAACAACACTTATCACCATCAGATTACTTATGTTTTGTACAGTTAGGCGTGTTCTTTGTTCCAAACATATGAGGTTCATTTTTGAGAACCCCCTTTCCGCCTCTGCTGAACTAACAGCAATTGTTCTGACAATATCTCTAGCTTTCCGGATATTGGCAGGAATTTTGTACTTCTGTGGATTTTTCTTTACATTTTCCAAAAAATCTCTGTAGTCGTTAATGTTAATGTTGTGATTAAAAATATTGCCAAATGCATCCAATGCTTGCTCTGCCTCAGCCCATGGAACGACTACATCTTCAATGTGCCAGTAATCTGTAATAAGTGATAAAGTGCAATTTGTTTGGTGTTGGCAATAGGCTACCTGTTCTTAGATGGTCGCAATTCATCAGCCTTTTCTTTAAATTGGTGATGATGCTTTCCAAAAGTATTCCACGAGGAAGGGCAACAAATCGGTGATTTGGAGCTAAGTTGATGTTTTGGAAGGCTTCTGTTTTTAGCAATTCCACAAGTTCGTTTTCACATTTGCCCTTACCCCGTCTAAGGATTTCAAAAGAATCGATTGTCCGCAATACTAACTTTTGGGCCATGATGATATTTGTCTCTCTCCCCTGTAGAGCATTTGACAGCCAAGAAATCTCATTTAGGATGTCGATCATCAGGGCCAAATCCTGCAAAAAGTTTAAATTTTCAAAACGGGAAGCCATGCCCGGGAACCTTTCATTTCCCTGAAAAAACTGATGTAGCGCTGGATAAGCACGCCACACAGCCATGGTTGCCCTTAAACTACAGGCAGCCCATCTTGGTCCCAAAACTCTGCCAATCTTCACAATTTCTATGCCCAATTGTTCAGAGATTTGGAAGAGCTCATTCTGGCTCTTGCAGAATTTGTGGAAGGTGGTGTGTACTTTGTCCAGGAAGATCTTGAAATGGTTGATCTGCTTCACTTCTCTTATTGCATCATCCAGCACAAGTTGCAGGCGGTGGTTCAGGCAGTGCCAGATGATGATGTTTGGGAACTCTTGAGCTATTCTGGCGCTGACTCCAGATTTTCTTCCAAGCATAACGTTGGCACCATCGGAGCAGAAAGCGATTAAATTCTTGCGTAGATATCCGGTGGTAAATCCAACTCTATGCAAGCTTTCCATTGCTGCAGAAAATATGGTCTCTGCATCTTGTCTCTGTAATTCCAGAAGCTCAACGAAGATGGTTGCTGGGCACTCTGGATCCTCAACTTTAACGAAAACTATCAGCACTGCTCTCATTGAAAGTGTTGAGGCTTCATCAATAATTAGACACACCTTTTGATTATTTGCAATAATCCTTGAAAACACGGTGGTCTTGATTTGGTTTGCAATGAATTCAACGATTTTCACTGCAGATCTCCGTGAATGCAAGCCAACTCCCACATCCACTCCAACTGTATTTAGCAAATTTACTTGCGCTTCGATGTCTGAGAAGGGATTACATCTTTGCGCCAGATCGTAAACGGTAGTAAATATTGTGCAAGTAGTGGATAAATGTTTCTCAGTTGACTTATCCACGGATTTGGTAAAAGCTTCCTGCTCCCGTTGCTTACTGGTCTCCACGCAAATAAGGTGGGCTTTTGATTGAAAATGTTCCCTTAATTTTTTTCGGAGTGATGCTTGTTGTACATCCTTGCTTTTCCCTGCTGGTGCCACCTGGAAATGTTTCCACTCTTTGGAAACATGAATACCTTGCTCTAACGAGAACATGGGTTTTGCACAGTACTCACAACCCAGCTTCTTGTCGGATACTGCCAGTCCATCATACTTGTCCTTGAAGTTACTGTATTGCTGCAAATTCCAGCAATCAGGAAGTTGTGGAACTACAGTGGAGTCGATGGACTTGCTGCTTTCGCCGACCTCAACTGGTGGTAGTGGTGGTGCTGGCGCTGCTGGTGGTGCTGGCGCTGCTGGCGCTGCTGGTGGTGCTGGCGCTGCTGGCGCTGCTGGTGGTGCTGGCGCTGCTGGTGGTGCTGGCGCTGCTGGTGGTGCCTGTTTTGGATCAGCTGATTCCTCAACTCTTGGTTTTTGGGAGAAGAAAGCAGTCATACTCTGTTGCCTCTTCATTATGATAAGTAATACTAACTGCCTGCCAAAGAAATAAAACAATATTGGACTGAGGGTTGTAAGCTGAGGACTACAGTTAACAGAAGGGACCTCTGATTTCAACCAAGAATGTATAGTCTTTTCAGGAAGGATGAGAAACAGGAAAGATATAGTCTTCAGTTCAAGAATGAATGTCATAGGTAGATTTAGTTCTCAGTTCCAAAAAACAAGAATATATGCAAGTAGCTATTCAGAAGTTAGTGGTTAGAAGCAATGGTAAAGCAAGATATGGAATTAAAACCAGAAATATTTTGTTGGCTATTTGAAAGGGAGTACAATGCGTATTTAATTTTACACATGTTAGCAGTTGCTGCAATTGTGTTTGCACAACAGTGGAAAAACAGAGTTAAGAAAATGAATAAATATTACAATCTGCAGGAATAAATAAATTGACAATTAAAATCAAGAAGTCTTTGAATACTTTGTCACATGGATCTTAGCAATTGCTAACGGAAACAGAAAAAAATATGAAAGAAAACAATAATTAAGCCTACCTGCGGACATTACACACCCACACCCATACAAACTATGACAGTGCCAGGAGAAAACCAAAAAATAATACCCCCCCCCCCAAAAAAAAAGACTGCAAATGAAACCAGTTATTTTCCCCTCACCCTAAGGACAGGAAAGACAAAGCCACTGGAATAGAAATTATCAAGACATTGTGAGAAATTATAAAGGACAGTGCCATGAAGCTCACAGAGCCATCAACCACCTCAGAATTACCTAACAAGAAGGGTGAAACACACTAAATCTGCCTTGCACCTGGCCTGCCCATAGAAAAGCAGCCACTTTGAGGCACATAAACCTGGTCTGAACACTTTTAAGCAACATAGTGCATCACAAAGAAAACATTTTGAAAAACCCCAAACAAATAAATAAATTATTGCAGTAATTTCAACTTTAAAAAAATAAAAAATAAAAATTCCCCCCAAAAAATTAGAGAAAAAAATCTATAAATAAAAAAATCTTTTGTTAAGTATTCCCACCAGCAATAACTTACACTGTAACTATTTTAAGTTATTTCACCACATACAATTAAAAAGGAAACCATTTAAAAATATTCCATACACCAAAAATTACAATAAAACTATTTTAAAAAATTCTATGCACAATACATTTTAAAGCATTGAGTATATAATATTTTAAAATTGTTTATTTTAATTTATTGGGGATAGAATCTTTTTTTTAAATAGTCTAAGACAATTTAAAAAAAGATCCACACACAATAAATTGAAGTAGACCATTTTAAAATATTCTATGCTAAATACTTTTAAGTAAAACTATTTTAAAACAATTCTTAAATAAAATATATTTTAAAATACATTAAAAAAAACGAAAAAAAAACAGGTCACTTACCAGCAGGCAGAATCAGCAGCACTCTGATGCGATGGATCAGACTCCGCTCCGGACTCCGATGCGATGGATGGCGAGACTGGCTGGCAGCACGAAAGGTAAGACACCTGAATTCGGAGAAGAAATCGAGTAAACACGTCGCCTGGCAGGCTTAGCTAGCTAGCCAGGCGAGGCCAGGCAAGGCTGGAGAAGGGGGGGGGCTTTTGGCCGCGGGGCGTATGCGAGGTCGCGGCTTTTGCGAGGGAAGACCTCGCAAGGCCGCGCAAAACTAGGCCGCCGCCGCCCACCCGCCTTCGGCCACATCGCCTACGCGAGCCCATGGCTCGCGCAAGTTAGGCCGCCACCGCGTGGCCTATGCGAGGCTGCGGCTTTCGTGAGGAAAGGCCGCGGCCGTGGCCGCCGCTGCCGCCACTCGCCCGCCTTCGGCCACATCGGCTACGCAAGGTCGCGGCTTTTGCGATGGAAGGCCAAAGGCCTTCCCGCGCAAAACTAGGCCACCGCCGCCACCGCCCGCCCGCCTTCGGCCACATCGCCTACGCGAGCCCATGGCTCACGCAAGTTAGGCCGCCACCGCCCGCCCGCGGCCGCGTGGCCTATGTGAGGCCACGGCTTTCGTGAGGAAAGGCCGCTGCCGCCGCCGCCGCCCGCCCGCCTTCGGCCACATCGGCTACGCGACGTCGCGGCTCGCGCACGTTAGGCCACCACTGCCCGCCCGCGGCCACGTGGCCTATGCGAGGCCGCGGCTTTCGTGAGGAAAGGCCGCCGCCGCCGCCGCTCGCCCGCCTTCAGCCACATCGGCTACGCGAGGTCGCGGCTTTTGCGAGGGAAGGCCAAAGGCCTTCCCGCGCAAAACTAGGCCGCCGCCGCCGCCGCCGCCCGCCCGCCCGCCTTCGGCTACACATGGCTCGCGCAAGGGCCCCGCCCGCTATGGGTTCTGAAAAGGGCCAAGAGATGCCTAGAGAGCTTCTGGAGGAAGACAAGGAATTAACTCTGACCAGTCACAACTTAGAGCCGCTATTAAGGCCTACCTTGTGGCTGTAAAAGCAGCAAAACAGCAGTATTTCTCCGCTCGTGTCCTCAGAGTGCTGCCCAGAGGCCCTTTTCAGGTCACCCATTCCCTCCTAGGTCAGGGGGGCTCAGGCAATCTTTTGCAGGGCCGGGCAGAGGAGTTTGTTCAGCACCTGATAGACACAGCCACCCAGATTTGTTCTCAGTTGGACCCCATGCATGAAGATAGTTCATATGAGATGCCTGGAGAGAGATCTTGCCCTGTTAACTGGGAACAGCTTGAGCTGATTGGCCCTGATGAAGTGGACAGGGTCCTTGATGTGGACAGTGCCACCACCTGTCCGTTAGATCCTTGTCCCCCCTGGATGGTGAAAGCCTCCAGGAATGTCCCAAATGTGTTTTTTTAAGAGACAACTGAACTTTCTGGTTTTTCTTTGAAGACGTTTCACTTCTCATCCAAGAAGCTTCTTCAGCTCTGACTGGATGGCAGGGAATGGATTTATACTCCTTGCAGACAGCTGCTCATTTGCATTCTTTTAGCGCAGGGGTGTCAAACTCAAGGTCCATGGGCCAGATGCGACCCGGGATCAGAGGCGGGTTCCTACCAGTTTGGTCCGGTTCGGCCGAATAAGTATTAAAAAACTGGCATACTTTTCCGAACTGGTAGTAATGGCAGCCTGGCCATGCCCCCAAACCAGTTCTCCTGGTGGCGCCTTGGGTTTTGCTTTTGCATGCGCAGAGCAATTTTTATTGCCCTGGTTGACCACATCCGCCCGCTCCAACGCTCACCCTGCCTCACCTTCACTATGTGGATCCATAGAACTGCCTCCTCCTGGCTCCTGCCTACACACAGGTAAGCAGCATTTGCGCTAGCCTATCCCCCCCCCCCCAACCTGGTCAACTGGGTGGTTGTCAGGGAAAGCGGCAAGCGAGCAGGCAGGTGGGAGAGACTGGCCTGGCCTCCAATGCTCTGTCCTGCAGGGGCAGGGGTGGAGAGCATTAAGGGAAGCAAGTCCCTGCCTCTTTCCTCCAAGAACTGGCTTCCAGCCGCCCCCGCTGCTGCACCCTTCCCTCACTGCCCCTGCTGCACGGAGTGTTGGAGGACAGGCCAGTTTTTCACCGGTGTTGTGGGCGTGGCTAGGTGGGGGTGCTTGTGCCCTGAAGTCACGTGTGGCACTCCCCCTCCCCGGGTTCCTCCTTTTGCATTCTGTTTTTGTGCCTTTGGGTGCAGGGAAGCACGACATCCTGGCTCTGTGCTCTGCTCCATCTGAAGGCACAAAAACGGAACATGCGCAATCCTCAGAAGTTGTTTTTTAAAAAACTTTTTAAAGGCTTTTTTCCCTGCCCGTTCAGGCAAGGGAAAAAAGGCTTTAAAAAGTAAGAGAGAGGGGGGGGAGGGAGGTAGAGAGGGAGTGAGGAAGGAAAGGGAGAAAGAAAGAGAAAGAAAAAGAAAGTAAAAGAAAGAAAGAGGACTCACTTTTCAGCCAGGAGATTCAGCAAAGTAGAAAAACAAATGCTGTTGCTTTAAATCAGGGTCTCCAAACTGAGCATGGCTGGCTGCGGAATTTTGGGAGTTGAAGTCCACGAGTCTTAATGCTGCAAACATACAGCAGTTTGTTTCTGGGTCAGTTGAACAACAAACTGGATAAAAGGAAGGAATCTTATATGGTTCTATGTTTTTGAAGTTTTGGGGTTTGTGCAATATGGGCTTTGTATTTCTTAAAGGGTTTGGATGATTCCCACTGTGGCTAAATGACTTTTGTCCTGTGTCGGATCTTGAGTGTGGGGCTGCTTACTCTGATTCTATTACTCTGTTTTGTAGCTGCCAAATCTTGCCATGGGGAAATGTCAAAATATCCTGTGTTAAATGGGTGTTCTATGGATCTGTTTGCCTGTTTGTGTGAATGGAGCCAAACTTTCTATAGGCTCATTATCTCACTATCTCTATCTGGCAGGAATGTGGAATAAGCCTCAGGCAGGTTTCTTTGTTAGCAGCTTGATTTTTCCTTGCTTCAGGTTGTGAAGAACTGGTAGAAGGAATATCTGCCTGTGAATCTTGGTCATAAGGCTGCGTGGCATCTGCAACATCATCTCTAGGAAAATAAACTCCAGGATCATTGGAATGAATCCTGGACCAGTCAATACCTTCCTCAAAATTAGCAGATTGAGAAATCACAATTACATGTTTAGGATCAATAAATTTACTCCATTTTGAATTATCATAAATACCCATAAATCTCAGTCTCTTTGCTACTGGACCTCCTTTTCTTCTTTGAGCTAAGGGAATGTTCACCATAGCGTATGAACCAAAAACATGGAGATTCCTGAGATCGGGCTTGTAGCCATACATCATGAAGAAAGGAGTTTGATTTATTACACTGCTCCAAGTACGGTTGACAATGTAATTTGCATATTTGATTGCTTCACCCCAGTATATGTTACTGAGATTGGCGTCTTCTAGGAGACAACGCTTCATGGTTTGTAGAACCCCTTGTCTTCGTTCTGCAACTCCGTTATGAGCCGGTGTGTATGGAGCAGATGTCTGATGAAGAATTCCATTCTTACGCATCCAGTCCTGGAAACGCTGAGACATGAATTCTGCACCATGGTCACTCTGGATTCTGGCGATGCGAACTTGATATTGCGTAGAAACAAAAGTTGCAAAGTCTTTAAAGACCTGAAAGGTCTCAGATTTTTCTTTCATAGGATATACAAATCCATATCTAGAATGATTATCAACAATTGTTAGAAAATACTTTTTACCACCAATTGTTGGTAGAAAAGGACCCACTATGTCACTGTGTACCAAATCAAAAATGTGTGTTGACAGGCATGTAGCATGCTTGGGAATGGCAGCTGCTTTGGATTTAGCTTTCCTGCAAACTGCACAATCCAAAAACACCTTAAACCCCTTTAGATCCAAACCGTTTGCGAACTCCGGCATTTTTCTAAGAACACGGAAACTGGTGTGCCCCAATCTTCTATGCCACTTGTGAATACACCTGGAATGCAAAGGTTTACCAATTAGTGAATTTTCAACATTAACAGTTTCATGAGGAACCTCAGGCTTGCTCTGAGCAACCTGCTTCCTTATTTTTTGTTTGTTGGCTTTAGGAGACTTTGGAGTAGCAACGGGTTCTCTCTCTGAACCAACTCTCTCTGGGCCCATGCTGTCCCTTTTTGGAGTTTGCATACTTGCCTGTGCTCTTGGCTTTAAGTAATAAACACCACCAATTAGCATGGTTTCAGCAACAATATCTCCATTTTTAACTATGTAACTTGCTTTCTCGAGGTGGTGAACCTGGAACTTTAACTCTCTAGACAAGTGACTTTGACTAAGCAAATTACTGGTTGCTGAAGGTATGTAATAAACATCAGGGATGAATGTATCGAGCTCTTCAACGTAAACAGTTCCTTTTCCCATGACCTTACAAGGGTGGTTGGAGAAGGAGTACATTTCTCGGAATTCGGATTCCGGCTCGCGCATCTCTGTGAAAAGTTCCTTTCTGTAGGTAACGTGTAAAGCTGCGCCACTGTCCAAAGTCCACAAAAGACGTCTGTCGTACTCTGGATCAGGTTGTGGAACGTTGGTTATGGCCAATGTTGCGAGTGGAGCTTGTGGATCATGCCTTGGACCATGACAACCTTGTCTTCCGCCTCTACCTCTGCCTCTGGAGTCTGTTCCTCTGGGCTGGTATGTGACAGGAGCTGGAACTCGTTGGGGACAATCCCGGGTGTCATGTCCCATACGGTTGCAGATGTAGCATCTTGGCATCCTTGGAGCATAGGCTCTTCCTTGGAAGGGACGTCTAGCTGGAGCCTTTGATGCGGGCGGCCATTGCAAATGTGGTGTGGCTAACATGAGTGATCCTTCTTCAATTAAGAGCCTGCAAACATTATCTATTGTGCGTTGAGCAATAGGCACATGATTAATCTTTGCAATGGCATCTTTCCATTCATAATTCAATGAGTTAATGATAATGCTGATCATTTGAACATCATCAATAAAATGGCCTCTTTCTCTCAATTCTTTTCTCATTCCTTTCAGTTTGGTCAAATGTCCACCAATTTGTTCACCAGGTTTCAACTTCAAACCATGGAACTCAGACATGAGCAAACATGAAGATTCAATTGAAATGGGCCTGTAGCAATCTTCCAAATGGGCCCAAATTTGTTGGGCTGTTGCATTAGGCGAAAAAATAACCTGAAGTTCAGTGTCCATGGACATTAATAATGTTGTGCAAGCGTAGCCTTCATGGGAAAACATAAGGACCTCCTAGGTGAAACAAGAGATGGCACACAAGACATGAAGGGGGGAGGAGCCTTGGCTCAGCCAACAGACAGGGGAGAGGAGACAGCAATGAAACTTAGGTCACAGAAATGAATTAAAAACATATCGCAATTGCTAATATAATGAAATGTAGAAGTGATATAAAGTATGGTTGAAGATGTCAAATAATTGAGTAAAATAACTGCTAATATGAATGTAACAATGATATTTTGATATATATAAAATATGAAAGAGATGCAAGATTCTGGGGAAGTACCACCTTCCGTATGATGTAGCTGTCAAAAAAATTTTCCCACACTTATGTACCCTTTTCCCCAAAATATTTGAAAAAAACCAATAAAACTTTTGTTATAAAAAAAAATGTTGTGCAAGCCTTAGTGTCTAAGTCTCTTATTGCAGGAGTCCATGGCTGGACAGGAGGATTAAACACCATACAATGGGTACCTTCTCTGCAAAGCAAAATTGAAATCTCACTGACCCAGGCTTTATAATTTTGCCCTGATATCTTTAATTTTGACTCACCAGTCAATGGAGGAGCAAAGAATGCTTGTTGAGGGATGTGCATTTGAAATGCTTGCTGTTGCCCTACAGCTGGAGCTGGTTGTTGCACCAGGGGATGCTGTAATCTAACCTGTGGTTGTTGTTGTGTTACAGCTGGAGCTGGTGTTTGGGCAGCAAAATTAACATGGCTTGCTTGGGTGGCAGGTATCTGCCTTTGCTGCATTAAGTATTGTTGTGTTCCATCTGAGAAGGCACGTGCACCATCAATGGATGCTGAAGATTGGGCCTTTGGAGACACTTTTTGTCTTGCAGCCTGAATATATGAGTAATCTGCTCTCTGTAGTAAATTATTTCCACCAGGAGATGGCACTGCAGCCACATCTCTTGGCTGTAATATTTCTGCCTTCATGGCATGCGCCATTGGAGAACAAAAGAAATCACGTGACAATTGTGACGTGTGCACATCTCTCTGTTCTGATTTGCCTGACACAATATCCTCCAGGGGGTGTGTCTTAGGCTTTGGAAAGAAGGCAAGATGGCGTTTTCAGAAATTTGAAAAGCATGGGAATCTCTCTTTTCTGACTTGAGCATGGAATAAGCCCTTTTGGTTTGAAATAGCTCATTTTCAAAGAATTCTATTTGATTACGATAGCTTTCCATATCTTGCTCAGAGGTTTGGGGAGAATTATACACATCTCCTTGTGTGTGGGAGTGAAATTCCTGCAACCGCGAGAGCTTTGGCCAAGCGTTGAGCGTTTCAAATTCAATAAGATTTTGGGAGCATGCATAATCAGGGAGATACTCTACTAACCTCCGTTGTAGATTGGCATCTCCTGGAGCAGTCCCATCTTCTTGAGATATTTTTCTCATAGCTGGTTTTTCATCCAGCCCGGTTGCTGAAGCTATCGGCATTTGAAAGCTTGGAAGCCAGCGTAAAATGCTTTTTGCTTCTCCATCAGAGGAGGGGAAGCCATCGGAATGTGTTTTCTTTTTCTTTTTCTTTGGCATGTTAGGAGTGATTTAATCGTTCACTCAGTTGATAAATCATCCTGTCTAATTAGCCTATATGCTTATCTTTAGGAAGTAGCTAACAAGGAGAAAGCCATAAATTATATAACCAACCTCTGTTACCATTTGTTAGAGTGTGAATTCCGCCCTGAATTAAGGAGGTGAGGATCTTGGCATTCCTTGTAGCATACTTTTGAATAAGCAAAAATAAACCCGAAGCAAGATCTAATAAAAACATTTTTAATATAAAAGAAAATAAAAATACAAAAGTGCTAACTCAATTAACTACATTTTGGCAAGAGCTATGTGCCTACCTCCTGGCAAGCGAACAGAAGATCAGAAGAGAAAGTAAAGGAATGTGAAGGAGCATGCGTACTAAATCACTTGCAGATAAGAACTGTGACCTGTGCAGTAAATTTTCAGTGCAGCTAGCAAACCAATTAACGCCGTGACAAATTAGGACTAAAAGGCTACTCGGAGGTCATCTAGTCCAACCCCCTGCTGCAGCAGGAAACCTTACATTGTCCGGATTATTTGGGTGCCTCTAACAAAGAGGAAAATTGCCAGAAAGGAGAAGGAGTTTACTAGGACAAGTCTGCCATGCAAAGGAAGGCAGAGATAGTCCTTGACTTATGACTACAATTGAGCCCAAAATTTTGGTTGCTAAGCAAGAGTGTTGTTAAGTAAGCTTTACCACATTTTACTCAATCCGTGACATCTCCTGGTGAGTGACGTCAAGTTGGCCATGCCCACTCAGTCACATGACCAACAAGCCACACCCACATCACATGACCAATAAGCCATGCCCACCAAACAAGCCACGCCCGCAGAACCAGTAGTAAAATTTTTTGAAACCCACACCTGCCCAGGATGTAGTTAGTTCTGGCCTGCAGGGCCACCCTGGAAAAAGCAAAGGACCAGCCCACAGCACCTCACCCCGACACAGGCCATCCAGGCACTGATCTACAACTTGGTGGCAGCCATCCAGGCCAGAACGCGGTCAGTCTTAGATCTGAGGGGCTGCCCTGGAGCCAGCAGGAGGTTATCCCCCCGTGCACACGCACAGGAGATAATGAGAGAGCAGAGCCTTGTCCCGTAGGCTGAATGTGTTCTGAGCGCTTCGCTTTCACCCAGGTTGCCAGCTCTCACACATTCGCTGCCTCCTTTGAGCTCGCTTAGGGGGCAGGGCTGAGTCAGCAGGGGCAGCCCCTCGCTGGCTCCAGGGTGGCCCCACAGCTCAGATCTAAGGCTGACCACATTCCAGCCTGGGGGGCCGCCACAAGTTGTAGATCAGTGCCATAGCCACCAGTGCCTCCATGGCCCACTCACCGGCTGTCAGGCCTGCAGTTATATTCCTTTTAGGATATTTGGCCTGCCACACTCTCTATTATTTCATTATGCTGTTTCATTAGTGTAGTAATTGGGAGGGGGAATAGAAAGGAGTAGAATTGTGGAATGTGTTGTTGTCATTCCTTTCTAGAAGCCCAAAGTCATCTTTTGTCTCCGCACCTGTGCATCTGACCGGACCTAGATGGGTGGAAATGCCAGCGTGGGCGAAGAAGATTGGATCATGTCATGGATTTATGGGTGTGGGGATAAGATCATGAACTTTCAACAGGGTGGAATCCAGGAAGCTTTTAGATTTGGGATTCCACAGTTGTGCCAACATGTCTGTCTTATTAAATTGGAACTTTAAGGATAGCTCTGCCTTGGACTCTGATTTAATTCTGCATGATATTTGGAATGCTGACATTATCCCAAATCTCCCTTTAAAATAAATCACCAGCAAAACCCCACACAGGGGCTGGCGAGGGGTGCTGATTTCCCAACACTGACTGACCCAGTCAGCGTAAAATATCGGCGAAGAAAATGAGCTGGACAAGATGCTTCTCTGCAAAACTTCAGAGTGCAAAGGAATTTCTGTTTGAAGCTTCTTTGTAAAGCCTCGGAGTGTGAAGGAGTTTCTGTTTGAAGATTTATAGCATCTGGAGGAATGCAGTGGGGGAAAGATTCTACACACGGCTGGAAGTGGCAAGATGTTTGGAATCCCAGACCAACTTCTTCAGCCAAACGTGAGTAAATCCCCCCCCCCTTTCACTAGTAAAAGCTGCAATGGACTGAAGGACTGGAGTGCAGATAATTACTCCTTCCAAACAGCGATAAATGAAATGACCCATTACCCTGAAACTGAGTTGAAGACAGATTCCCTATCAAAATGGGGAATTCAAACCAGCCAGCAGGAAGGATTTTGGCCAACATCTCCCCCTAGCCAGCAAATGATGTTTGGGCTGCAGCGTGTGAATCAAGCACCACCAGGTTGGGCTTTCTTCCCAGGTCATGGATGGAATAGATGCCAGTGGGCACCTGCTTGGCCATCAACATGGGAAAATTCTCCAAGCCAGCAGAGGGGCCTTGGCACCCCCCCCCCCAGCAAGCCATCATTGGTTGAACTGCAACCTGTGAATCAGACAACCCAGGGATGGGTTTTAACCCCAGGTCATGGGTGGAAGGGATGCCAGTGGGCACCTGCCCTCCCTCAGCAGATGGCACCATGGCAGATAACTGGGCAGTGGCCAACCCAGGGATTGATCCTCCCCACACAGTCTAGTCTCACCTGCAATTTGGGGGGGGGGGGGGGGAGATGACGACGCTCCAAGATCGCAGTCAATATCTCTGCCACTGGACAGTCCTTTTGGACTTAAACCGTCCCGTAGAGATGGTGATAGAGGAGGGCACATCCTGCTGATCTCAGGGACATCACAAAGTCCCTGATTGATCCAGGAGAAGCTCTTTTTTCTGACGACAGAGATGCAACAAGCTGCTGAAGTTGGGACAGCTCCAGAACGGAAGGAAAGCAGGAGAGAAAGTGTGTCGAATTGGTGACAAAAATGTTACTATTAGAGAAGAGATCACCCCAAAAAACCAAAAGTTAAATTAAAATTGAAGACAGAGAGAGTAAGCGGCGAGATTAAGCCAAAATTAAACTTAGTGTATCTTTTTTTAAAAAAAATCTTTTTATGGATGGAATTTTTACAAATGTTTCCTACTTTTAAAATTGGATTGGTTAATTTTTCTTCTTCTACTTTTTCTTCTTTTTTTCATACTTATGGATTAAAAATTTCTTTTTTTGTACAACACATGATTGGATTGTTTTTCTTTTAAGAACTTTTCTCCTTAAGTTTGTAACACAAATAGGGACGTAAAAGCAGAGGAAAAAGAAATAACACTGCCACTTAGAGGCTGGAGGCTTGGAAACATTGTTTTCCTCTTTTCTCTTTGAACATTTGACTTATATCTCAAGGCTTCTCAGTTTGTTTATTGAAAGTGATAGTGGGAAGAGCACGGGTTGTTTATACAGGTGCTCTTCTGGAGTACTATCAGTAGCTGGACTGGAGTGAAGAGAAAGCCTTGACTTGAAAGATTATAATGAACTTGCTTGAAATTTAACATAAAGCCTTGGATGTTATAGTGGCAGTGTTTATAAGTTGCAAGAATGGCGCAACATGAAAAAGAAACATTAACATTGCAAATGATTGTGCTAGAAATTCAAAAAATATTAGTAACAACAGAGAATATTGAGAAGGGAGAATATAGAACACAGAACAGGAAAAATAGATGGAAAAATTGAGGATACTTATCAAATGATGATGAAAGTTGAGGACAGAGCTCTAAAAATTGAAGAAAAAGATGAACAAAGAGATAAGAAAATTGTTGATATTGACAGTAAACTGAGCGTGGTTGGAAATGGCAAGAGTGGAATATGGAAAGGGGAGATCGATGGATTGGAACTCTATCTCAAACCTCAAAGTATATAAGAAGAAAAGGGAGAAAATTTGACAGAAGTAATGACATAAATTTTGACAGAAGCATCAGTGATAACCAAAGGCAGGCTGATGGAAGGAACAGATGGAGGGTTTTGAGTTTTTACAAGATATGCAATGAGCAACAAGTTGCAAAGAGTAGTCCATACAAGACTTATCAAGAAAGCAACCAGAACACTAATACTACAAATGGCAAGAGATATAAGATTGCACTACTACTGGAAGGATGATCTAATGAAAGGTCATAATAAAAACTAAGTTAAACATAGTTAAATTTAGAGTATTAAGTATAAAATGGAGTGATAATAATTATAGTCAAATAAATGAGTAATAATGATAATAATGCATATATATACACCAGATTGATAATATGAAACTTTATACAAATTGTTAATGATGACTATGAAATGATGTTTAAAAGCCTTGTTATTAAATATAAACAATATTATATAGAATATTGTTCTGACACACACACCCCTCCGTCCAGTAACGAATGCAGACACAAGCTTATCTGGAATGCCACAACACTTTATTAGCAGGACTATAAATCTTGGTGGCTGAAAGCCCAAACACAAAACTAACAGATAAGAACCTTGGCAGCAACACAGACTCTGACTGATACAGATAACAGCTTCTCCAGCATGCTACAAACAGGAATCCAAAACAGTTCAGACCAGATGTATTGCAGATTGCTTTCAACGGTTGTGTCCTGCAAAAGTCTCCTCCCCAAAAGCTCTCCTTAAGTAAGCTCTTGGGAGGGGCCAAGCCACAACCACCTGGGTGTGATTATCTCTGAGGAGCTTGTCTCCGAAGCAGCTGTTCCAGTCGCTTCTCTGCCCTCCTTAATCTTGCATCAGAGACAAACTCCCTTAGATCCTCCCCACTGCTCCATGTCTCAGGTGCCTCCTGGTGGCCAACCAGCCTCTCTGATCCCTGCTCTGAGTCTGAAGTCTGCCCAGGGTCCTCCATCTCTTCCATAGCCGACTCATAAGGCTCGTCGCTATCTGAGTTGCTCAGCAGCTCCAGCGCATCCTGCTGGGCCACAACAGAATATGGTATAAAGATGTAATGTTATTGGAAGATTTTAGGAGGATGTAATGAAATGCCATAATATAGATTTACTTTAAATTCAGAATATTTTATATAAAAGGATGCAATAACAGTTATAGTCAAATAAATGTTTAATAATTATAATAATTGTTTACATATATATTGGATTGATGATATTGTCAGGCCTGCAGTTATATTCCTTTTTAGGATCTTTGGCCTGCCACACTCTCTATTATTTCATTATGCTGTTTCATTAGTGTAGTAATTGGTAGGGGGAATAGAAAGGAGTAGAATTGTGGAATGTGTTGTTGTCATTCCTTTCTAGAAGCCAAGGTCATCTTTTGTCTCCGCACTTCTGCACCTGACCGGAACTAGCTGGGTGGAGATGCCAGCGTGGCCAAAAAAGATTGGACCATGTGATGGATTTATGGGTGTGGGGATAAGATCATGAACTTTCAACTGGGTGGAATCCCAGGAAGCTTTAGATTTGGGTTTCCACAGATGTGCCAACATGCCTGTATGATTAAATTGGAACTTTAAGGATAGCTCTGCCTTGGACTCTGATTTAATTCTGCATGATATTTGGAATGATGACAGATATTAGAATTTGTGTAAATTGCAAGTGGGGACTATTGTGAGAAAGCACAAGGTTTTGTAACCAATTGACATACTGTATGTAACTGGAGGATGATTTTTATGTATTGTCTGTGTTTATGTCTGTTTGTTCTATGTTTGTTGTACGGATACCTTCAGGGGTTTTTGAGTTAATTATACAAGTCTGGAAGGCTCGAAGGGAAAAATATATTTTAGCAACATATATAGGTGGAGTGATTGCAGATGGTCAGCGTCTGGACAAGTGGACGAGCGACATCTACTGGAATTTCCCCCCCCCTCTTAATACCCTAAGAGAAAACAGGATTTTTGCTGACTATATTCTCTGGACAACCTTTGGATACTACTATCTGGAGAGAGAGAAAGAAGATCTATCGGAGCAGGGGAACTCAGAACATTTGCATATAATTATCCAACACAGGAGGGACGCATCTAAGGTTGAACTTAAAACCTAGGAATTAATGTGATAATACTACCATCAAAGGAATATATTGTTTTTGCTATTGTTATTGTTGTAAGATTACTAACCCTAACTTCTTTTGATATTATTGGCACTAGTACTGATTAATCTAGGATAATGTAAGTAATAACTATAAGCATTCTACCCTTAGATTTTATTAAGTTATTAAAATAGATTATTAGATTAATAGAAAGTTAGGATTATTATAAATGTGACATACACACACATATATATACAGTGATTAACCGATAAGTCTCTCATACTATCCCACTATCCTATGACAGCTGTTCCTATATAACACACGAACTAATCAATATATAGAGTTTACGACCCTCTATCACTATTTAAAATTGATATTTGAGTAGAGGTAGAGGGAAGAGGAGAGGGAGAAGAAGGAAGGTAGGAAGGTAGGTAGGAAGGAAGGAAGGAAGGAAGGAAGGAAGGAAGGAAGGAAGGAAGGAAGAAGGGAGGAAGGTAGGAAGGAGGGAGGGAGGGAGGAAGGAAGGAAGAAAGAAAGAAAGAAAGAAAGAAAGAAAGAAAGAAAGAAAGAAAGAAAGAAAGAAAGAAAGAAAGAAAGAAAGAAAGAAAGAAAGAAGGGGGACTGGAGAAAGTCACGAGGGAGAGAAGTAAGTGGGAGTTCTGGGGAAAAATTAAAGTAGGGATCAATTCCTCCAAAAAATGACAAGTAGTACAAATTTTACAAAAATTGGCACGGGGAGGAAGCCAGCATCCCAGCCATCCCTAGCGGCTGCCAGTCCCTCGAACCAAAGATCTTCGGAGGATATGCCTCAGAGAGAAAGATCCAACTCAACTAAGGAATTGCAGATGATGCTACAGTCCATGCAGGAGGCAATGGCTAAAAATCACGAAGAACCTAAAAAGGATATTAAAGAAATAAGGAGTGATACGGTAGAATTAAAGGAGAGAATGCAGAAGATGGACGATAAATTTGAGAAGTGCCAGGAACAGATCGATAAACACGAACAAAGAATAAATGTAATAGAAGGAAGGTTGGAAAAGGAGGATGAAAAAATGGAGCAGCTGAGTGCTAGGCTGATCCAGGCAAACAAGGAACTTGAGTTAACGGTCCTCGCATTAGAATCGGAGAAAGCAGCCCAATTCCTACGATTCCAGAACGTAAAGGAAGAAAAAGGCGAGGATTTACCAGACACGATGGCAGACCTAATGGCAAAGGCTTTGGGAATAGAAAAGGATGAGATGGCAAGTGAGATCGACGAGACGTATAGAATACAGACAAATTACGCAAAAAAGAATAATCTACCAAGAGAAGTCCATGTAAAGTTTGTTAAAAAATCAATATGTGACGAGGTGCTGAATAGAACTAGAGACGACCCGATAATTTACAACCAACGACAACTAACAGTTCTAAAACAGGTACCGAGGAGAATCAGAGAATTAAGAAGGCCCTACCAATTTTTAACATCTGTCCTGAACAAATTTGAAATTAACTTTAGATGGCTGATGCCGGAGGGCGTACTGGTAACCTGGAGAGATAGAAGATTTAGAATAGACACAATAGAACAAGTGGAAGACTTTTACAATACCCTAGTTGGGCAGAAGGAGGAGAAAGACGGAGGAGAACAGGCGGGAGCAAGGAGGCAAGGATCCAGGGTACAGATAAGAAGAGAAAAGGAACCAGTGGAGATATGAAAGGAGAAAGAAGTCGTTCTAGATGAAAAAGGGGAAGAATCAAAGGAAGTGAGAGAAATAAGGGCAACAAGAAGCACACGACCCAAATACACATAGAAGTATGTCGGGAGAAATCAAGATCCTATCGGTTGGGAGACCGTTGTCGTTGGACACGACCGGTCATTTGTCCCAACCCCCGCATCCTAGGTGGCCAGGATCTACAGAGCCAGGGCCTGAGGCTGATGTTGTGCAACGTGAGGTCCGTTGTCAATAAGGCCCCCCTCATTAATGATTTGATCTCGGAGGGGGAGCCGGACCTTGCAGGGATAACGGAGACCTGGCTGGGCCACGAGGGGGGTCTACCCCTTGTGGAAATGTGCCCACTGGGATACCGTGCATTCCATCAGCCGCGGGCCCTGGGTAGGGGTGGCAGGGTAGCGGTGATTATAAGGGAGGGTCTGGAGCCGAGAGAGTTCACTGTGCCGCAGATATCCGGGTGTGAGTCTCTATGCGTGAAGTGGGGCCCAGGGAAACAGTTGGGCTTGCTGATTGTATACTTGGCTCCTCGCTATGCATCAGCGGCCCTGCCAGAGCTCCTTGAGATGATCGCAGAGATGGCGGTTGAGACCCCCAAGCTACTGGTTAGGGGGATTTCAACCTGCCGTCGATAGGGGAATCATCCGAGGCGGCTCGGGAGTTCATGGCTTCCATGACAGCCATGGACCTGACCCAAATAATTCAGGGCCCCACACATGAGGGAGGCCACACGCTGGACCTTATTTTTGTCTCTGGCCAGTGGAAGAGTGATCTGGGAATAGGGGAATTAGTTATTACACCCCTGTCATGGTCAGATCACTCACTTCTCCGGCTCGACTTCCCAGGCGCTACCCCCCATCGCGGGGAGGCGGAACCAGAATGTCCTAGACCTAGATGGTTCCGCCCCAGGCGCCTGATGGAACCAGATAGGTTCCAGACAGAGCTTGGGCCACTTCCTGTAGCCCTGACCCGCTCCCGGATGGAGGACCTGGTGGCCGCATGGAACAGCGCGACTGCCGGGGCCTTGGACTGGGTTGCGCCTTTGCGGCCTCTCCTGCGGCAGCGAGCCACCCTGGCCCCTTGGTTTACCGAGGAGCTAAGGGTGATGAAGCACCACAAGAGACGCCTAGAGAGCAGATGGAGATCTTCACGCTCCGAATCTGACCGAACACAGGTAAGAGCCTATTTACAGACCTACCTTGTGGCATTAAGAGTGGCCAAGCGTCAATACTGTGTCGCTCTTATTGCGTCCGCAGATAACCGCCCTGCCGCCCTGTTTTGGGTGACCCGCTCCCTCCTTTCGCAGAGGCCGCGGGAAGCCCCCCTGCAGGGTAGAGCAGAGGAATTTGGGGAATATCTGCAGGACAAAATCGCTCAAATCCGTAGCGAGTGGGTCCCCTTCAGTAGTCTAGAAGGGACGTCGGAGGCGAGTCTTGAGGGACAGTTCTGGGAGGAGTTTGACTCTGTTACTGCCGATGATATGGACAGGTTGCGTGGGCGACTGCGAGCCACTATATGTTTACTGGACCCGTGTCCCTCCTGGCTTATACTGGCATCCTGGGAGGTCACACGAGGCTGGCTCCAGGAGTTAGTCAACGCTTCCTTGAGAGAGGGGTCCTTGCTGGCCGCCTTGAAAGAGGCAGTGGTGAGGCCCCTACTCAAGAAGCCTTCCCTGGATCCAGCTATGTTAACTATCTATCGTCCTGTCTCCAACCTTTGCTTTCTGGCGAAGGTTGTAGAGAGTGTGGTGACACAACAGTTCCCACGCCACTTGGAGGAAATTGATTATCTAGACACGCGCCAGTCCGGTTTCCGGCCCGGTCACAGCACGGAGACGGCCTTGGTCGCGTTGGTGGATGATCTCTGGAGGGCCAGAGATGGGGGTTGCTCCTCCATCCTGGTCCTATTAGACCTCTCAGCTGCTTTCGATACCAGCGACCATGGTATCCTATTGCATCGTCTGGAGGGGTTGGGGGGTGAGGGGCACCGTCTTGCGGTGGTTCTCCTCCTACCTCTCCGGCCGGACGCAATGTGTGCTGGCAGGGGAGCAGAGGTCGACCCTGAGGCCACTCACTTGTGGGGTGCCACAGGGGTCGGTCCTCTCGCCTCTCCTGTTCAACACATATATGAAGCCGCTGGGTGAGATCATTCGTGGTTTTGGGGTTGAGTACCATCTGTACGCTGATGATACTCAGCTGTACATCTCCACCCCGAACCACCCCAACGATGCCGTCGAAGTGATGTCCCAGTGCCTGGAGGCCGTACGGGTCTGGATGGGAAGTAACAGACTCAAGCTGAACCCCTCCAAGACGGAGTGGCTGTGGTTACCGGCGCCACGGTTCAACCAGTGGGTTCCATCACTGGCCATCGGGGGTGAACAACTGGCCCCCGTGGAGCGGGCACGCA
Source organism: Natrix helvetica (assembly GCF_964273705.1). NCBI lineage: Eukaryota > Metazoa > Chordata > Lepidosauria > Squamata > Natricidae > Natrix > Natrix helvetica. The sequence continues at coordinate 57,086,786 of NC_138555.1, read as the reverse complement.
ATTTGGGCGTCCTCCTGGATGCCTGGCTGTCAATGGATGACCATGTGACAGCCGTGGCAAGGGGGGCGTTCCACCAGGTTCGCCTGGTGCGCCAATTGCGTCCCCTATTGGACCGGGACGCCCTTCACACAGTCACCCATGCGCTAGTGACGTCCCGACTGGACTATTGCAATGCTCTCTACATGGGGCTTCCCTTGAGATGCACCCGAAGGCTGCAGCTGGTCCAGAATGCGGCCGCGCGGGCAATCATGGGAAGTACCAGGTACTCCCATATAACACCTCTCCTGCGCGGGCTGCACTGGTTACCTGTGGCTTTTCGGGTGCGTTTCAAGGTGTTGACGATCATCTTTAAAGCGCTCCATGGCACAGGACCTAGCTATCTGCGGGATCGCATCCTACCCCACACATCCCTGCGACCAATTCGCTCTCACAGAGAGGGACTCCTCCGGGTGCCGTCCACTAGGCAATGCCAGCGGGTGGCGCCCAGGAGTAGGGCCTTCTCTGTGATGGGCCCGACCCTCTGGAATGACCTCCCCCCGACATCAGAACAACCACCGATCTCCGCTCCTTCCGCAAGAAACTTAAGACCCACCTTTTCCACTTAGCTGGCCTGGCCTAACCGTAGCTTTAATCTTTAATCCTTCTGGCCGGTATTTTAAATTTTCGGGGGTAGACTTTTTAGGCTGCTTTTTAATTTTTATTATTGTATGGCTTTATATTTAATCTTTTTTTAAGGGGAATTTAATATTTTCTATTGTTTATATGGTTTTTTAGCTGCTGTCTGTACACCACCCCGAGTCCCTTCGGGGAGAGGGGGCGGTCTATAAATTCAATAAAATTCAAATTCAAATTCAATTGAATATTAATGCTCTAAACTCACCCCAGAAGAGGAAAACAATATTTAATAAATTAAAACATTTGAACTATGATATAATTGCAATGCAAGAGGTCCATATGACTAAAAGACAGATCCAGATTTTAGAATGTCCTAGATTGGGTAAACTCTACGCGGCACTGGCTGACCAAAAGAAAAGAAGAATAGCACTATATGTCAAAGACACAATTCAGACTAAACTAATTTATCATGATGAGGAAGGGAGAATACTAATCGTGGAAATAATGTTAAACCAAAAAAGGGTGTCACTGGTTGTAATATATGCACCTAATGAAGGCCAGGAAAATTTCTATCATAGACTACATAGCATTATTCGAGAGATGGGAAGTGAAAATGTTTGTTTACTGGGTAATTTCAATGCTATAGTTGACCCGAAACGGGACTATAAAAGTGGAAAGAAGAGAAAAGGAGCTAGGAGAACATTGCCAAGGTCATTCTTCCAAATGGCTGAAGAACTTAATTTGTTTGATCTATGGCGAGAAAGATGTCCAGAGGGTAAGCAATATACCTTCTACTCTAATAGACACGAATCCTGGTCAACGATAGACATGGTCTGGCTGCCGATGGAGCTAATCTCAGAAGTGAAGGAGATAGATATAGAACCCAATCTATTGGCTGACCACAATCCCATGAGGATTATTTGGAAAAAACAAAAGGGCAGTTATCGTTGGTTACTCAATAGGTCAATTCTAAAAGGCCAGGAATATATTAAAAGAGTCAACTAAGAATTAAGATTCTTCTTCAAAGAAAACGGACCAGGAGACACATCCATACAGAACCTATGGGATACGACTAAGGCATTTATAAGAGGGGTCACAATATCAGCTACAGCTAGGAAGAAAAAACCCGAGAATCTAAAAATAAGAGAGCTGAAAGAAAGGTATAGAAATTTAGAGAGTGAACTGCAAAAGAAACCGCAGAACAGAAGTATAAAAGGAAATATGGAACTGATTAAACATGAATTGGCTATATTTGAAAAAGCAAAATTGGCACAAACTATAAAAAAAGCAAAACAAAACTTCTTCGAGAATGCAAATAAACCGGGGCGATGGCTATCCTATAGGTTGAGGAAGCAAAAACAAGAGAACTGGATCAATAAACTACAAGATGAAAAAGGCGAGATCTGCTACCAACTAGAGGAAAAGAAAAAGATTATCCAAGAGTTTTATGATCAATTATATAAAGAAAACCGAGACTATACAAAGGAAGGAATATTACAGTATTTGGAAATGTCAGATCTGCCAAAGGTACCAGAGGAGATTAAGGACATGTTCAATGAAGACATTAAAACATCAGAGATAACCGAGGCCATACAAAGACAAAAGAATAATAAAGCTGCAGGGCCGGATGGGTTGCCAGCGGAAATTTATAAAGAATTCCAGGATATACTTGTCCCAACGTTGTTGGAAGTTTACAACGCTGTGTTGAAAGAGGCGAAGACACCGTTATCATGGACGGAGGCTAACATTGTACTATTACCTAAGGCGGATACAGACCAGGTGCTTATACAAAACTACAGACCAATATCACTGCTAAATGCAGATTACAAAATCTTTGCCTCAATAATAGCAGAAAGGCCGAAAAAAATTCTTACATCGTTCATCCATACAGATCAAAACGGATTCCTCCCCAGAAGACAAATTAAAAACAATATGAGAATTATGTTGGACATTCTTGAATATTATGAAGTGCACAATGACAAACAGGTTGCACTAATCTTTCTCGATGCCCAAAAGGCATTTGATAATGTCAACTGGGAATTTTTGCACCAACAATTAGAACACATGGATTGTGGGGATAAATTTATAAACACGATCAGAGCAATTTATACAAACCAAAAAGCCAAAGTAATAATCAATGGTGAACTAACACAAAGTATTGTAATCCAGAAAGGTACAAGACAAGGTTGCCCCCTGTCCCCCCTGTTGTTTATACTAACCCTAGAAGTACTAGCCAGGAATATACGTTAAGAGGTACAGATAAAGGGACTAGAAATTAAAAAGGAGCAATTTAAGTTACAGGCCTTTGCGGACGATCTAGTGTTTGTGCTAGAAGATCCTATGAAGTCTGGTACGAAACTCATTGAGGAACTGACAGAGTATGGGAAAATAGCGGGTCTAAAGATAAATATGACAAAGACCAAAATGCTGACTAAAAATATGAAATCAAAAGCAAAAGAGGAGTTAACGAAGAAATTGGGTATCCAAATTGTCAAAAAAGTTAAATATCTTGGTATACATTTATCTGCGAGGTGTGTGACCATCAAAGAAGACAACTATACCAATCTGATTAATAAAACTAAGAAGGATCTAGAAAGATGGAAAAACCTACAACTGTCCCTGATGGGCAGGATTGCAGTTATAAAAATGAATATATTACCAAAATTTCTTTTCCTATTTCAGAATATACCCATTAAATTAGAAAAAGGTGTCTTCAAAGATTTGAACCAATTGGTTTCGAAATTTCGGAGGATTTGGCGTACCAGATTGGGAACTCTATTATACTGCGGCCATATTAACATGGCTAAGGGAATGGATAATGCTGAGAAATAAAAGATTACTCAAATTGGAAGGTCATGACCTCCAAGCAGGCTGGCATGCCTTCCTCTGGTATGAAAAAGGATCTGCACACAAATATTTTAGTAGACATTACATTAGACAATCTCTGTTAATAATATGGAACAAAATTAAACATGACCACTATACCAAAATACCTATTTGGCTATCTACGATGGAAGCATACATACACCCAAATTTAATTAACGTGGAAAATATAGTCACATATAAAGAGCTATTGAACAGGCAGGGGGAGATCAAAACTAGATCAGAATTGACATCACAAGGAATACAAGTAGAATGGTGGTCTTATCTACAGATACAATCAAGCTATGCACAGGATAGGAAGAATGAAGGTATTGCCAAAGACTACACAATATTAGATAAACTGTTGATACAGACAGAAAATAGACTGATCAAAGTGCTGTATAGGTTTTTGGTGGAATATAAACTAGAGGAAGAACATGTCAAAGAAACTATGGTCGCCTGGGCGAAAAATTTCGGTTACAATGTGGAATTGGCTAAGTGGGAAAAACTTTGGATACTTAATCAGAAACTAACATTGGCTATGGCGTATAAAGAAAACCTTTACAAGATGTTCTACAGATGGCATCTCCCGCCAGCACGGCTTTCTAAAATGTTCAAAAATCTGGCCCCAAATTGTTGGAAGTGTAAAAAAACACCAGGCACTTTCTACCATATGTGGTGGACGTGCAATGAGGCAAAAAACGGCAAGGCCTTGCGAGTGAGTGACAGGGGCGGGGCAGGAACTTACTTCCGGGTTCATTGACCAACCGGATCACCCGATCCGGTGTGAACCGGCAGAAACCCACCACTGGTCTGTGTGTGTGTGCGTGTGCGTGACATGCATGCCTTCCATAGCGTGCCCAACACCTTCGGACACCCACCATGTCACCCGCCGAGCGTCAGAGAAATCAGGCTTCGGCAAAAGGGAAAAAAGCCATTTGAAATTAGCCCTCTCTGCCGCTCTGCTAAAAAGGCGGGAACCAAGGCTAAGAGATAACAGGACGACTAACCATATTCGGTTAACCCCCAGAGTGGTAAGAGGCTGAACTGGGAGATCTGTGAATTGGCTTGTAGGACACAAAATGCCGTGATCATAGGATTTTTTGGGCATCAGTTTTATTTCATAGAATATATCTACTACGGATATAATTGGAAGGGATGTGTGTGTGTGTGAGAGAGAGACGGGGGGGGGAGAAAATAAGAGAGGAAGGAAGGAAGGAATGGAGGGAGTGTGAGAGAAAAACGAGAGAGACAAAGAGAGAAAGAGAAAGAGAGAAAGAAAGAGAAAGAGAAAAAAGGAAAGAGAAAGAAAGAAAGAAAAAAGAAAAAGGAAAGAAAAAGTGAGAGAGATGAAAGAAAGAAAGAAAGAAAGAAAGAAAGAAAGAAAGAAAGAGAACTTATGACCACAATTGAACCCAAAATTTTGGTTGCTAAGCAAGAGCGTTGTTAAGTGAATTTCACCACATTTTCCAAGTTGGCCACGCCCACCTGGTCACACGCCCAAGCCACACCCACCCAGTCACATGACTGCCAAGCCACTCTCATAAAACAGGCCACACCTACAGAATAGGTTCTAAAAAATTTTGAAACCCACCACTGAGTGGCTTATATACAAATATATACAGACATATACATGGTAGATAAATCCCTTACCACACAGCTACGGACACAAGGAATGAGATACACCATGAGAAAGAAATGCCCTCTAATGGCCACCTATATATAGACACCTCTTAAAGAGGTAAATGACTTATGTGGACCCCACTAGAGTCTTAAAGAGGCAATACCATATATTGCTGAATCATCCTCATTGCATCTGTTTACAGATTACAACCTTACATCAGCTGGCCGCTCTTAAATCCTCATTACCTGACAGAGATAATTACCAACTTTTACTATAAAGAACTGTTGTAAATACAAGAATATTAAAAGAGAACTCCTAAGCCTAAGAAAGTGGTGACTTAATACACGGAGGGGGAAAATGGAAAATTAAGAGGCGAAAGAAACCCAAAGGAAGCTCTAAAACACAGAAAGCTTGAAAAAAGCTCAAACAATTTGAAAAGTGATTTTTGGGAGAAACTGTCTGTTTATTTGTATTTTTAAACTCCCTGGATTTATTGACAATCAGCTGTTTAACGTTGGATTTGGAAATAAGAGAGCCATCTGGCTTATCTTTTCAGAGGTTTTACCTGTATATAAGGAACAAAAAGGGAAGGGCCAGCGTGTAGCAGAGTTTAATGTTTGGCTAAAGGAGTGGTGTAAAAGGGAAGGCTTTGGTTTTATTAGTCATGAAGCCTGTAGCTGGTCCAATGAAAAACTGTACAAAAGAGATGGGTTGCACCCATCCAAGAAAGGAACTGAGTTACTTGGCATTAAATTCACAGATTTTCTTGATAAACATTTAAACTGAAGAGCGGGGACAGAGAATTAATAGATACAGAACATCTCTGTCCCCAGCAAACTAAAATTCATAGGGTTATAAATGCATGTAACATAGATGTGTGTGTGGGTAAGATTATCACTCCTGCTGTCAAGCAAAACCAAGCATGTAATAGTGATTGTCATACCATGTGCACGAATCACACAAGTGGCAAGAAAATAGGGGCAGTCAGGCATAATACAGGTTATGTAGACAGTAAACACAAGGTCAATCAAAATGGACTCAAATGTCTATATACCAATGCACAGAGCATGAGGAATAAACAGGGAGAATTAGAAATTCAAGTAAAAGAGGGCAGATATGATATTATTGCCATTACAGAAACTTGGTGGGATGAAACTGACAAATGGAACATACAGCTAGAAGGATTTAAATTATTTAAAAGAAATAGACCAAATAAAAGAGGAGGTGGAGTTGCACTATATATAAGAAATAACTATGTCTCTACAGAAATAGAGCACAACAATAATGAGAACTATCTTGAATGCATTTGGGTCAATATTAAAGGTTGTGGGGAAAATGACATTGCCATAGGTCTATACTACAGGCCACCCAACCAAGCAGAGGAAGAAGATGAACTTTTTGCTAGTCAGCTAACTAAGGTATGTAGGAAGCACACCACAATAGTAATGGGAGATTTTAACTACCCTGACATCAACTGGGAAACAAACTCTGCACCAAGTGGAAGATCCAACAGGTTCCTAACAAACCTAGCAGACAACTTTGTTTTCCAAAAAGTAGAGAAGGAAACAAGGGGATCAGCCATACTGGACTTAATTCTCACTAACAGAGAGGAAATGATAGAAGGTGTTGAAGTCATAGGAACCCTGGGGGCAAGTGACCATGCAATATTGGAATTCAACATTATCCAAACACAAGTAGTAGAACAAAGTCAAACTAGAGTCTTGGACTTTAAGAAAGCTAATTTCAATAAACTTAGAGAGAGCTTGGGAAAAATTCCATGGATGAGAATCCTCGAGGGGAAAACAACTCAAGAAGCTTGGGAAATTTTGAAAAATGAGATTAGAAAAGCCCAGTCTAACACAATACCAATGAAGAAGAAAAACAACAGCTCCCAAAAGAAACCAGCATGGCTGCATAAACAACTATCTGACAAACTGAAAGACAAAAAAAGTAAGTATAAAAAGTGGAAGGAGGGGGACATAACTAAGGCAGAATATCAGCAAATAGCCCGAGCCTGTAAAGATGAAGTGAGGAAAGCTAAGGCTCACAATGAAGAAAGGCTTGCCACAAAAGTAAAAATTAACAAAAAAAGCTTCTTCCAACATGTTAAAAACAAGAAAAAAGTTAAGGAAACAATTGGTCCATTGCTAGGAGAAAGTGGCAAGAAGGTGACAAGCAACAGGGAGAAAGCAGAACTATTTAACTCATGTTTTGCATCTGTCTTTACACAAAGGGATAAAACAGTCCAACCTATCAAAAGCAGCACCACAAAATTAGGAACACAAATTGAAATAGGGAAGAAAATGGTAAGTGAGCACCTGTCTACCCTAGATGAGTTCAAATCACCAGGACCGGATGGATTACACCCCAGAGTTCTGAAGGAACTAGCAGACGAGATCTCAGAACCACTGAATTATATCTTTCAGAGATCCTGGAACACCGGGGAACTACCAGAGGACTGGAAAAGAGCTGATGTGGTTCCCATCTTCAAAAAAGGGAAAAAATTAGATCCAGGAAACTACAGACCTATCAGCCTAACCTCAATACCAGGAAAGATTCTGGAAAAAATAATCAAGCAACGAATTTGCGAACACCTAGAAGCAAACAAAGTAATAGCCAAAAGCCAACATGGATTTGTCAAAAACAGATCATGCCAGACTAATCTTATTGCATTCTTTGATAATGTGACAAAATTAGTGGACCAGAGGAATGCCGTTGATATAGTTTACTTGGACTTCAGTAAGGCTTTTGATAAGGTAGACCATAACCTACTACTAGATAAAGTAGAAGAATGTGGGTTAGACAGCATCACCACCAGATGGATTGGTAACTGGCTGACCAACCGCACTCAACGTGTAGTTCTCAATGGAACTGCATCTACATGGAGGGAAGTATGCAGTGGAGTACCCCAAGGCTCTGTTTTAGGCCCAGTACTCTTCAACATCTTCATCAATGATTTGGATGAGGGAATAAATGGGGAACTCATCAAATTTGCAGATGATACCAAGCTGGCAGGAATAGCCAACACTCCAGAAGATAGGCTTAAGATACAGAAGGATCTTGACAAACTTGAACATTGGGCACTATCTAATAAAATGAAATTCAATGGTGAAAAGAGTAAGGTTCTACATTTAGGCAACAAAAACGGAATGCACAGGTACAGTATAGGTGATACCTTACTCAGTAGTAGTAACTGTGAAAGGGATCTTGGAGTCCTAGTGGACAACCATTTAAATATGAGCCAGCAGTGTGCAGCAGCTGCCAAAAAAGCCAACACAGTTCTAGGCTGCATCAACAGAGGGATAGAATCAAGATCACGTGAAGTGTTAATACCACTTTATAATGCCTTGGTAAGGCCACACTTGGAATACTGCATTCAGTTCTGGTCGCCACGATGTAAAAAAGATGTGGAGACTCTAGAAAGAGTGCAGAGAAGAGCAACAAAGATGATTAGGGGACTGGAGACTAAAACATATGAAGAACGGTTGCAGGAACTGGGTATGTTTAGCTTAAGAGAAAGAAGGACTAGGGGAGACATGATAGCATTATTCCAATATCTCAGAGGTTGCCACAAAGAAGAGGGAGTCAAACTATTCTCCAAAGCACCTGAGGGTAGAACAAGAAGCAATGGGTGGAAACTAATCAAGGAGAGAAGCAACTTAGAACTGAGGAGAAATTTCCTGACAGTGAGAACAATTAATCAGTGGAACAGCTTGCCTCCAGAAGTTGTGAATGCCCCAACACTGGAAGTCTTTAAGAAGATGTTGGATAGCTATTTGTCTGAAACGGTATAGGGTTTCCTGCCTAGGCAGGGGGTTGGACTAGAAGACCTCCAAGGTCCCTTCCAACTCTACTATTGTATTGTATTGTATTGTATCTACTGGAGGAAGAGGAGTACTACAGCACTATAGCTGCACCTCTCTCAGTGAAAGTAAATGCAATACACACAAAATTTAATACACAGAATTGAAGTAATAACATCTGGAGGATGGCTTGACCTTGATTCTACTGTTAGAAGACGACTTGGATAATTTGAGAGTATTTAAATGAGTATTTTTTTTCTTCCCATTCTGAAGATTTTTTAAAAGGAACTAATTTGCAAATAAGTAAACTTCATTAAAGTTGACTGTTGGATTATGGATCTGAAAGATTAGAGGAATCTAAGTGGATTAATTTGGATTTGGACTATTAATGCTATTTAACAGAACATTCTATGAGACAAAAGAAGAAAGGTGAAAGAAGAAAAGAGAAAGAAGGAAAGTTTAATAAGACTTTAAAATTTGGACAAATGGGAATATATGTAATTGGAAAACTATAAGGCTGTAAATCACTAAAGAATTTTAAAGATTGGGTTTTGGAGGTTTAATTATGGGATTGATGAAATTTTATTAAGCAGGAGTTTTTAAATATTGAGAACTGTAGAAATATACTGAGTATTTTTTATTAAATTGTTATAAAATGAATTTTCAGGGGATGATAGAGGTAAATGATGAAATATTTTTGATGTTAAAAAGTGTGCGTGAATCTTTAAAGAACAATAAGGAGACAAGGGGATTGTTTAAAGACAGAAATGAATGTAGAAGTCACTCAACAATTGGGGGGGAAAGAGCAACATGATATTCAGGAAATAGATGAGAAAGAGGAAGCAGTGGAAGGGAAAAACCAAAATGAGATGCAAAAAGCTAAAAATAAAGAAGCAAAAGGATTAATAGGAATCAATTAGATAACTCCTTAAAAGTTTGTAATAGAACAGAGAGAAAAAAGAAAAATCTCTTCAAAAAAAGAGAAAGATTTAGAGGAAAAAAAGAAAACAATCTTTTTTTAAAAAAAGGAAGACTTGTTGATGGGTGTTCAAATAATACAGCAGTGTCAGAATACTCATGACTGGCAGAGACATGGTAACAAGGTCAGCCAATGAATAGGCATGGTACAAACCAATATTTACATGCATGTGTTAGTAGTGGTGAGCTTTCTCACTTGGAGATGAGAGTCTGTGTCAGATGATTTCTGGTGTAGTGGTTTTCACATTTTTTGAGAGGAATATTAACTTGTACAAGTAAACTTCTGTCTAGTCCAGCAGTCTATTTCCCAAAGTAGCTAACAAGATTTTGGCAGAGTTTGTCGCATAAATTCAATTCCAGAAGCACACACAGATAACTGATTCAGCTGGATTCATTAACTTATTTATATACATAAGAATAGATGAATAAATGTACAATACCAACTGGTGGTTCTTTCAAGTAAACACAAGGCAGGAGAGTTACAGGTAAACACAAGCAGTTAGTATCATTTCAGCAGACAAGCCCAGACAGACTGATTGCTTACTTCTCAGAGCAGCAGACTGCTTAATACAGCTAAGCCAAACCCAGACTTCTTACTTAAGTTTCTGTTTCAATTTTCTGCACAGACTAGAATCTGTTTAAGCTCCCATTGGCTGACCTTGTTCCCATGTCTCTCCCAGTCATGAATATTTTAACGGAGTTGTGTATATATCTGGTTGTATTCGTTTTATTCTGTGTAATATCAGAGATTTCTGAATGGATTTCAAATTTAAGACCCAGAACCCTCTAAATCAGTGTTTCCCAACCTTAGCAACTTTGTTAGGTGGACTTCAAATCTGAAATTTCTGGGAGTTTAAGTTCGCATATCTTAAAGTTGCCATGGTTGGGAAACACTGCTCTAAATAGGACATGAGGATACTATCTCTCCAGGGGTGGGTTCCTGCTGGTTCTAACCGGTTCGCTAGAAGAGGTTCCAGAAATCTAGCGAGTCATTTAGAACTGGTTCCACCGGTGGAAACGGCCCTGCCCCCTTGCATGCTCACCCCCGCCCGTCCGGAAGCCGCTCGTTCACTCACTCACCCTCGCCCGTCTGGAAGCCGCTTGATCGCTCGCTACCCCCACCCGTCCGCACTATGCTAGCCCCGCCTGCCGCTCACTGATTGGCTGGAGTCGCCCTGCCCACCTCTAACAGCCCATTCAAAAGCACGGTGCAACAGCCCACTTATGTCTTTTCAAAAGAGTCTTTTTAAAAAAAAAAAAAAAACTTCGACAAAAACTGAAGACTCACCTGTTCCGTTTAGCCGGCCTGGCTCATTTATAGTTTTATTCTACCTCCTGGCAGATATTTTAATTGGGTATTTTTAGGGTATTTAATATTGCTTTTAACTACTTTACTTCAGATATGTACAGTTTCTTATTGCCTCCTCTTTGTATTTGTATTTATTTATTGATGTGTTTTTATTTGACTGTACACCGCCCCGAGTCCCTTTGGGGAGAGGGGACGGTATAAAAATCTAAATAAAAGTAAAGTAAAGTAAAAAGTCAAAAGAGTCCTTTGAAAAGAGTCTTTACCTGTTTGGCTGTCGAGTTGTCGCTTGCTGATCGGGTCCTGGATTTCTTCGCTTTGCTTCGCCTTCCAGCAGATTGCTGCTTCCCTCAGGTAAGCAACTAAGCGCTGGGGCAGTGGCGGTGGCGGCAGCCTGCGGTACGCGAGACCGGGGCCTTCACGAAGGAAGGCCTTCCTTGGCGAAAGCTGCGGCCTTGCATACACCTCGTGGCTGGGTGGGGGATGGAAGGACGTGGCGTCAGCAGCATGCGTTACGTGAAGGCCGCAGCTTTCACAAAAGCCGCGGCATCACGTACACCTCGTGGCTGGGGGGGGCAGCGGCGGCAGGCTGTGTTACATGAGGCCGCAGCTTTCATGAAAGCCCCGGTGTCACGTACACCTCATGGCCGTGGGGGGGGGCAGCATGAGCGGTAGCCTGCGTTACACGAGGCCGCGGCTTTCACTACAGAAATAAACACAAAATCTCGCAAAGCTGCCTTGCACCAACCTGGCCTGCCCATAGAAAAGCAGCCACTTTGAGACACATAACATTTATAACATTTTTTTTTTGTTTTTCTATGGGCAGGCCATGTTGGTGAAAGGCAGCTTTGTGAGATTTTGTGTGTTTCTGTGTGATACCTGGTTGTTGAGGTAATTGTGAGGTGGTTGCTTCTTGCAGCAATAACCAAGTGACTCCGTGGCTGTTTTCATATGTTGAGTTCTGCTGCTTTGTGAGCTCCTGCAGCTTGATGGGTTTTGCTGGTTTCTGATTGCCCTGTTTTTGTTTTCCTGTTTTCCTGTGTTACTCTTGGTCCAAGTTCTTTTGTCTCTCCTATCCTGGGGATTAGTTCTGCCAGGAAACAGGAAAAGGCGAGGCGAGCTATTTGTCTTAATGGGTGTATTTAAAATTTACCTTTCAGATGGTGTTTTGTCTCGTGATTTCTGGTTCTGGGAGCTTCCTGGCACTTTCCTTTATAACTTCCCACAATGCCTTGATGGCTTTTATTCCAGTGGCTTTGTCTTTCCTGTCCTTAGGGTTAGGGTAAAAACTGGTTTCATCTGCAGTCTTTTGGGGGAAAACTGCTATTATTTTGGTGTTTTCCTGGCACTGTCATCGTTTGGATGTGTGTATGTGTGTAATGTCCCGCAGCAGTTATCTACACATTAATAATGATCAAGTACTAATAATATTTGCTTATACATTTTAGTGACCTTTCCTTACATAATTGGTGTTTTCTTTCATACTTTTAGATTTCTAATTTCTGTTTATGTTAGTTAGCCATTGGTAAAACAAACCCCATGTGAAAAAATATTCGAAGCCGCCTTGATTTTAATTGTCAGTTTATTCATTTTTGCACATTCTAATATTTATTCATTTTCATATCTTTGTTTTTCCACTGTTGTGCAAACACAATTCCAGCAGCTGCTAACATGTGTAAAATTAAATATGTATTGAAATACCCAACAAAATATTTCTGGTTTTAAATCCATATCTTGCTTTACCATTGCTTCTAACCACTAACTCTTGAATAGCTCATTGGACTGACCTAAGTACTGAACCTAATTCATATATTCCTGTTTCTTGAACTGAGAAATAAATTTCAGAAAAAGAAATCTGTATTGCACTGTGAATCTACCTATGACATTCATTCTTGATCTAACTTCTTAGATGAAAGACTATATCTTTCCTATTTGTTGGGGGACATCCTTCCTGAAAAGATTGTACATTGTTGGGTGAAAACAGAGGTCCCTTCTGTTACCTGTAGTCCTCAGCTTACAACCACAATCGAGTCCAATATTGTTTTATTTATTTTGCAGTTAGTATTATTTACCAGGATGAAGAAGAGGCAACAGAGTATGACCGCTTTCTTCTCCAAAAAACCAAGAGAGGAGCAATCAGCTGATCCACAACAGTAACCAGAACCAACACCACCAGCACCAACACCAGCACCAACACCACGACCACTTCCACAACTTGAGGTCAGAGAAAGCAGCAAGTCCACCTCCTCCACTGAAGTTCCAAAACTTCCTGACTGCTGGAGTTTGCAGCAATACAGAAACTTCCAGGAGAAGTATGATGGACTGGCAGTATCCAACAAAAAGTTAGGTTGTGAGTACTGTGCAAAACCCATGTTCTCATTAGAGAAAGATATTCATGTTTCTAGAGAGTGGAAACATTTCCAGGTTGGGCCAGCAGGGAAAACTAAGGAGACAGAACAAGCATCGCTCAGAAAAAAAATAAAGGAACATTTTCAATCAAAAGCACACCTTCTTTGTTTAGAGAGCAGTAAACAATGGGAGCAGGATGCTTTAACCAAAGCCGTAGATAAGTCAACTGAGAAACATTTATCCAGTACTTGCAAAATATTTTCTACTGTTTACGATCTGGCACAAAGATGCAATTCATTCTTAGACATCGAAGTGCAAGTAAATTTGCTAACTACGGATGGAGTAGATGTGGGAGTTGGCTTGCATTCATGGAGATCCGCGGTGAAAATGGTTGAATTCATTGCGAATGAAATCAAAACCACCATGTTTTCCAGGATTATTGCAAAGAATCTAACGGTGTGCCTAATAATCGATGAAGCCTCAACGCTTTCAATGAAAGCAGTTCTGATAGTTTTTGTTAGAGCTGAGGATCCAGAATGCCCAGCAACCATTTTCGTTGAGCTGTTGGAATTAGAGAAACAAGATGCGGAGACCATATGTTCTGCAGCGATGGGAAGCTTGCGTAAAGTTGGGTTTACCACCGAATATCTGCAGAATAATTTAATAGCTTTCTGCTCTGATGCTGCCAACATTATGCTTGGGAGAAAATCTGGAGTCAGCACGAGAATTGCTCAAAATTTCCCAAACATCGTAATCTGGCACTGCTTGAACCACCGCCTCCAACTTGTGCTGGATGATGCAATAAAAGATATAAAGCAACTCAACCACTTCAAGATCTTCCTTGATAAAGTACACACCACCTTCCACAAATCCTGCAAGAGCCAGAATGACCTTTTCCAAATATCTGAACAAGGGCATTGAAATTGTGAAGATTGGCAGAGTTTTGGGACAAAGATGGGCTGCCTGTAGTTTAAGGGCAACCATTGCTGTGTTGCATGCTTATCCAGCGCTACATCAGTTTTTTCTGGGCAATGAAAGATCCAGTCATCCTTCCTCTGTAAGTAGCTGTCTTTATTGCTTTGTGTGCTGGGGTTCATCCTTAATATAGTAGTGCAAGCAATTAAAGTCTTCCTTTCTGTGTCTCTTCTTTGTGCAGGCCATTCATTGGAGCAAGTGTGGTTTAGTGATGTAGAAGACCGGCAAGGCAATTGGATTGCTGATAGTTCACATAGCACCTCAGGTACTGCTCTACCATGGTGTTCAGTCTCTCTGCTGCCCCATTGGTGCTTGGATGGAAAGCTGAACTAAGACCCTGAGATGACCCTATGGACCACAGGAACTCCCTCCAGAACTTAGCCGTAAACTGGACCCCTCAGTCTGAAATAATTCTTCGAGGTAATCCATGCAGTCAGTAGATATGCTTCATGAACAGTTTAGCCAGCTTGTGAGCCGAGGGTAGTCCGCTGCAGGGTATGAAGTGTGCCTGTTTGGAGAACAGGTCTATTACAGTCCAAATCACTGTGTTTCCCCCACTTTTCGGCATGTCTACTATAAAGTCCATTGCGATCTCCTCCCACGGCCTCGTTGGCTCTGCTACTGTTTGCAGCAGTCTGAGGGGTTTTCCTGGTCATCTCTTCATTGTGGCGCAGATGGTGCAACTTTTCACGTAACTGTCCACATCTTTCTGTATGCCAGGCCACCAGAATTGCCTTCGGGCTAAGTGTAAAGTCTTCAGGAACCCAAAGTGGCCTGCTGGTTTGGCGTCGTGGCTCCTCTGGAGAATTAGGGTGCATAGGGATTCTGGGATGTAGTGTTTCGTCCTCTTCCATGCAAGGCCATCTCTTTTTCTTTCACCCCCGAGGCCCCTTACTTGTGGGGTCCCACAGGGGTCGATCCTCTCGCCTCTCCTGTTCAACACATATATGAAGCCGCTGGGCGAGATCATCCGTGGTTTCGGGGTGGGATACCATCTGTACGCTGATGACACTCAGCTGTATATTTCCACCCCAAACCACCCCAACGAGGCCGTCAAAGTGATGTCCCGGTGTCTGGAAGCCGTACGGGTCTGGATGGGTGACAACAGGCTCAAGCTCAACCCCTCCAAGACAGAGTGGCTGTGGCTTCCGGCTTCCCGGTTCAACCAGCACATTCCATCGCTGGCCATCGGGGATGAGCAATTAGCCCCGGTGGAACGGGCGCACAATTTGGGCGTCCTCCTTGATGCCCGGCTGGCTATGGAAGATCATGTGGCAGCCGTGGCGAGGGGGGCGTTCCACCAGGTTCGCCTGGTGCGCCAATTGCGACCCCTTTTGGACCGGGAGGCCTTGCGCACAGTCACTCACGCGCTGGTGACGTCTCGCCTGGACTACTGTAATGCTCTCTACATGGGGCTCCCCTTGAGGTGCACCCGGAGACTGCAGTTGGTCCAGAATGCAGCCGCGTGGGTAATTTTGGGGAGATCGAGGTTCTCCCATATAACACCTCTCCTGCGCGAGCTGCACTGGCTTCCTGTGGCCTACCGGGTGCGCTTCAAGGTGTTAGTCACCATCTTCAAAGCGCTCCATGGCACAGGGCCTAGTTATCTGCGGGATCGTGTCCTGCCCCATACATCCCTGCGACCCATTCGCTCACACAGAGAGGGACTCCTCCGGGTGCCGTCCTCCAGAGAGTGTCAGAGGGCGGTGCCCAGGAGTAGGGCCTTCTCTGTGGTGGGCCCTACCCTTTGGAATGACCTCCCCCCAGACATTAGGACAACAACCGACCTCCGCTCCTTCCGTATGAAACTGAAGACCTACCTGTTTCAACTAGCCGGCCTGGCATAACTCTACAGCTTCTCCAGCCCTTGGTCATTTTTTAACTGTTAATTTTAGTTTTTAAATTTATAATGTTATTGGGGTTTTAACTTTTTCTAAGCACTGTAATTTATTTATTTATTTTTACCTCCTCTATATGATACTGTTTTGATTGTTGCTTCTGTACGTCGCCCCGAGTCCCTGTGGGGAGAGGGGGCGACTAACAAGTTCAAATAAATAAATAAAATAAATAATAAATAAATAAAGATGTGTTGGTTGTTTCTGAACCAGGGGTCTGCTAGCAGTTTGGTTTTGAGCCTCATGGTTAGGTCACTTGCAGCTTGGTTTTGCCGCCTGGTGGTCACTTGGGCAGCTGTTTGAGTAGAGGGAATGATGGTGTCCACTATGTGCTCCCGTTCGCATTTATGCTGAGGCATGCTGGAGAGGGCGTCAGCTAGAAACTTCCTCCCCCTGGAATGTGCTTTAACCCAAAATCAAAATGGTAGAAGTATTGAGCCCATCGGACTTGTTTCAGTGATAGTTTCCGTGGGGTCCTAAGCGCCTCCGGATTTTTGTGGTCAGTCCAGACTTCGAACGGTTTCTGGCTCCCTTCCAACAGGTGTCTCCAGGTTAGCAGTGCCCATCTCACTGCGAAAGCCTCCTTTTCCCATGCGGCCCATCATCTCTCTGTGTCTGTGAGCTTGCGGGAGGTGCAGGCACAGGGTTGTAAGTTTCCTTGGTAGTTTCTCTGGAGTAGCACTGCCCCCACTGCCATGTCGCTGGCATCTGCCTAGATCACAAAACGTTGCTCAGGGTCAGGATGCTTCAGCACCAGCTCCTTTGCAAAGATTTCTTTTAGTGTTTCGAACATCTCTTGGCAGGTGAGGTCCCACTGTAGGGGTTGTCCTAGACAAGGTTTCATTCCTGGGCTCTCTGTCTTCAAGAGGTCTGTTAGTGGTTTGGCAATTTTTGCAAAGGAGGGGATGAATTGACTGTAAAAGTTCGCAAACCCTAGGAAGCTTTGTAGCTGTCTGCGGGTGCAAGGGGGTTGCCAGCCTAAGACGGCTTGTACTTTGGCTGGGTCCATCTCTATTTCCTCATTTGACACTCGGTAACCCAGGTAGTCTAACCGTGCATGGTGGAATTCACATTTTGATACCTTGATGTACAGGTTGGCTGCCAGAGGTTTTTCCAGTACTTGGCGGACCAGGGGTACGTGGTCGTCCATGGTCTCAGTGTAGGTAAGGATGTCAACCAGGTAGACAAGGACCCCCTTGTAGAGGTGCTTGTACAGCACCTTGTTTATTAACTGCAGCTCGAAAGACATCACATTGAATTGAAAGCTCCCTAGGGGGCAGTTGAATGCTGTTTTCCACTCATCTCCCTCTCTGATATGTACTCGGTAGTATGCTTCTCTGAGGTCTAGTTTTGTGAAGACTTTTGCCTTGGCCAGATGAGATAGCATGTCCTTCATAAGAGGTATAGGTTGTGTACGGACACCCCATTTATCCCTCAAAAGTCCACACACAAGCTCATAGTTCCATCATTTTTCTCCTTGCAGAGGACTGGTGCTGCGACCCATGGCTTGGCTGGCTCAATGAACCCCCTTGCTAGGTTTTTGTCTATGTATTTGCGCATCTCTTGCATTTCCTGAGGCGTCATGATGTACAGTTTGGCTTTGGGTAGTTTTGCCCCGGGGATGATTTCGATGGCACAGTCTGTCTCACTGTGAGGAGGCAGAACATCAGGTTGACCTCTCTCTTTTGTGTCCGGTTGCTCCCTCATGTCTTTGGCGTACAGCCCACTGCTGACTTTTGTTGCTACTCGGAACCACTCAGAGAGTCGATTTGGGATGTCGCAGTAAGTGGTTACCTGGGCAATTTGCTTGTTCAGGCTTGTTCTGAAAAAATGCACCTGCAGCCGCTCTGGTAAAGGGGGTAGCCTTACTATGACCTTCCTGAATTCACGGATTTGCTCTTTGATGGTGAGGCCCCTCTGCTTTAGGTTGCTGAGTTCCTCTTCTGCATATGTGTCCTTCTCAAACTCCTCAAATCTGGCCTCTAGCAGTTGCAGGAAGTCATCTATGTCTTGCAGTTGGGGGGCTCTCTTGTCGAGGGCTGCTAACCATTCCCTTGCTTCTCCCTCTAGCTCATCTGTGATGTTATTCACCATGGCTCTGGGGGATGGGTAGAGCTGCCCATAGCATTCCAGGTGGATATCAGCTGAATCAAGAAATAGAGCTAGCTGGTCTGAGTCCCCGTCAAACTTTCCCCTGAATTGGGGCGGGTCATTCAGGCCTACTCCTCCAACCTCCTGTTGGCCTTTGTATGCTTGCGCCTGATATGGCTGGCTCTCTTCCTCACCTCTAGTTTGGAGGGAGGGAGGGGTTTGTCTGCCCTGGGCAGCCTGTCTGCTGCGTGGGAGAGGCACTGGTTACAGTTTTGGGCTCCTTCTCCTTCTATGGGGTGGAGGAGGGGGGCTGCACTCCAGTCTGCATCTCTTCCCCTCAAGAGGATCAGATGTCCCTCCCCTCTCTTTTGGGCGGCATGATGGCCCCTCATCATCAAGGGTGGTCAGGTCAAGATCCTCCCTCTGTTGCTCTATTGCACTCTCCAGGGTTTCCATCTGGGGCTTTGGGAGCCTGGCTTGTGTCCAGTCCCACCTCCAGTCCACCCTTGCCAGCTTGCTTGAGACCCTTCCCTGTATCTGGGGACTAGGGTGAGGGAACTCTACTTCAGCTGCCTTAGGGGCTAATTTCCACGAGTACTCATCCATTCTTGCTTCTGCTGTTGGGAAAGGCATTGCTGCTTGGCATTGCCGCATACCTCCTGTTGCCTGATTTTCCCTCCAAGCACCCCAAATATTGGGGGAGTACTCAGAGAGCCCGGGATTCAGGAAACCTGGAAATAATGATAGATTTTTAAAAGTCAGTTTTGGCTCTCTGTGAAGTTCCCAGAAGATGACCTAATTAATTTACGAGCCTTGAGACAAAGTTCCAAAGAAATCCATTCATTTATTAGGATCAACATTCTGGTGTGTACTCCTGTGGAGCCAAAACTGCTTCCGCTTAATTGCGTTTGAACTTTACTCCTCTATCTCCTCCCTTCTGTCATGCGTCATAGATCATATTCACGAATTAGGTTGTAGAAATATGAGGTCCAACTCTGGCCGAAGGTATGCATGGAATCCTCCCTCGAATGCCAACCTGATAATAGTCATGGCAATGCTTTACAAGTTGACATCTATTGTGTTGAAGTCACCAATTAAACATATATTCTCATATTCTATTTCTATTATCATTTTGTGAACTTTTTTGTAAAATTATTTTTTATTTTTATTTGGTGCATAGATCGCCATGATAATAATTTATTTTTGTTCTGTTTCTATTTCTATCATCAAGATTCTCCCCTCTTCATCTGCATAAATTTGTTTGGCGTTTATCCAATCTTTAATGTATGTTGCAATTCCCCTCTTTTTTTGTTGTGTTAGTGCTTTGTATAATTTTCCTAATTTTGCATATTTTAATAGTTTGTTATACTGACTTTTAATGTGTACCTCCTGGAGGCACACAATGTCCATATTCATTTTTTGTAACTTTGTCAGAGTTTGTCTTCTTTTTTCAGGTGAATTTAATCCATTTATATTCATTGAGAGAATCTTGATTTATTGTTCCATTGTACAATTTGTATACCGCCCTTAGTTTCCTTGTATTCCTTGCCTCTATTCCTGTTCTGATGCCCTCTTGTTCTATTTGCTCTCTTTCCTGTTTCCTTCCTTCTTCTCTTTCTCCTTCCTTATCTTCTACTAACTGTTCTTCTTGACTTCTACTCTCTGGTTCCTCTCTACTCTCTTGTTCTTCCTCAGCTGTGAAATAGTGCTCAGAAAAACTCATGTGCCTTGTCTATTGTATCTATTTTAAACCTTTTTTCCTTCCAGGTGATCATAACTCCCTCTGGTGTAAGCCATCTGAACATTATATTGCATCTTATTAGTTGTGATGTAAGAAACTGGTAATGTCTTCTCTGATCTCTAACTATTTTTGGTATCTGTCTCAGGATTTGTATTTCTCTTCCTTTGTATGTTATCTGTTCTTCTCGCACTTTCTTATATATTCCATCCCTTACTGATTTTCTTGTGAAAGGTATGTGCATTTCTTTTGGAAGTCTATGTCTCCTAGCATAATTAGTGTGAATTTGATATACCTCGTCTATGTCCCTTCTCATTTCTTGTTTATTTTTTGTAGTATGTTTGCCACAATGTCTGTAATTGTTTCCCCTTTGTCCTCCTCCTTCTCTTCTACTATATTTTGAAAATGGAGAAAGAAAGCAGCTTTTTCCATTTCCAGGAAGATTATTTTTTTCTCCTAAATCCCTATTTACTGTAGACAGTTTCTGATCTATTGTTTTTGGTTTTTTCTCCGTTTGTTCTACCTTTGTTTCTTCTTTTTGGATTTTTTGTTCATGTTTTGTTATCTCACTTTGTATTTTTCCTATTTTATCATCTATTCTTCTAATCTCGCCTTTCATTTCTCCCATCTCCGTTTTAATTTCTTCATGATTTTTCCTAGTCTCCTCATGATTTTTCGCAATTGTTTCTTGCGTCTTCATCATTGTTTCCTGAATCATAATTAATGTTGCTTGCATGCACTGAAGGTTTTTTGTTCAGCTTGCTTTTTCAATGCCTAGCGTGCTCTCTATTGTATGCTGGTTTGAGGGCGATGATGTTGCCGATGCAGAGTTGAATGCTGCCTTGTTTATTTTACTAATGGCTGTTGTACTCATCATTTTTATCTTATGTACAATCTTTTCCCACAATAGCATATAATTCTCCCCTCCCACTTATTTTCTCTCTCTTACCAGCCCACTC
Source organism: Natrix helvetica (assembly GCF_964273705.1). Lineage (NCBI taxonomy): Eukaryota > Metazoa > Chordata > Lepidosauria > Squamata > Natricidae > Natrix > Natrix helvetica. Next base: position 57,065,591 of record NC_138555.1, on the reverse strand, counting down.
AGTCCCTAGTTGTTCCCTCTTTTGTATATCAGTTCAGTCAATTGTCTTGATTCATATATATCAGAGTTTGCATGCAGTTCTATCTATATCAATATATATGTATATCTGCATTATTATTTTAATTGTTATTGTGTATATGTACTAAGTAAAGCCCAGGTAAAGTACTCAATTAACTTAGTCTCTTATATATTAACTCAGTTACTCAATCTAACAATCTAACCCTCATGATGTCAGCCTCTGCTTTCCTGCTCGCTTCAGCTGCCATTGAAACGGGGAGGGGGGTGATATGGTATTTGGGAGGGGAAGTTGTCAGTACAGGAGTGAATGAAGGAGGAGGCTGCCCTGACATTAAGCAAGATCTCAGTTTCTCATTCATCCCGGAGTTAACACCTTCCGAGGGGAGTGCAACAAAATACCAAACTTCAAAAGAATGTCCCACCCAGGCAGCGACCAGGTGGACGACATGGGAGAGGCTGCATCCTCATGCCCTCTGGAAATGGAGCGAATGGCTGGACTACATTTGGAAGAATGACCAGATGGACTTTGGGAGTGGGACAGAAGTATGATTCCGAGGAAACTCAGATTGGAGTCACCACAAGGAGACAGAGGCGACCAGCCGCTGCATGGCAGGAGGCCGATGAGGAGAACCTTATGATGTCCCAGTCTATGAAACTCTTCGAAGAGGCTTGGGAGAGGCGACGCTTACTTGAGAGTGGTCCTGAAAGAGAAGAGGATCTCCCAGAAATGGAGGAGAGAACTACAGAGGGTCTGTTCTGCCCGAGAGAAGCTGGGGGGGAGGATGGTGGCACTGATCATGATGAACGAGCCCCCACCCCAGTAGTAGCGGCCGCGAGAGCCATCCCAAGAGGGGGAGGCCCCCCCCGCAGATGCCGGATGGCCAAAGTTCCTCCACTTGGATTGAAATTTGGTGGAGAATCAAAGGATCTCAGGTTTTTCGTGGTTCAAGTATGGAATTACATGCAACAATTCAGCTAGGACCTCCCTACAGAAGAGGCCAAGGTAAGAGTCGTTACCATGGCATTAGAAAATAAAGCAGCGGCTTGGAGGGTTGCCCTGCATAACGCTGACTCCCCCCTACTGAGAGACTATAATAGATTTATGGCCGCCCTGAGGAAACGCTTTGATGATCCACTCACAGAGCAAAAAGCTAGAACTAAATTTAAAACCCTCACCCAGGGGAACAGGCCGGTTGCTGAATATATACAAGAATTCCGTGAATTGTCTGTTTATATGCGGGGTTGGTCCGAACAGGCCCTGTTGGATGGTTTCATGGACAGTTTAAGCAAAGATATATACCAGAACTGTGTAAACACCCCCCCCCCCCCTGCAGATTGCAGCCTTGGTATGAATTGACAGCGGATGTGGAAATTGATTTAGCCCGAGACAGTACCGTGATGACAGTGAAAAAAAAGAAGGCTACCCCCCCACCCCACCCCCAAGGAACTCCAAAAGCAGGGAAAAGTTGGTCTACTAGCAAGCCCCGGGCCATCATCTGTTTCCATTGTGGGAAGGAGGGGCACAGAGCAGCAAACTTCCACACCAAGATGGGCCCAAAACCTTCTGCCGGGGGAGAGAGAAAGCCAGACAAACAGCCTGGGAGAAGGGAGACCGCCATGAAAGGGGTGGAGCCTACAGCACAGTTCCGTCCTACTCCAGAGGAGGAGGAACCATCCTCCTCATCAGAGGAAAGTGAAACCGAATCTGACGACAAACATCTGGTAAGTTCCCGGTCGGGCCCCATGACTATCGCAGTAGAACTTAGACACATTTATAGTTCAATAACCATATATAATTAACAGTTTTAATAATCCTTTGAATAATAATAATCAATACTTATATCCTATGTTGGAAGAATTGTCCTTCTGGGTTCGGCTCCAAGTGGGGAAAAAGACACTGGAGACATGGAGGTTGCTTGGAAAGATGGTTTAATGGTGGACAGGACCACATGGCTTGAGTCCTGAACAGAAAAGGTGATCACATGCTTCAGTGTTGGTGGAGAAAAAGAGAAGGAAGGGCTGAGATGCTAAAAGTCCCTGGCTTTATGCCCTCTCTGGCCTTTGATTTTGAGCTTGTATTCTGATTTGTTGTCAGACTCCCATGGGGCCATGCAGGGGCAACTCTCCAGCCTGTGTTTTGAATCCAGGTTTGGTTGAGTTCTCAGATGCCATGTGGTGAGTTAGGTAAAGGGCCAATATTATCATGCCTTAATCCCATCCCCCTGGAGCTGAAGGGGAGAACTCTTTATTATGTAAAGGGACTAGCTTGGCCATCTTAATGGCTCATTGGCAAAGGGGGTGGGGGCAGGAAGCTGCAGGGAGCTATTTTCTCTTTAAAACATGTTTCTTCCTTTTCACATCCAGGGAAATATTCTGCCTTTTCCATATTTCCTATGATATTTCATTTTTCTGGGAGAGGGCTGGGTGATAACTTCCTACAATTCCTCCTTTTTTTTTCAAAACGTGTGAGTGGAACGCACATATTCTTGACAAAAGATTAAAATTGGTCAGATCAGGGAGACTTAATTTTTATGATGGAAAGACATTGAGAGAGACAGCAGAAGGATCCCTTCAGTGGCTCCCAGAGAGCTTTCAACCATGAAGGTCTAGCAACCAGGGCACAATTTCTGGAAAGAAATTTACAGCATCCAATTTTCCATGCCAATTAATACCAGATATCACTTTCTGTGAGCTTCCAGACAGGTTTCAAGCAAGCAGAAGTCCCAAAATTCTTCACAGCCATGCTTTTCCTTTAAGTTACAGGCTGCCCATTTCGAAGGGATGGTTCTTGAACCTGCCCTAGCTCTTATTTAAGTGAGGCCAAATTGAGTTTAACTAGTGTGCAATCCAGCTTATTTAATATTTTTAAAATTACACACAATGATTCACATATATTTCATCTATCATCTATCATCCAATACAATTCATCAGTATTTCACCTCACCACAATTCAATTTATTTTGTACTTCTTCTTTCAATGTTCTCTTTTAACGTTTTTTTTTTAAAATTGGTTTCAGAAATCTCAAAGTTCCACAATTTCCACAAGTTTCTTCTTTCCTCTTGTCACTTTTCAGCAAATTGCATCAGCTATTTATCCAGTCCCTTTTTGCTTAGTTCCTATTTTCTCTCTTCGCTAGATGGTGCTGTTGTTTCTTTCTTCGTTTAGTCTCCTTTTTTTTCAAGTCCGATTTTTGCCATATCTTACACCCAATTTTCTTCCAAATATACTTCTCTCAACATCTTCACCTCTGTCGCTATCTTGTCTGGCTCCAATTCCTGTTTATTGTCAAAATCACTCTCACGATCCCTCCTTCTCTCTTTTTCTCCTGCTCCCAAGCCTCTCCGCTACCAAAGGAAATTACGTGCTCTTTCTCTCCTTATCGCCGCTGATCTTGAGCTGCGTCCCAGCCTGATTTAGAGTCTCAAAGTTCTAGCTCAGATAGTTATAAGCAAAGTCTTTACCAGTTTTTTAGATGTTTTAGATGTTGTCCGACACCAATGCTATCGTACTGCTATATTCTCTTCCTCATTACGGTTTGTCACAGCTCTGAATCGGCCATGGATGCCAATTTCTTCTCCATTGGTTTCAAGGGGTTTCTCTCGCCCGATTGGGAGATTGCCTATCTGTCAGCGTTCCAAATATCATGCAGAATTAAATCAGAGTCCAAGGCAGAGCTATCCTTAAAGTTAAAATTTAATAGGACATACCCAGGGAGGTCCATATCAAATTTCTTAGGAAAAGCACAAGAGACATAATTCTGGGTGTACAAAGGGGGCAAGCATTGACATATCACGACAGGGAGATAACCATCTTGAAGCAGATCCAAAAAAAATTAGGGAGAAAAGAAAAAATTATTCGCAATTGGCGAATAAATTATACCAGAAAGGGGTGTGGTTTAGATGGTTGATGCCTGAAGGGATGTTGATATTCTGGGAGGAGACAAGAATCAGAATCAATACACCCATAGAGGCTCAGGCCTTTATGGAAAAAAATAAAGCGAACCTAGAAAAAACAGAAGACTCTTCAACGGTCACACAGGACACGGGAGGGGCCGGAGCTCTGCCACCGGGGGGAGAAGGGGCAACACCAAGAAAGCTCAGATCACAAAAATGAATAAGAAAATCACACTTACTGGTTTCAACAAGCTACAATGAAATTCTGGGTCAATTTTCCCTAGACTTCTGGGTAGACTGAGTTGAACTGTAACTGGATTAACTATCTTCACTATTGGGAATGGACCTAGAAATTTTGGACCAAATTTCTGGCTAGGCATTCTTAATCTCATGTATTTGGTAGATACAAAAACTTTGTCCCCCACACAAAAGGGGGGTTGGAGCGAGCGGTGTTTATCAGCTTGCTTCTTGTAGGCTTCTGCCGCATCTGCTAAAGCCTTCTTTGTATTTTACCATCCTTTCTTTAGTTTGTCCATCCATTCATTCAGAGACATGGAGGAGGGAGGTTCTCTAGGCACCTCAGGCATGGGAACAAATTCCATGCCACTGGTAATCTGGAAAGGCATTAATTCAGTGCTGCTGTGGACCGCGTCGCTGTACGCCACTTTGGCGAAGGGTAGCAAGTCTGACCAGTTGTCTTGCTGATAGTCCACATAAGACCGGATGTATTATATCTAAAAGCTTCCTGAGATTCCACCCAGTTGAAAGTTCATGATCTTATCGCCACACCCATAAATCCATCACATGGTCCAATCTTCTTCGGCCACACTGGCATTTCCACCCATCTAGTTCTGGTCAGATGCAGAGGTGCGGAGACAAAAGATGACCTTGATTTCTAGAAAGGAATAACAACAACACATTCCACAATTCTACTCCTTACTATTCCCCCCTCCCAATTGCCCACTAATGAAACAGCATAGTAAAGAAAGAGAGAGAAAGTGTGGCAGGCCAAAGATTCATAAAGGAATTTGACTGCAGGCCTGACACTATCTCCACACCATCACCCGAGCTTCCCCTCTCTCCTGTTGTTCACTCCAAGTCCAACTTTGTCCTTTTTTAGGATCTCCAAGGCAAAAAACCAAGCAAAGTAAATGGAGCCACCATTCCTTCACCTGCTTGCTATGACGTCACCACCGGAAGTCAATTTCTTTTTACTACCAGTTCTGTGGACGTGGCTTGGTGGGTGTGTTGTGGCTTGGTGGTCGTGGTGTGGCTTGGTGGGCATGGCAGGGGAAGGATACTGTAAAATCTCCATTCCCTCCCCACTCCAGGGGAAGGTTACTGCAAAGTCCCCATTCCCTCCTGATCAGCTGGGACTCGGGAGGCAGAGAATAGATGGGGGCAGAGCCAGTCAGAGGTCGTGTTTACTGGTTCTCCGAACTACTCAAAATTTCCGCTACTGGTTCTCCAGAACTGGTCAGAACCTGCTGAATACCATCTCTGCTGTAAGCCAGTCTTTCTCAACCTTGGCAGCTTTCAGATGTGTGGAATTCAACTCTAGAATTCCCTCGCCACCATGGCTGGCTGGAGAATTCTGGAAGTTGAAGTCCACATATCTGAAAGCTGCCAAGGTTGAGAAACAGTGCTATAGACACTACATGTATACATAACACATCAACGCACATGATCAATGTGGGCACTGGGGGATCTGTAGCATCTCTCCTTCCATTCAACACAATTATATCACAAAATTTCATTTGCTCCATTTCATTCAACCACAGTTACACCAGTGCTGGGAAAATGCAATGCAGTTCCTCCAATACCATATACTATTTCCTGCATCGCAGTTGAGGCATGCCTGATATGAGTTTCTTGACTTGGCTAATTCCTTTTTTTTTTTTTTTAATCCAATTTATAGGCCGCTCCCTCTCCACCAAGGGACTCGGGGTGGCGTACAATTCATTACACAACAAATAAATAACGAGGAGGAGATATACAAAAAACATTGTACAATACATAATAAATAAATAATCAATTAGTTAAGAACAACATAATGCAATTAAAAACAATTAAAATACCCAAAGTCAAACTTAATTTAAAATTTAAAAATTATCCAGGTATCAGGCCAGGCCGGCTAGTTGGAACAGGTGGGTCTTGAGTTTCGTGCGGAAGGAGCGGAGATCGGTAGCTGTCCTAATATCGGGGGGGAGGTCATTCCAGAGGGCTGGGCCCATCACAGAGAAGGTCCTACCCCTCGGCGCCGCCCTCCGGCATTGCTTAGTGGACGGCACCCGGAGAAGTCCCTCTCTGTGAGAGCGAATTGGTCGCAGGGATGTATGGGGCAGGATACGATCCCGCAAATAGCTAGGTCCTGTGCCATGGAGCGCTTTAAAGATAGTGATCAACACCTTGAAACGCACCCGAAAGACTACAGGGAGCCAGTGCAGCTCGCGCAGGAGAGGTGTCACATGGGAGTACCTCGTACTCCCCATCACTGCCCACGCGGCCGCGTTCTGAACCAACTGCAGTCCTCGGGTGCATCTCAAGGGAAGCCCCATGTAAAGAGCATTACAGTAATCTAGACGAGACGTCACCAGCGCATGAGTGACTGTGCGAAGGGCATCCTGGTCCAATAGGGGGCGCAATTGGCGCACCAGGCGAACCTGGTGGAACGCCCCCCTTGCCACGGCTGCCACATGGTCATCCATAGACAGCCGGGCATCTAGGAGGACCCCCAAATTGCGCGCCCGCTCCACGGGGGCCAGTTGGTCGCCCCCAATGGCCAGCGATGGAGTCAGCTGGTTGAACCGAGAGGCCGGTAGCCACAGCCACTCCGTCTTGGAGGGGTTGAGTTTAAGTCTGTTGTCTCCCATCCAGACCCGCACGGCTTCCAAACACCGGGACATCACGTCAACGGCCTCGTTGGGGTGGTTCGGGGTGGAAATGTACAGCTGAGTATCGTCAGCGTACAGATGGTATCCCACCCCAAAGCCACGGATGATCTCACCCAGCGGTTTCATATATGTGTTGAACAGGAGAGGCGAGAGGACCGACCCCTGTGGCACCCCACAAGTGAGTGGCCTCAGGGTCGACCTCTGCTCCCCTGCCAACACACATTGCGTCCGGTCGGAGAGGTAGGAGCAGAACCACCATAAAACGGTGCCCCTTACCCCCAGCCCCTCCAGCCGGCGCAATAGGATACCATGGTCGATGGTATCGAAAGCCGCTGAGAGGTCTAACAGAACCAGGACAGAGGAACAGCCCCTATCCTTGGCTCTCCAGAGATCATCGACCAACGCGACCAAGGCCGTCTCCGTGCTGTGCCCGGGTCGGAAGCCGGACTGGCGCGGGTCTAGATAGTCAGTTTCCTCCAGGTGGCGTGGGAACTGCATGGCCACCACACTCTCTACAACCTTCGCTAAAAAGGGAAGGTTGGAGACCGGACGATAATTAGCTAGCTCAGTTGGGTCCAGCGAAGGCTTCTTGAGTAAGGGCCTCACAACCGCCTCTTTCAAGGCGGCTGGTAGGAACCCCTCACTCAACGAAGCGTTCACCATTCCCAAGAGCCAGCCTCGTGTGACCTCCCAAGATGCCAGTACAAGCCAGGAGGGACACGGGTCCAATAAACATGTGGTGGCTCGCAGTCGCCCACGCAACCTGTCCAAATCATCGGAGGCAACAGAGTCAAACTCCTCCCAAAATGGTCTCTCAAGACTGGCCTCGGACGTCTCCCCTGGATCACTGAAGGAGACCCATTCCCTCCGGATCTGAGCGATTTTATCCTGCAGATATTCCCCAAATTCCTCTGCCCTGCCCTGCAAAGGGGCTTCCCGCGGCCTCTGTGATAGAAGAGAGCGGGTCACCCGAAACAGGGCGGCAGGGCGGTTGTCTGCGGATGCAATGAGAGCGGCACAATATCGACGTTTGGCCACCCTCAATGCCACAAGGTATGTCCTTAAGTAGGCTCTTACCTGTGTTCGGTCAGATTCGGAACGAGAGGATCTCCATCTGCTCTCTAGGCGTCTCTTATGGCGTTTCATCACCCTCAGCTCCTCGGTAAACCAAGGGGCCAGGGTGGTTCTTTGCCATAGGAGAGGCCGCAGAGGCGCAACCCGGTCTAGGGCCCCGGCGGCCGCACTATTCCATGCGGCCACCAGGTCCTCCGTCCGGAAGCGGGTCAGGTCGACAGGAAGTGGCCCAAGCTCCATCTGGAACCTTTCCGGTTCCATTAGGCGCCTGGGGCGGAACCATCTAGGACATTCTGGTTCCGCCTCCCCGCGGTGGGGGGTAGTACCAGGGAAGTCAAGCCGGAGAAGTGAGTGATCTGACCATGACAGGGGTGTGATGGCTAAGTCCCCTATTCCCAGATCACTCGCCCACTGGCCAGAAACAAAAACAAGATCCAGTGTGTGACCTCCCTCGTGCGTGGGGCCCTGAATTAATTGAGTCAGGTCCATGGCTGTCATGGAAGCCATGAACTCCCGAACCACCTCGGATGCTTCTCCCATCGACGGCAAGTTGAAATCCCCCATAACTAACAGTCTGGGGGTCTCTACTGCCATCTCTGCGATCAGCTCGAGGAGTTCGGGCAGGGCCGCTGATGTATAGCGAGGAGCCAAGTATACAATCAGCAGGCCCAACTGTCTCCCTCGGCCCCACCTCACACTCAGAGACTCACACCCGGATGTCTGTGGCACAGTGAACTCTCTCGGTTCCAGACTCTCCCGTATGATCACCGCTACCCCGCCACCCCTCCCCTGGGCCCGTGGCTGGTGGAATACACGGTAGCCTGGTGGGCACATTTCCACGAGGGGCAAGCCACCCTCGTGGCCCAACCAGGTCTCCGTTATTCCTGCGAGGTCAGGCTCCCCCTCAGAGATCAAGTCTTTTATGAGGGGGGCCTTATTAACAACAGACCTCGCATTACACAGCATCAGCCTCAGGCCCAGGCTCTGTCGATCCTGGCCACCTAGTATGCGGGGGTCTCCCAACCGACTGCAGGTATTATGTCTGTCCTCGCACCTACCCCTCCCTACGACCGTTGGTATAACAAAGCCCTCTGTAGGAATGTTATTTCCCCCCCTCTCCCTCACTCCGCTCACTCCCCTCCTGATCACACCTGTTCGCCTGGCACTAATCCCATTCCTGGTCGGTTTAACCCTCCCCTCCCCTTTGGAGCCCCCTAAAACTGTTAAAAAGCTTTTTATTAAAAATCCCCTGAGCTTCCGTTTCCTCCACCTCTCTGGGTTAACAAACCCGTCATTAAGGTGGGCCCTTGAAAGGGCAGAGGGCCATATCTGCGAGAGGGGGGACTCTCGCAGCCGCAGCAGATCTAACCTCGAATAAATATTATCTTGTTACACACAGGGCCGCATGTGTTTTCGGGTGCTGTGGTTGTTTTTCTGTAGTTGTTTCTTCTGATTTTTATAAGCCGGATTCCCTACAAAAGGGGGGTAGTTGACCATCCCTGATGGAAAGGATGGGGTGTTGGATTGCCAGCTGGTCTGTAGATGGCGCTGAGATGTAATTCATGGTGGGCGGTAGAAGTGAGCCCAAAGTCAGGATGGTCTGGTTAGTAGCTTGGAATAAGCAAGTGGAAGAGGCAAGGGGCAAGTTGTCAAAAAAGCAAAGCAAAACCAGACCCAAAGCCATGTTCCGAGGTCCGTAGGACTGTCCCAATCTCCTCCACAATCTTCCTAGGGTCTTCCGGCGCCGTTCTGCGCCTCGGGCCTCATACTCCCTCTCGAGCGTCCGCCCCCGCTGGTCTGGCGCTTATGGCGACTGAGGAGTTCGGCGCTCGGTGCTTTTGCATGGTCGTGGTACTCCTTAGTCCATCAAGGAGTGTAAAACAGATATTCCAGTAATATACAACCATATTACATTTTCTTTGTAGCAATGCTCTGTACAGTGGATATAAAAAGTATACACAGCCCTGTTCAAATGGCAGGCTTTTGAGATGTAAAAAAATCAGACCAAGATAAATCACTTCAGAAATTTTTCCACCTTTAATATAACATATACCCTGCATGATTCAATTACAAAAGAAACTAAAATCGTTGGGGGGGGGGAATAAAACTACAATAATATGGTTGCATAAGTGTGCACCCCCTCTTGTAAGTAGGAATGTGGCTATGTTCAGAATTAACCAGTCACATTGAAACTGATGTTAAATAGTAGTCAGTACACACCTGCCATCAATTAAAGTGACTGATGAAGCCCTTATAAAATTCAGCTGTGCTAGTAGGGTTTTTCTGACATTTACTCAGTTGCCTCTTACAGTAAAATCCATGGTCTGCAAAGAGCTTAAAAGCACCCAAGGGATCTCATTGTTGGAAGGAATCAGTCAGGAGAAGGGTAGAAATGAATTTCTAGAGAATTGGATATACCATGGAACACAGTGAAGACACATAATGAGAATAACAGAGTTGGAAGGGACCCTGTAGGTCAGGGGTGTCAAACTCAAGTTGGCATGGCGGTGTCACATGACATATCAGGACTTTGCCCCCCCCCCCCTTCGCTAAACCGGGCGTGGGCATGGCCAGCACGTGACACATCTGGCCCACAAGTTTGACAGCTTTGCTGTAGGTCTTCTAGTCCAACCCCCTGCTCAGGCAGGAGACCGTATTCTATTCTAGACAAATGGTTGTCCAATGTCCCCCTCTTCTTTGTGGCAGCCCCTTAGATATTGGAAGACTGCTATCATGTCACCCCTAGTCCGTCTTTTCATTAAACTAGACCAGGGGTTAGCAACCTTAATCTGTCAACTCTCAGTGTTGTCATGGGGACAGAATGAGGGGGAGTGCATTCTATGCATAATGTTGGTTGGAGTCGGATCTCAGATTACTGCAGCCGCTTTGGGAGGGGTGCATCTATAGGGTAATGTGATTTATGACACAGGCTGAGGGGAGGGAAGGAACAGGGGTAACGTTCAGAAGTAAATCAAACAAACCACAGGCTTGACTGCAAACAGATCTTACCTAATGGCTCTCCTAATAAATCACTGGTTTTGTATTGAAAATTTGATTCGATACTTATGAATCAATTAGGGCATCTATAGGAAATCTGACAGACAGTCAAGCCTGCTTTTAAATATCGGTGGTGCCTGGAGTGAACTCAGAAGACCATGGCAAAAGGCCAGCTATCCAAAGAGAGCCTGATTGCAGCCAGAGTGCAGCCTGACCTCAGACATCAAAGCCGAGATGGGTGAAGCAAGAGGAGATGAGTATTCAACCCCTAAAACAGCTAAAGCTGGAGGTGGAGCTGACATTGCAGCGGTACGAAGTGCGATATTGCAGCTCCAAGATCGCTGTTGATATCTCTGCTGCTGGATGGTCCTTTTGGACCTAAACTGTCCCGTAGAGATGGTGAGAGAGAATGGCACATTCTGTTGATCCCAGGGACATTGCAAAGTCTCTGGTTGATTCAGGAGAAGCCCTTTTTTCCGGTGGTCGCGAGGCAGCCATTAAAGCTGCTGAAGTCGGGGACAGCTCCAGAACGGAAGAGAATGCAAGAGAGAAAGTGTGTCGATTTGGTGAGATAACTTTTCTTCATTATTATTTGAGAGATCACCCTAAAAGACTAAAAGTAAACTTAAAGTTGAAGACTGAAGAGGTTAAGTGGCAAGATTAAGCCAGAGTCAAACTGAGTACTTTTTTCTTCTTCCTTTTTATTGCTGGAATTTGACTGGACTTTTACAAACGTTTTATACTTTTTAAACTGGACTGTTTTTTTCCTTTTTAAAAAAATACTTGCATAATAATTTTATTGTCTAAGACTTTTTTCCCTTCTACTTATTCTTTTTTTCTCTCAATGTTCTATTCTATTTCTTTTTTTATTTTTTTCCTCTCTTTTTTTTGAGTATAAGGATGGGAAGTGGAAGTGGAAGAAATAAGTAACATTGCCACCCAAGGACTCTGAGCCTGTTTATCGAATGATAGTGGGATGCGCATGGATTATTTATACAGGTGCTCTTCTGGGTCATTATCAGTGTGTGGCATTTGGGCTTGAAAGAAAACTTGGAGTACAAAGAAAGAAGATTGCAGTGACCTTGAAAAAGAGAATTGCTAACTTTGGAACTTAACACAAGAGCCTTGGATTTTATACAGTGGCAGTATTTTTATTTTTCATTTTGTACTTTACTCCCTCACTTTCCTTCTTACTTAGCTATTTCCATCCGATCTGAGGCCTTTTGCAGAAGAAGTCTGGATTTCTCCTTTCCCTTTCTTAAAGAAGGTGCACCTCTTTTCTGTTTTATTTTTTCCTGCTGGATTTTGTCATTTTACTCCATTGAATTGGATTAAGGAAAAGAAGAACCTGAATACTTTTATTTATATTCCTTTTTATTTATTTTTTTCTGTTGTGATTGATCTGTAAAAAAATTGTTTTCTTTTACTTTTTTTTGAACAACTGGAACCAATTGGCTTAGGGCATAGAAGAGCCTGAAGTGTGTTTTTCTCTCTTTTCTTTTTTTTCCATTCTTTTTTTTCTTATTTTATGGACATTTGGGATTATAACTGCCCTTCATATAAACGGATTAAGCTATAGAAGAACCTGAAGACCTTGTATTTCTCAACTACCATATAATATATTAACGGTTTGGAAATGAGTAAAAAGATAACGCCCGCTGGCTCTTCAATACCAACTTCCTCTTCCTCACCTTCTGGAGGACAAAGATCAATACAGATGATGCTGCAACAGGAAAAAGAAAGAGAAGTGACATTGCAGATGATTATGCAAGGAATTCAAAAGATAGAATTAAGAACAGAGAATATTGAAAAGAGAACCAAGAATATTGAACAAAGAACAGAAAAAACAGATGGAAAAATTGAGAACATCCACCAAATGATGTTGAAATATGAGGACAGATTCCAAAAAATTGAAGAAAAAGATGAGCAAAGAGATAAGAAAATTGGAGACATTGATAGCAGATTGAGTGTGGTCAAAAAAGAGAAAAGTGGAATATTAGAATGGGACATTGACAAATCAGAATTCTATCTCAGATATCAAAATATGGAAGAAGAAAAGGGAGAAAACTTGGCAGAAATAATGATAGAAATTCTGGCAGACGCCTTGGAGATAACCAAAGAGAAGATGATGGATGGTATAGACAAGGTGTTTTGAGTCTTTACAAGATATACAATGAAAAACAAACTCCCAAGAGAAGTCCACATAAGATTTACTAAGAAAGCAATTAAGACACAAATACTACAGATGGCAAGAGATAAAACACTGAAATATAAAGACAAGGAGATTGTGGTTCTGAAACAAGTACCAAGAAGAGTGAGAGAGATAAGAAGAGAATATCAATTTCTGACTAAAATTCTACTGAAAAAAGGTGTTAATTACAGATGGCTGATTCCAGAAGACCTTATGTTTGTATGGCAAGGACAAAGACACAGAATAGATTCAATTGAGAAAGCAGAACTATTCTACACAGAATATCTTAGAGGAAAGGACGAGGAAACAGGAAAAGAAGAATAATTAATTGTATTTCAAGATGAAAGTCTGGCAGTGACTGAAAAAGAAGAAGGTGCAGTAGGCGGCATTGTGGACCCTAGAGAACAACGCGAACTGAGATCTACTACAGCAGTAAATCCTTCATATAAAGTATAAACATGGAAGAGAAAAAAATGATTACAATTAATATAAATGGACTTCATTCAGCTACCAAAAGAAGGAAAACATTCCACAAATTAGAGAAACTAAAATTGGACATACTCTGCCTACAAGAAGTACATATTAAAAAGCAACATGAACAAATATTGATACAGCCAAAACTAGGGAAAATATTTACAACGTTGACACACTGTAAGATGACGGAAGAATCTTGATGTTGGAAATTATGGACAATAATAAGAAAATGCTTTAAATAGCAATGTATGCTCCTAATGATAATCAAGATGAATTTTATAGGAAATTACACATGAAAATAATTGAATGAGACTATATTAATATTTGCATGATGGGAGATTTTAATGGAATTGTAGATCAGAATTTGGACTATAAAACACAAAAAACCAGCAAAACCAAATAGAAAGACTCTTCCAAAATCCTTTTTCAAAATGACTGATGAAATAGACTTAAAAGATGCATGGAGAGAAAGAAACGCAAAAAATAGACAATACACCTTCTACTCAAATAGACATCTATCATGGTCCAGAATAGATATGATATGGATATCAATGGAATTGATTTGTAACATACAGGAAATTGATATAGAAACAAGTACTTGGGTGGACCACAATCCAATGACAATAAAATGGAAAGGACAAAGGAGAAGATCTAGATGGATGCTAAATAATACTATATTAAAAGAATAGGACTTTGTACAGTAAATGGAGAAAGAACTGGCGTTCTTTTTTTTAAGTAAACAGAAAAGAGGACACATCAATGCAGAATCTTTGGGACACAATGAAGGCTTATGCCAGAGGCTTGATAATAGACTATACAAGGAAAAGAAATATAAAGAAAAGACAAGCTTTTAAAATACTAGATGCCGACTACAAGAGATTTGAAAAAGAGTAACAGAAATCTCCACAAAAAAAGGACATTAAAATAAAAATGGACATGAGGGGAGGGGCCAACATCGCGACGACACAATGTGTGGTCTCGACTGTCCCGAGACTGCCGTTGATTCTTTTATTGCTACATGGTCCCAATGGACCTAAGCTGTCCCGTAGAGATGGTGATAGGAAGACAAATCCTTGCTGGTCTCAGGGACATCGCAAAGTCCCTGATTGACCCAAGGGAAGTGCTCCAAGTTGGCGATAAACAGACAGCCCTGTGCTGACAAAGTCAGAGACGGCCCCAGAAAGAATGGCAGCTGAAAGTGAGTCCATTTGGTGAGGCTTTTTTTCTTTTTGAAAATGATTGCCCAAAGGAATTTTTTAAAAAAAGATAAATTAGTCCTTTAAATAAAGAATAAAGTTGCGGAATTTATCTTTATTGGACTGCCTTGGAAAGTTTTTTATTTCTCTTTCTTCCTGTTAACGATGTTTTGTGGATTGAAGTGACTGTAACATTTTTTGTTTCTCCTCGTAAGTGAACGAACTGTTTTTTTTCTCCTATTTTCTGCTGCCTTATTTGTTGGCTGGAACTAAAACCTATTTTATTTTAACAATCTTTCTTACTACTTCTCATCAACTTTTATTAAACACTTTTAAAGATTATTGCTCTCCATAAGCTTGAGATAAACAGGAGAAGAATTGAATCTGCCCTTTGGAAGTTAGAACTTGGTTTTTTTCCCTCTCTTTGAAACATTGTATCCTTTGTTCTCTCTGTTTCCGATTCCACTGACACTGTAATGAAGAGCTTCGCAGTCTTGCAGCTTTGGAGTTCAGCAGCTTATCTTGTGTAATTTGATAAGAAGCCTAGCCAAGGGCAGAGTTGTTTTTACAAGTGTCTTTTTTAAAACACTCTTAGCAAGGGAAGGCATTTTTTTTCTCCTTGCTTTTTTTTAAATTTGGAAACATGTATGAGGGAACACTGAGTCTTCAAGATTTGTTGATTGAAATTCAAAAGTTATCTGAGAGACTTGATAAGAAATTGGATAAACTATTATCTCCTACAATAAAGAATGATGGAGTTGGAGTCCCAAAAAATAAAGAAATGAATGAAGATGAAGAAGATAAGGGTAAGAAAACAGATGAATTTAATGATGGAGCAAACTTGGGTGAAAATGGAAGAATATGGAAAAGTGAACTTGATATGCAGGAGTTCTATCCCTTTTTTCAAGAAACAGAGGGGGGTGGGAAAGTGATGATGATAGAACTACGAAGAGAAACTGCTCCAGAAATACGTTTAATGAAAGACATGCTAATTTTAATATCAATTCAAGGGCAACGAGGTTTTTTGAGAGATTTTTCAAGCAAAAAAGTGCGGAGAGAAGTTTATAAAAACCTTAAAAGGAACTAATAAGAAGATTGACACAACAACTGGCAAACGAGGCAAGATTCTTTTTTTACTGGAAAGATAACAGGTTGATAATGAATGTTGATGATTAAAAAATTAATTAATCTGTGGTGATTAATAGATAGTAACCTTAATACTTTATAGATTTTTCTTAGATTGTTTTCTAAATGTCTATTTGCTAAAAAGTAATACATTATGACAATAATAATGAAATAATAACTTTAATCAGTTAAAATAAATTGGATATAAATAGCAAATTGGGACCTGGGGGGAAAAACTTTATGAATGTTATTAATAAACCTTTGTTTAGATTTTGTTATAAAGAAATAAATCTTTCTTGGGTCTAACGAGAGGAGAGGTGATATAAACAGTAAATAATACTTAGTTACCTATAATAATGATAATAGTAATGAAATAATGATTATGACTAGTAAAAGCCATTTGGATCTAAATTGCAAATTGGGACCCGGGGGGGGGGTGGACTTATAAAACTTATTATCAAACCCTTGTTTAGACTATGCATAAAATTGTAAGGTTTTTTGGGGGGAGGGATCGGATGAGAGAAGATGTGATATACATAATAAATAATTCTTAATTAGTTACAATAATAACCAAAGAAATGTTAACGGATAATGTTTAATGATATTTATATGTGTTGGCATTGGTAAAAGTAATTGTATAAAAGCTTTAAAGGGTGAATTGGAGGGGGGGAAAGGGGGGAAAGGCTTGGATATTTTATCAATTGATTTCTTTTTTCTTTTTTTTAGAATGTGTTATAAGATGTAATGCTACAGGAGATTTGTTGAGATTGTTAATGAATGCCAGTGGGTGGTTGTGTTTTTGAATGCAAATGATGTCAGATAAAAGCATGTTTAAATAATTTTAGTTAAATAAGAATTGCAGTGTATTGATAGCAAAATACATGAAGATTTTTGATGTAAAATGTACTATTCAATGGGAAGGAAATATAAGTAATAATTACGATGGAAACGCACGAAAACTGTTTGTAACCAATCAACACGCTTTCGACAGGATGTAATGAAGGATGATTCTTTTTTTGTGTTTTTGTTTATTTGAAACTGTTAGGGATGTAACCCTAGGCTTGGCTTGGCAATGTATATAAGCTATGATTACTTTACTGTTACTTTAAATGCTTAAGAGATGTAATTGGTTTGTTACCTCAAGCAGCCATAAGAGGGAGCCAGAGTGACTGTTAGCTCTCTGTTTGTTAGACGCTGGTCGGTGTATTGTGAGGTATTGTGGTTTGCTACTGTTAGCTATATTTTGTGTGCTAGACTGACTATTTTGATAACTGAATTACTGAATCGTGTATGACCTGGACTGTTAACCGGACTCTGAATACTTCTATATTTCTATATAGTAAACTACTATATTTTTATACTATTCAGTGTCTCTGTATGCTGGTTTGTGCGTGTTCTACCATATCACTCTCATTACGCTTCTCTGCATACTCGCTCTTCTAACGGGGAGCTTAATTACTTAACAGAAACAATTTAAAAAATTCAAATAAATAAATAAATAAAAATGGACACCATTAAACATAAAATGGGGCTAATGGAAAAGGAGGAATTAGCACAAAAAAATTAGAGGAGATAAACAGAATTATTTTGATGATGCAAATAAACCAGGCAGATGGTTAGCGTATAAATTGAAAAGAGAGAGAGAATCAAGAAAATTATGCAACTAATAGATGATCAAGGGCAAATTTGTCATGGAAATGGAGAGAAGAAAAAAATATACAAGATTACTACAGAAAATTATATGAACAAGAGAATATGGAGGAAGGAAGAGTTATACAATACCTGCAGAAAGCGAATCTACCACAGATACCTAAAGAAACTGAAATGATGCTAGAAGGCAATATAACGATGATGGAGCTAACTGAAGCACTTAAAAAAACAAAATAATGGAAAGGTCCCAGGCCCAGATGGACTGCCAGTGGAATTTTATAAGACATTGCAGGAATCATTGTATCTCCCACTACTAGAGATTATGAATGAAGTTATGTCAAAGATGAGGATACCCAAATCGTGGTCAGAAGCATACATTACACTTGTGCCAAAGGAAGAGGCTGACCCACATCAAATTAAGAACTATAGACCTATTTCCCTGCTAAATTCAGACTATAAAATATTTGCTTCAATATTGGTAGAAAGACTAAAAAATATTTAAATAACTTTATTCATTCTGATCAAAATGGGGTTCTGCCAAAGAGACAAATTAAAGACAACATGAGATTAATTCTGGACACTTTGGAATATTATGAGGCACACCCTGAAAAACAAATGGCTTTGATGTTCTTAGATGCGCAGAAAGCCTTTGACAATGTGAATTGGCAATTTATGGTGTTACAGTTGAAGCAGATGGGCTTTGGTAAGAAATTCACTCAAGCCATACAAACTATATATCACAAACAAACAGCAAAGATAATGATAAATGGAGAACTGACAGACTCTATTGACATAAGGAAAGGGACAAGACAAGGTTGCCCACTATCGCCTCTGTTGTTTGTGTTAACATTAGAAGTTTTAAATAGAAATATCAGAGACAAAAATACATAAAGAGAATGAAAATTAAAAAGGAAGAATATAAATTGCAACCATTTGCAGATGATCTGGTCTTCATTTTAGAGGATCCATTAGAAACTGCACCTAAATTGTTAGAAAAAATAGAGGAATATGGAAAAGTAGCAGGTTTGAAAATAAATAAAGATAAAACGAAGATTTTGACAAAGAACATGTTACTAAGACAAAAGGAAGAATTGGCGGAAGCTTTGAAGATTCAGGTCACAAATAAGGTCAAGTATTTGGGGATATATTTGACAGCAAGATGTAGTACACTTAAAGAGAACAATTATCACAAACTCAAACAACAGATTACGACAGATTTGGCAAAATGGGAAAATTTACAACTATCACTAATAGGGAGAATATCTACAATCAAGATGAATATATTACCCAGGATTCTAAATTTGTTCCAGACAATTCCAATTAGATTAGGGAAATATTATTATTATCATTATTTTGAATATATTTTTATTATTTTTACATTTAGAGCAATGCAGTACTGCGAAGTCAAAGTGACCATACATTCACATTATATACAACTAGTCTCAACCATTAACTATTAGCTTACTTAATACATTGTCTATCCTTCTGTCCAATCACAATATATACAGTTTGTTCCAGTCTTGTCACCGTGTCTTATACCAATCATAAAATCTGTTCCAGATTTCGAAATATTCTGATTCCCCTTTATTTTTAAGTTCAAGAGTGAGCCTATCTGCTTCCGCACTGGCCAACACTTTTCTGATTATATCTAGCTCTGATGGTGTATTTTCTTTTTTCCAATACTGCACATAAGTTATGCGTGCCACAGTTAGTACATGTATAATTAAATAAAGTGTATCTTTCTTAAACCCCTCCGGTATTATGCCTAGGAGAAAAATTTCTGGTTTAAACAAAATTTGGACTCCCATCATTTGTTCTAACTATGATTGAATCATTTTCCAATATTTTTTTGCCTCATTGCATGTCCACCACATATGATAAAAAGTGCCTGGTGTTTTTATACACTTCCAACAGTTTGGGGCCAAATTTTTAAACATTTTGGAGAGCCGTGCTGGGGGGAGATGCCATCTGTAGAACATCTTATAAAGATTTTCTTTATACGCCGTAACCATTGTTAGTTTCCAATTAAGTATCCAAAGTTTTTCCCACTTAGCCAATTCCACATTATAACCAAAAATTTTCGCCCAGGTGACCATAGTTTCTTTGACATGTTCCTCCTCTAGCTTATGTTCCAACAAAAATCTATACAACACTTTGATCGCCTGTTTTCTGTCTGTATCAAAAGTTTATCTAATATTGTGTAATCTTTGGCAATACCTTCCTTCTTCCTATCTTGTGCAAACCTTGATTGTATCTGTAAGTAGGACCACCATTCTACTTGTACCTTGTGATGCCAATTCTAATCTAGTTTTGATCTCCCCCTGTCTGTTCAATAACTCTTTATATGTAACTATATTTTCCATATTAATTAAATTTGGGTGTATGTATGCTTCCATCATAGATAGCCAAATGGGTGTTTTGGTATAGTGGTCGTGTTTAATTTTGTTCCATATTAATAACATGGACTGTCTGATGTAGTGTATTGAAATATTTGTGTGCAGATCCTTTTTCATACCATAGGAAGGCATGCCATCCTACTTGGAGGTCATGACCTTCCAATTTGAGTAATCTTTTATTTCTCAACATTATCCATTCTTTTAATCATGTTAGAGTGGCCGCAGTATAATAAAGTTCCCAACCTGATACGCCAAATCCTCCTTTTTCCTTAGTGTCTTGCATAACTTTGAGTTTTATTCCTGGTTTTCTTCCCTGCCAAATAAATTTCGAAACCAATTGATTCAAATCCTTGAAGACACCTTTTTCTAATTTAATGGGAATATTCTGAAATAGGAAAAGAAATTTTGGTAGTACATTCATTTTTATGACTGCGATCCTACCCATCAGGGACAATTGTAGGTTTTCCCACCTTTCTAAGTCTTTCTTAGTTTTATTTATCAAATTAGTATAGTTGTCTTCTTTGATGGACACACACCTCGCAGATAAATGTATACCTAGATATTTGACTTTTTTGACAGTTTGGATACCCAATTTCTTTGTTAACTCCACTTTCAATTTGGATGTCATATTTTTAACCAGCATTTTAGTCTTTGTCATATTTATCTTTAAACCCGCTAATTTCCCATACTCTGTCAATTCCTCAATGAGTTTCGTACCAGACTTTATGGGATCCTCTAACACGAAAGCTAGATCGTCCGCAAAAGCCTGTAACTTAAATTGTTCCTTTTTTATTTCAAGTCCTTTTCTCTGTTCCTCTTTACGTACATTCCTAGCTAGAACTTCGAAACAGCAGCGGGAATAGAGGACAACCTTGTCTTGTACCTTTCTAAATTGCTATACTTTGCGTTAATTCACCATTAATTATTACTTTGGCTTTTTAATTTGTATATATTGCTCTAATCGTGTTTATAAATTTATCCCCAAATTCCATGTGTTCCAATTGTTGATGCAAAAATTCCCAGTTCACATTATCGAATGCCTTTTGGGCATCAAGAAAAAATAGTGCAAACTGTTTTTCATTATGCACTTCATAATATTCAAGAATGTCCAGCATGATTCTCATATTGTTTTTAATTTGTCTTCTGGGGAGGAATCCATTTTGATCTGTGTGGATGAACGATGTGAGGAATTTTTTCAACCGTTCTGCTATTATCAGAGCAAAGATCTTGTAATCTGCATTTAGCAGTGAGATTGGTCTGTAATTTTGTATAAACATCTGATCTGTGTCCACCTTAGGTAATAATACAATGTTAGCCTCCATCCATGATAATGGTGTCTTCGCCTCTTTCAACACAGCATTATAAACTTCCAACAGCATTGGAACAAGTGTTGGAAGAAATGTCCTTATGGGTTCGGCTCCAAGTGGGGAAAAAGATACTGGAGACATGGAGGCTGCTTGGAAAGATGGTTTTAATAGTGGACAGGACCACATGGCTTGAGTCCTGAACAGAAAAGGTGATCACATGCTTCAATGTTGGTGGAGAAAAAGAGAAGGGGGGAAGAGAAGCTGAGTCCCTGGTGTTATGCCCTCTCTGCCCTTTGATATTAAGCTTGTATTCTGATTTGTTGTTAGACTCCCATGGGGCCATGCAGGGGCAACTCTCTAGGCTGCGTTTTGAATCCAGGTTTGGTTGAGTTCTCAGATGCCATGTGGGGAGTTGGGTGCAGGGCCAATATTATGTCTTAATCCCATCCCCCTGGAGCTGAAGGGGAGAACTCTTTATTATGTAAAGGGACTGGCTTGGCCTTCTTAATGGCCCATTGACAAAGTGGGTGGGGGCAGGAAGCTGCAGGGAGCTATTCTCTCTTTAAACATGTTTCTTCCTTTTCACATCCAGGGAAATGTAATATTCTGCCATTTCAATATTTCCTAGGATATTTCATTTTTCTGGGAGAGGGCTGGGTGCTAACTTCCTACAATAGCATATCCTGGAATTCTTTATATATTTACGCTGGCAGGCCATCCGGCCCTGCAGCTTTATTATTCTTTTGTCTTTGTATGGCCTCAATTAACTCTGATGTTTTAATTTCTTCATTGAGCATATCTTTTATTTCCTCTGGTATGTTTGGCAGATCTGACTTTTCCAGATATTGTAGTATTCCTTCCTTTGTATAGTCTCAGTTTTCTCTATATAATTGTTCATAGAACTCTTGGGTAATCCTTTTCTTTTCCTCTAGTTGATAGCAGATCTTGCTTTTTTCATCTTGTAATTTATTGATCCAACTCTCTTGCTTCTGCTTCCTCACCCTGTAGGATAGCCACCGCCTCGGTTTATTTGCATTCTCAAAGAAATTTTGTTTTGCTTTTTTAATGGACTGTGTCAATTTTGCTTTTTCAAATATAGCCAATTCATGTTTAATCAATTCCATACTTCCTTTTATACTTCTATTTTGTGGTTTCTTTTGAAGTTCACTCTCTAAATTTCTATACCTTTCTTTCAACTCTCTTATTTTTTGATTTTCAATTTTTTTCTTCCTAGCTGTAGCCGATATTGTGGCCCCTCTTATAAATGCCTTAGTTGTATCCCATAGGTTTTGTATGGATGCGTCTCCTGGCCAGTTTTCTTTGAAGAAAAATCTCAATTCCTGATTAACTCTTTAAATGTATTACTGATCCTTTAGGATTGTTCTATTGAATAACCAACGATAACTGTCCTTTCGTTTTTTCCATATAATCCACATGGGATTGTGGTCAGCCCATAAATTGGGTTCTATGTCTATCTCCTTCACTTCCGAAATTAACTTCATCGACATCCAGACCATATCTATCCTTGACCAGGATTCATGTCTATTCGAGTAGAAGGTATATTGCTTTCCCTCTGGACATCTTTCTCGCCATACATCATAGATAGTTAATTCTTCAGCCATTTGGAAGAATGACCTGGGCAATATTCTCCTAACTCCTATTCTCTTCTTTCCACTTTCATAGTCCCATTTCTGGTCAACTACAGTATACCATTGAAATCCCCCATTAAACAGACGTTTCCGTTTCCCATCTCTCGAATAATGCTATGTAGCCTATAATAAAAATTTTCCTGACCTTCATTAGTGTCATTGCGTTAATTGGTTTGCTAGCTGCGCTGAAGATTTACTGCGCAGGTCACAGTTCTTATCTGCAAGTGATTTAGTGCGCATGCTCCTTCACATTCCTTCTTAACTTTCTCTTCTGATCTTCTGTTCACCTGCCGAAGGAGGCAGGCACATAGAAAATTTTTCTTACAAAAATGCCGGAGTTCGCAAAAGGGTTGGATCTAAAGGGGTGTAAGGTGTTTTTGGATTGTGCAGTTTGCAGGAAAGTCAAATCCAAAGCAGCGGCCATTCCCAAACACGCTACACACCTGTCAACATGCATTTTTGATTTGGTACACACTGACATAGTAGGTCCTTTCCCACCAACAATTGGTGGTAGAAAGTATTTTCTAACAATTTTTGATAATCATTCTAGATATGGATTTGTATATCCTATGAAAGAGAAATCTGAGAACTTTCAGATCTTTAAAGACTTTGCAGCTTTTGTTTCTACACAATACCAAGTTCGCATCGCCAGAATCCAGAGTGACCGTGGTGCAGAATTCATGTCTCAGTGTTTCCAGGACTGGATGCGTAAGAATGGAATTCTTCATCAGACATCCGCTCCATACACACCGGCTCATAATGGAGTCGCAGAACGAAGACAAGGGGTTCTACAAACCATGATGCGTTGTCTCCTAGAAGACGCCAATCTCAGTAACATATACTGGGGTGAAGGTATTAAATATGCAAATTACATTGTCGACTGTACTTGGAGCAGTGTAATAAATCAAACTCCTTTCTTCATGATGTACGGCTACAAGCCTGATCTCAAGAACCTCCATATTTTTGGTTCATATGCTATGGTGAACATTCCCTTAGCTCGAAGAAAAGGAGGTCCAGCAGCAAAGAGACTGAGATTCATGGGTATTGATGATAATTCAAAATGGAGCAAATTTATTGATCCTAAACATGTAATGTGATTTCTCAATCTGCTAATTTTGAGGAAGATATTGACCGGTCCAGGATTCATTCCAATGATCCTGGAGTTTATTTTCCTAGAGATGATGTTGCAGATGCAACGCAGTCTGATGACCAAGATTCACAGGCAGATTTTCCTTCTACCAGTTCTTCACAACCTGATGTTCCATCTTCGCAAGTCACAGATGCTGATGCTAGCGACGAAAGTGAGGACGAGGACGAAGAAGAAGAAGAATGGACTGTTGTTCCGAGACGCTCCAAGAGGGTCACAAAAGGAATCCCTCCACAACGATATTCATGGCAACTGACAAAAACACCCTTGCCTATGATTTGCAATGTTACACTTCCTCCTGATACATTCACACAAATCAAGCAGCTTCCTGATTCAGAGCAAGACAAATGGTATGAAGCAATGCAGGATGAAATGGACAGTTTAAAGAAACTTAATGTATTTACACCTGCCAAACCTCCAGCAAACAAAAAAGTCATTGGCACTCGATGGGTCTACAGAATCAAGAAGAAACCGAATGGTGAGTCATTGTACAAAGCCAGACTTGTAGCTCAGGGTTTCGCTCAATGTTATCCTGAGGACTACACAAACACTTACTCACCAACAGTCAGAACTGAGAGTGTAAAAATTGCTTTAACCACTGCAACTATTCTTGGTTTAGAAGTTTTCCAGTTTGCTGTGGACATGGCTTATCTACATGCTGACCTAGATGAAGAGATCTACGTGAGAGGCCCTCCAGGATTCCGAAAGCAAGAAGGGGATACCTGGTTCCTGAACAAAAGTCTTTATGGTCTGAAACAGTCAGGTTTAATGTGGTACTTATGTCTTACTGACAAACTAAATTCAATGGGCTTCATTAAGTCCGAAACTGATGAATGCGTGTTCACAAAAAGATCTAACAATGCATATGAGATAATTCTTGTTTATGTTGATGATATTGTTTATATTGGTCCATATAAGAAAATGAGTGAGATTTTTGCTAAAAGTTTGCAGAGATACTTCACATTGAAATCTTTAGGTCATATTAGCGCTTACTTAGGTGTTCAGATTGACAAAACACAGAAGGGGTTTAGTCTTTCACAAGAGGAGAAAATTGACCAAATTTTGCATCATTGCAACATGAAGGATGCTAATGCAACAAAGACACCCATGGAAACAGATTTTCATAACTTAACACATGAAGCAAGTCCTGAGTTCGAGGATCAAACACTTTATCGTTCAGTCATTGGGTCACTGCTGTACATTAGTAGTTGGACCAGACCCGACCTTGCATTTACTGTTAATCTCTTATCACGACAAGTAGGTAAGGCAAAACAATTTCATTGGACATGTGTTAATAAGTTATTGAAATACCTGAAACACACTAAACACATGAAGTTATTGCTAGAACCAACACACACTGATTATGCAGAATTATGTTGTTATGCAGATTCTTATTGGGCAAGTGATAAGAAATCACGCAAAAGTACTTCAGGTTACATGATGTTCCTGAATGGATGTCCTGTTTACTGGCAAGTGAGAAAACAGAATTTTGTTTCTTGTTCATCTACTGAAGCTGAATATGCTTGTGTTTCAGATACATGTAATTCTCTAACATGGTTTGATGCTTTGATCGCAGATATCTGGACACGTCCGATTCGACCAATCACCGTGATGGAAGATAATGAATCGGTGGTTTATATTTCTGAGTCACATTTCACAGGTTCTAGGTCCAGACACATTGACATTTGTTATCAAAACACAAAGCAATTAGTTAAGCAAGGTTTTTTTAAATTGCAATATGTATCTACACATGATCAAATTGCTGATATGCTCAACAAACCGCTTCCAGCAGCTCAACACGAGTATCTGCGTAAGAAGATGTGCCTTATTTGATGATTTGATGACATCAGCTCAACTAGCAAAAGAAGGGGTGTCACTGTGTTAATTGGTTTGCTAGCTGCGCTGAAGATTTACTGCGCAGGTCACAGTTCTTATCTGCAAGTAATTTAGTACGCATGCTCCTTCACATTCCTTCTTAACTTTCTCTTCTGTTCGCCTGCCGAATGAGGCAGGAACATAGTCTTGCCAAAATGTAATTAATTAAGTTAGCAAGTTTGTATTTTTATTTTCTTTTATATTAAAAATGTTTTTATTAGATCTTGCTTCGGGTTCATTTTCGCTTATTTCAAAAGTATGCTACAAGGGATGCCAAGATTCACACCTCCTTAATTCACGGCGGAACTCACACCCTAACAATTAGGTGCATATATTACAACCAGTGCCACCTTTTTTTGGTTTAACATTATTTCTACAATTAATATTCTCCCTTCCTCATTATGATAAATTAGTTTAGTCTGAATCGTGTCTTTAACATATAATGCTATTCCTCTTTTCTTTTGATCAGCTAATGCCATGTAAAATTTACCCTATCTATGCTATTCCAAGGTCTCAATCTGTCGTTTAGTTATATGGGCCTCTTGTATTGCAATTATATCGTAATTCAAACGTTTTAGTTTATTAAAGATTGCTTTCCTTTTCTGGGGAAAGTTTAGACCATTGATATTCAATGATAGAATCTTGATTTCTCTCGACATGATTCTATGTGTATTTAGGTAGTGTGCTTCTTGTTGCCCTTATCTCTCTCACTTCTTTTGGTCCTCCCCCTTTTTTCTCGAAAACAACTTCTTTCTCCTTTCTTGTCTCCACTAGTTCCTTTTCTCTTCTTATCTGTGTCCTGAGTCCTTGCATCCTTGCTCCCAACTGTTCTCCTTCGTGTTCCTCATCCTCATACCCAACAAGATTATTGTAGAAATCTTCCGCTTCTTCCACTGTGTCTATTCTGAATCTTCTATCTCTCCAAGTTACCAGTATGCCTTCCGGCATCAACCATCTGAAGTTAATTTCATATTTATTCAGCACAGATGTTAAAAATTGATAGGGCCTTCTTAGTTCTCTGATTCTCCTCGGTACCTGTTTTAGGACTGTTAGTTGTCATTGATTGTGTACTATCGGATTGTCTCTTGTTCTATTCAGCACCTCGTTGCATATTGATTTTTTAACGAACTTTACATGGACTTCCCTCGGGAGATTGTTCTGTTTTGCGTAGTTTTTCTGGATTCTATATGTCTCATCAATCTTACTTGCCATCTCATCCTTTCCTATTCCCAAAGCCTTTGCCATAAGGTCTGCCATCAAATCCAGTAAATCCTCACCTTTTTTTTCCTTTACATTCTGAAACCGTAGAAATTGAGCTGTTTTCTCCAATTCAAACGTGAGGACCGTTAACTCAGGTTTTTTGTTTGCCTGGATCAATCTAGAACTCAGCTCTTCCATTTTTTCCTCCTCTTTCTCCATCCTTCTATTATATTTATTCCTTTTTCGTTTTTATTAATCTGTTCCTGGAACTTTTCAAATTTATCATCCATCTTCTGCATCCTCTCCTTTAGTTCTCCAGTATCATTTCTTATTTCTCTGATATCCTTTTTCAATTCTTTGTGATTTTTAGCCATTGTCTCTTGCATAACCTGTAATATCATCTGAAGCTCCTTGGTTGAATTAGATCTTTCTCTCTGGAGCATATCCTCAGAGGATCTTTGGTTTGAAGGGCTGGCGGCCACTAGAGATGGCTGGGATGCTGGCTTCCTCCCCGTGCCAATTTTCGTTAGATTTGTAACAGTTGTCATTTTTTTAAAGAGTTGGATCCCTAATTTACCTATTTTCCAGAATTCCCACTTTCTTCTCTCACTCGTAACTTTCTCCAGTCCTCCTTCCTTCCTTCCTTCCTTCCTTCCTTCCTTCCTTCCTTCCTTCCTCCCTCCCTCCCTCCCTCCTTCCTTCCTTCCTTCCTTCCTTTCTTTCTGCCTTCCTCCTCCTCCCTCTCTTCCCTCTCCCTCTCCTTTTCCCTCTTCCTCTACTCAATAATCAATTGTAAGGAGTATTAAGGGGTAGTATAATCTATATATCAATATATTAGTATATTATATGAAAACAGCTATCATAGGATAAAAAGAGAATGAGAGAGACTTGTTTATCTATCTATCTATCTCTCTATCTCTCTATATCTATCTATCTATCTATCTATCTATCTATCTATCTATCTATCTATCTATCTATCTATCTATCTATCTATCTATCTATCTGCTGGTCTTGTAGAGAATAATTATGGAAGCTATTGAAATAGAGAAACACCCCCACAACATGAATAAATGTGACGATACCTCCCACCTACCAGACATCTGGAAACCAGCCCTAGTCAACAAATGAGCCCCACCCACCACCCAGGCCGTTACAACATGAAACAACAATGGACACACAACCAGCACCAATCAGCACCAATCTACCAATCATGATACAACCACACAACCAATCATTCCACTTACTGAAACAAAGCCAGCACTCCACATCCCCCCCCACCAAGATTTATAGAAAGACAGCAGCTCCGATCACACTTTAAGCCCAAAACCCAGCCTGAAGATGGCAAGTGAGACCTCGCTGAAACGTTGCCAAGACAATCTCAATCTTACACAGGAAAAGACCCGAATACAACAAGACCAGCATACCTATACCCGTGAATATATATATATATATATATATATATATATATATATATATATATATATATATATATATATATATATATATATATATATATATATATGTAGATCACTTATAATATTCCTGTATTTCTATATTTCTATTAATCTATTAATCTATTCTATTAATCTAAGAGTCAATTCTAAGAGTCAATTCCTTATAATTATTAATTATATTGTAATCAAACCATCTCCTTAATAAATTAATACTAATGCCAATAATATCTAAAACAGTGGAATTAATAATCTTATAGCAATAACAATACCCAATGACAATAACAATATGTTTCTTTGCTAGTAGTATTATAACATTAATTCCTAACCTTTAAGTTCAACCTTACATATGACCCTCCTGTATTAAGTAATTATGTAGATATTCTGAGTCCCCTTGGTCCATTAAATCTTCTTTCTCTCTCTCCGATCGTTTCTTTTAATAATGTCCAAAGATTAACATCAATGTTCTCCAATAGTCAGGTCTCTGTTATCCAAGGGGTATAGTCACCAAAAATTCTGTTTTCTCTTGAGGTATACCATAGGGGAAAAGATTCCAGATTTCGCCAGTACATGTCGCTCTTCCACAAGCTATCCAGATACAGACTAACAAGATACAGACTTAACAAAATGCACTGTCATGTTATAAGTAAGCTTATTCTTGTTCAAACCTTCAATAGTTAACTCATTTCCCCCTGAAGGCATCCATGTTATGAGAGTTATTCACAGCTGGCCTTTGTTGTGTTAACTAATTAAGTTTAGATTTGGCTCCTCAGACAATTCAGAGAAGAAAAGAAAAAAAAGTCTCCAGCCTTCACACAGCGTATTCCTCTCGCCGCTACAAAGGGGGGGATAGAAGGGAAAAACCACCCCACTCCTTCTTTGAGCCCCTTTATCACTTGAGCTATTTTGGAATAAAATACCTTCCACCAAGATCAGGAATCTGTTAAGCCACTCGCGACTCCTGCAGCTTCTCTGTAATAAATCCTCGCTTACTTTGAAATTATTTTGACGAGTTAAACAAAACAGTTCTGGAGTACATTTGGCAGGGAAAGAAAGCAAGAATTAAATTAAAACTGTTACAAGATGCTAGAACAAGAGGAGGTTTTGGCCTACCTAACTGGGAGTTATATTACCAGGCAACAAGCTTGATGTGGGTTAAGGAATGGATAACATTAAGAAATTCTAGATTATTGATTTTAGAAGGACATGATTTGTTGTTGGGATGGCATGCTTTCTTATGGTACAAGGGAACTAAAATGCAGGGTTATTTTAGAAGACATTATATACAGTACGTGAGGCTTTGCTATTAAACTGGGAGAAGACTAAAAGGCAACATTATTTAAAAATCCCAGTCTGGTTATCAACCACTGAAGCATTTTCATATCAAATAACATACAAAAAGGAACAAACAGTTAGATATGGTGAAATATTGAATGCAAAGGGTGAACTTAAATCTATGCAAGAACTGGAAGAACAAGGTATAAGGATGAACTGGTTTTCATATGTGCAAATACATTCTAGATATGATAAAGATCTTAAAATGGAAGGGTTCTATGATAAAATGTCTCAATTAGGTAAAATTTTGACAGGTATTGATGAAAAGGTGATTAAAAAACTATATGGATACTTATTAGAGGTTGAGCTAGAAGAAGAACAAGTTAAAGAATCTATGATTGCTTGGGGGGGAATTTTGGACATGAGATTGATTTAGAAAAATGTGATGGACATATGTGGTGGACGTGCGCAGAAGCTAAAAGATATTGGACTAAAATCCACACATGGTTGGAAAAAATGATACAAAAACTGTTCTGACCCCCACTCTCCACACCTGTGAATAAACCAGAACACAGGCTTTGCTGTTTGCCACTATTTAATTTGCTGAGATAACAAATCCTTTGGCTGAGGGCCCAGACAACTCACGTTTAAGAAAACCACCCAGATAGTCCCAACGAGCAGACATGGCTAGAATACATAGACTTCCTTCACTGCTAATTCGAACGGTTGTTTCCTGCAAATGTCCCCTCTCAACGCCACACTTATAAGCTCTCTTGGGAGGGGCCAATCCACAACCACCTGTGCTTAATTATCTTCTGTGAGTCTGCCTACGTAGTTGCTGCTTCCGTTTCTCAGCCCTTCTCAATCTAGCATCAGGGACAAACTGCCTTTGATCCTCCCCACTGCTCCATGCCTCAGGTGCTCCGAGTCCCTTCGGGGAGAGGGAGCGGTTTATAAATCTAAATAAAGTAAAGTAAAGTAAAGTAAAGTAAAGCCTCCTGGTGGCCAACCAGCCCCTCTGGTCCCTGCTCTGAATCTGAACCCTGCACAGGGTCCTCCACATCATCCTGGGCAGACTCAAATGATCCCTCGCTATCCGAGTCCATCAGCAGCTCAACCGGATCCTGCTGGGCCACAACAAAAAACATATAGACTTAAAACCAGATATTTTTTTTATTGGGAATTTTACCGGAAACATACAATAGAGAACTGAAATATCTGATTGTAAATGTGTTAACAGTGGCCAGAATTGTGTTTGCTAAAAATTGGAAAAATGAGAAAATACCATCGCAGGAGGAAGTTATTCAGAAAATAATGGAATGTGCTGAAATGAGTAAATTGACATTCGAAATTAGAGAATAAGAAGATAAACAATATTACAAGATTTGGGATTTATTTTAACAGTGGTTAGATAAAAAAACATGGAAATGAAAGACACTAGAGAATTTTATAATACAAGAATTATAGAATGATACAGAATACAACATAGAGATGCATTATTATTGGGTAGATTTAAGATGATGTAATGAATTGTTATAATATAAATGAATCCAATATCTAGAATATCTCGTTTAAAATGAAGGAATAATAGTTATAGTCAAATAAATGACCTACAATGATAATAATGTATACATATATATTTGTTTGATAATATGTGATTTTATATAAATGGTAAGTGAGGACTATGGAAAGGATGCACAAAAATCTTGTAACCAATCGACACGCTGTATGTAATTGAAGATGGTTTTATGTTTCATTTGTCTATGTCTGTCTAAAAATAAAAAATAAACTTAAAAAAAAAACCAGCTAAAGCTGAGCCCCCACCCCACCCCAATGCCCAGAAAAAGGGAAAGGCCTTGAGTGAGCTGGGAAGAGTGGAGGGGATGTTGGACTGGAATCAAGCCAGGCCCCCAAAGCCCCCAATGGGGCCCCTGTGATGTTCCATAGAGCAACGGAGGGAGGAATTTGACTGGGCCACCCTCCGTGAACAAAGGCCATTATGCATGCCAAAAGAGAGGGGAGGAGCAGTGGCTCCTCTTGAGGTGACAAGAAGCAGACAGGAATGCAGCCCCCCTTCTCCACCCATTAGAAGGAGGATGAAACCAGTGCCTCTCCCATGTAGCAGGCAGGCTGCCCAGGGTAGACAATCTCCCCCCTCCTGCCAAACTAGAACTGAGGAGTATCTCCAGACATATCAAACACAAGCATACAGAGGCCGACAGGAGGAGGGAAGGGCAGTGCTGAACAAACTGCCCTGATTCAGAGGAAAGTTTGATGGGAACTCAGACCAGTAAGCCCTATTCCTTGACTTAGCTGAGATTCACCTAGAATGCTATGGACACATCTACTCATCCCCCAGAGCCATAGTGAATACTATCGCAGAGGGACTAGAGGGAGAAGAAGGGAATGGCTAGCAGCCCTCCACAAGAGGAGAGCCCCCCAACTGCAAGGCATAGATGACTTCCTACGACTGCTAGAGGCCAGATTTGAGGAGGTGGAGGAGGACCTGTATGAGGAAGATGAGTGTAGCGACCTAAAGCAGAGGGGCCGCCCCATCAAAGAGCACATCCGTGAATTTACGAGAGTCATTGGAAGGCTACCCCCTTTACCAGATTGTCAGTTAGTGCATATTTTCAGAACAAGTCTGGACCAGCAAATTGCCCAAGTAACTGCCTATCACGACATTCCAAACCAACTCTATGAGTGGTTCCAAGTAGCAATAAAAGTTGATGGCAAATTGAATGCTAATGACATAAGAAATCCACCAGACACAAAAGACAGAGGTCAACTCAACCTGAAATCGCCCGGCCGATGGGGACCCACAACAACACAGCGGGCCCTGAAACCAACCAACCCCCCTTGAAGTCCACTGAAATGCTACAGATGTGGGGCAGTGGACCACATGGCATCTGTGTGCATGACCCCAACCCCGTTGCCTAGGCCAGAGCCACCAACCAGGGCACGACTGGAATGGGGCCACAAACGGACCACCCACACATCCTGAAAGGCCCTCCAGGATGTAGAGGTCCTTTCCCACCCAGACGAAAGTGGGGGACAACCCCAGGCAAAAATGAGCAGTCACCAGAATCCCATGACAGTGATGACGAGGGTAAAAATGAACCAATGGTGAGAGGACCAATTCACCCTTTCCTTTTTCCAATATGCCTCACAGCCCCAAAAACAGGAAGCCAGGGGGATTTTCAAGCCTAATAGACTCAGGCTGCACTAGATGCTTGAACAACCTGACCACAGTCCTGAAAGTGGGTATCAGAGCAAAAAGACTGGGCCACCCAATCTGGTTTGAACAGGTTGATGGGTTCCTAATGGGGGAGCCCATGCCACCCACCTGACCGAACCAGTGAGGCTAGAGATAGTGGATCACTGGGAAGTAATTCAATTCATAATAGCCCCCAAAATGATAGATGCAGTTGTACTGGGACTCTCCTGGCTAGACAAGTGGGGACCAACCATCTGGTGGCAAGGGGGTACCCACAGACTTAGGATAGTAAAGGGGTCTGGCAGCCACATCTGACGAAACCCCAGAGACAGAAAAGATCCCAGGGAAATATCAGGACCTCGCAGAAGTATTCAGCGACACCGAGTGCAACATTCCCCCCCCCCCCCCCCCCCGTGAGGCAGATTGCACCATTGAAATCATCCCCGGGGCAAAACTACCCAAACCCAAACTGTACACCATGATGCCCCGGGAAATGCA
The DNA here is from genome assembly GCF_964273705.1 of Natrix helvetica. Lineage (NCBI taxonomy): Eukaryota > Metazoa > Chordata > Lepidosauria > Squamata > Natricidae > Natrix > Natrix helvetica. The sequence goes on along the minus strand of NC_138555.1, from coordinate 57,032,064 downwards.
AGAAATGCACAAATACATAGACAAAAACCTAGCGCTAGGTTTCATCGAGCCAGCCAAGCCACGGGTCGCGGCGCCAGTCCTCTTCAAAGAAAAAAAAGATGGAACTATGAGACTGTGTGTGGACTTTAGAGGAATCAATGCAGTGTGCGTACACAACCTATACCACTCCCCCTCATGAAAGACATGCTATCTCACCTGGCCAAGGGAAAAGCCTTCCCCAAACTAGACCTTAGAGAAGCATACTACCGAGTACGGATCAGGGAAGGAGATGAGTGGAAAACAGTGTTCTTTTTTTTTAATTTTATTGTTTTAATTAGACAGAAAACACACAGACAAAACACTCTTCAATACATCTTCCAGCAAGCATGTTGATTGGTTACAATTAAATTCTGTGCATTACTACAATCATTCTTTATATTTCATTCAAAATGAATTGTACATTTTAAATCAAAAATCTTTATACCGTCAATATACCAACATTCTCCTTTAACTGCATTTGTTTGAAAGTACTTTTATCCAGAATCATTCATATTTATATTATCCAACGAATAAACATTTTAAAACTGACAACAATCTGTAAGAGCTACCACATTCTACTTATTTATCGCCTAGGATTCTTATTTCTTTCCTCCATCCACCTATACCATTTATCCCATATCTGATAGAATTCTGATTCTTCTTTTCCCTGGATTTCTTTAGTTAGTTTGTCCATTTCAGCACAGTCCATCACCTTTCTTATTATTTCATCTTCACTTGGAGTTAGCTTGTTTTTCCATTTCTGGGCATAGGCAATCCTTGCCGCCGTTATTATGTGTAGTATTAAATACTGGGTTTCTTTTTTGTATTTTGCAGGCAGTAATCCTAATAAGAAGATTTCCGGTTTCCATTCTATTTTAACTCCCGTTATTGCCTCCAGCCAGTTTTTGATCTTTTTCCAAAACTTTTTAGCCTCCTCACAGGTCCACCATAAGTGGTAATACGTTCCGTGTATCGATTTGCATTTCCAACATTTTGGGGATGTATTTGACGATATTTTAGCTAACCTTGTTGGTGCCAGGTGCCATCTATAAAACATTTTATACTGGTTTTCCTTATATGCGACTGAGAGTGTCATTTTTAAGTTTGTTCCCCAAAATTTTTCCCATTTGTCTAATTCAATATTGTGTCCAAAGTTCTGTGCCCATTTTATCATTTGTTCTTTCACAATTTCCTCTTCCATTTTATATTTCAGGAGAAATTTATATATTCTCCCTATCATTTTTCTATCTGGGCTTTGAATGATTTTATCCAATTCGTGTGATTCTGTTTCAATGTCATATAATTTGGTATCATTATTGTATTTAGTTTTGATTTACAGGTAGGTTAACCAGTCCACTTTCATGTTCTGTTCTGCCAATTCTTCAATTGTTTTTAAGTTTCCCTGTCTATCAATTAAGTCTCTATATCTTAGTATTTTGTTCCAATCTATAAAATTTGGGTGAGTCGTCCTTTCTGTCAGTGATAGCCAATTCGGGATTTTCATGTAATGGGTTTTTTTTATTTTGAGCCATTTTTTCAATAACGCTCTTCTAATTAAATGTTTTTGAAAGTATTTGTGCGTTTTATTTTTATCATCCCATAGGAAAGTGTGCCAGCCTGCTTGCAAATCATGGCCTTCCAGGGTCAAAATTCTTTTATTCTTTAGCTCTATCCAATCCTTCACCCATGTTATTGATACTGCCAATGCGTATAAGTCCCAATTTGGTAATGCTAAACCTCCCCTCTCTTTGCTGTCTTGCAATGACTTTAGTTTGATCCTCGCTTTTCGTCCCTGCCAAATAAACCTAGTGGTTATGTTATTTAATTCTTGAAAGAATTTTTTACCTGGGTTAATAGGTGCGGCTTGCAACAGGAATAAGATTCTTGGTAAAATATTCATTTTGATTGTCGCTATGCGTCCCATGAGTGAGAGTTGAATATTTTTCCAATTTTCTAAGTCTTTCTTTATTTGTATCACTAATTTGTTATAGTTATCATCTTTAATTGTGGAACATTTTGCCGGCACCCAGATCCCCAGGTATTTCACTTTCTTAGCTATTTGCATATTGGTTATTATTTCAAGTTCCTGTTTTTGTTTCTTTGTCATGTTTTTGGTTATCATTTTTGTTTTGCTTTTATTGATCTTTAATCCTGCCACTTTGCCATATTCTTCTAATTTTTGAATTAATTTCCGACTGGAATCTAATGGGTCCTCTAGTACAAATACTAAGTCATCGGCATAGGCTTGGGCCTTATATTCTTCATTTTTGAGTCTTAAACCTTTTATTCCCTGGTCTTTCCGAATTTCATTTAATAAAATTTCCAAAGTCAATATGAACAGCAAAGGAGAGAGGGGGCATCCCTGTCTGACTCCCTTTTTTATTTCGATCTTCTCTGTTAATTCTCCATTCATCAGAACTTTGGCTGTCTGGTTATTATAAAATCCTTCTATCATTTTTACAAATTTTTCACCGAATTTCATCTCATCCAATACTGTTATTATAAATTTCCAAACTACATTGTCAAATGCTTTTTGTGCATCAAGGAAAACCAGTACCATTTGTTTTTCTGGGTGCGCCTCATAGTACTCTATTATGTCTAGGATGATTCTCGTATTATTTCTAATGTGTCTGTGGGGTAGAAATCCATTTTGGTCTGGGTGTATTCGTTCATTTAAAACCTGTTTGATTCTTCCTGCCATAATTGCTGCAAATATTTTATAGTCAGAATTTAATAATGAAATTGGCCTGTAGTTTTGAATTTCTTGTAGGCTGGTTTCTTCTTTTGGGATTAGCGATATTATTGCTTCTGTCCATGTTTCCGGTATCTTGGCTTTTCCTAAGATTTCGTTAAACATATCTACCCACCTTTTCCAAGTAGCTGGCCTGGCTCAACCATAGTTTGATCATATCGCTCCTGACGGGTTTTTAATCTTGTAATTTTACTTAGGGGATTTTAAATTGTAATTTCAATTCTATCTCCATTTATCTGTCTACCTCCTCCACGTATATGTCTATATTTTTGTGTATGTATTGTCTATATTTGTATTTTAAGTGTTTTTATTGTACGCCGCCCCGAGTCCTTCGGGAGAGGGTGCGGCTAACAAATAAAATTTTTTTTTTATTATTATTATTATTATTATTATTATTATTATTATTATTATTATTATTAATTATATCTACCCCTAACTGTTCCAGTGTTATTTTATTATATTTGTATAGCTCCACCGGTATTCCATCTGGTCCTGGTGTTTTATTACTTTTCTGGTTTTTCAGAACTGATTCCACTTCGGCTAACATTATTGGCCTGTTTATCGCCTCCCTTTGCTCTTTTGAGATTGGTGTTATCTTTGCTGTGTTTAAATACTGCTTTATTTTATTTTCCTCCATACTGTCTTGTGTGTAGAATTTTGTGAAGTATTTATGAATAATTTTCTTCTTTTCTTCTGCTTTGTATTGAATTCTTCCCTCCTCGTCTTTCAATTGGTATATCATCCTTTTTTCTCTTTCATTCTTCAGTCTGTATGCCAGCCATCGTCCAGGTTTGTTGGCTTGTTCAAAATAGCTTTGTCTGGCTGCTTTAATTTTCTGCACTAATTCCTTTTGATTTATTAGGTTGAGCTTATGTTTGATTATCTCTCTTTTTTCTTTTTTAATTTTATTCTTTGGGTCTTTCTGGAGTTCATCTTCAGCTTCCATAAGTTCCTTTTGCATACATTCTTGTTGCTTTTTTTGTTTTCTAGTTTTCCTCGCCATATAGGCAATCGTAAGGCCTCTTATGTATGCTTTCATAGTGTCCCAGAGATTTTGAGTTGAGGTATCTTCTCTTTTATTTATTCTAAAAAAATGTTTTAGTTCTTTCTCCAGCATTTGAGTGTATTCTGTTTCGTTTATAACGCTTGAATTCATCATCCATCTTTTTCTTCTTCTTTGACCTTTCCATCTTAATTTTATTGGATTATGATCTGCCCACTCATTTGCTTCTATTTCAATTTCATCTACTTGATTGCATAGTCCAGATGAAATCCAAGCCATGTCAATTCTTGATAGTGACTGATGGGGGTTCGAATAAAAAGTATATTGCTTTCATGTTTTGTGTCTTTCTCTCCAAATATAGTGTAATTTGTATTCGATTTCCATCTCAAAAAAGGATTTGGGTAGCATATTTTTTCTTTCTTTTTGCTTTCATAGTCCATTTTTTTGTCCGCTATTGCATTATAGTCCCCAATTAAGCAAATATTTTCATATTCTAATTCGTTTATTTTGTTGTGTAGTTTCCTATAAAATTCCTCTTGTTTCTGATTTGGTGCATATATGACTATTAATAGTATCGGTTTTTCTGTTGTCTCTAATTCAATCATTAGTATCCTGCCTTCTTCATCAGCGTAGACTTCTTTGGAATTTATTTTTTCCTTCATATAGGTTGCTATCCCTCTTTTTTTTTTCTGCTAGTGTTGTGTATAATTTCCCTAGTTTTTTATTTTCCAATAAGTTCTTATGGTCCCTTTTAATATGCACTTCCTGTATGCAGATTATATCTACCTTTAGTTTCTTCAGTTTGTTAAACATCTGCACTCTTTTTTTGGTGCGTTCAATCCGTTCAAGTTTATTGAAATAATTGTTATTTCCTGGTCCATCTTTAGATGGGGTTTTTCTTGTTACTTCTAGTTTGTATCTGACTCTTCCCTCTCGCACCTTCCTTTTCTGCTCTCTCTCTTTCTTGCCTCTGTTCTTCTTTCCTGTTTCTTTCTTTATCTTCTGCTGTTTCTTCCTCTTGGCCTCGCCTTCCCCTTTCTAGCTCCTCTACTTCCTTGTTCTTCTTCCTCTGTACAGTATTTCTCATAGAATTCCTGCGCTTCCTCTATATTCTCTATCTTATATCTTTTCCCTTGCCATGTCACCAGTACCCCTTCTGGTATCAGCCATCTATACATTATTCTGGGAAAACAGTGTTCAACTGCCCCCTAGGGAGCTTTCAATTCAATGTGATGCCTTTCGAACTGCAGGGTCCTTGTCTACCTGGTTGACATCCTCATTGACCATGAATGACCACATACCTCTGGTCCAACAGGTACTAGAAAAACGTCTGGCAGCCAACCTGTACATCAAGTTATCAAAATGTGAATTTCACCATGCACGGTTAGACTACCTGGGATACCAAGTTTCAAATGAGGGAATAGAGATAGACCCAGCCAAAGTACAAGCCATCTTAGGCTGGCAACGCCCTCGCACCCACAGACAGCTACAAAGCTTCCTAGGGTTCGCGAACTTCTATAGGCAATTCATCCCCTCTTTGCAAAGATTGCCAAACCCCTGACAGACCTCCTAAAGACAGGGAGCCCAGGAACAAAACCTCGCCCGGGACAACCTCTAAAGTGGGACCTAACCTACCAAAAGGCATTCGAAACACTAAAATAAATGTTTGCAAAGGAACTGGTCCTGAAGCATCCTCACCACAAGAAACCCTTTGTGATCCAAGCAGACACCAGCAACATGGCAGTGGGATCGGTGCTACTCCAAAGAAACAACCAAGGAGGCTTTTGCAGTGAGATGGGCACTGCTAACCTGGAGACACCTGTTGGAAGGGGGCCAGAAAGCATTCAAAGTCTGGACTGACCACAAAAATCTGGAGGCTCTCATGACACCGCGGAAACTATCGCTCAAACAAGTCCGATGGGCTCAATACTTCAACTGTTTCGACTTCGTACTAATGTTGCAGCAGACTGGGGCCTAGTGCCTCAGTTTGCCAGAGATGGGACGTGAGACCACAAGGTGCTAGAGAAAACAGGTTTATTAATGCATCAAGTCCAGCGTGTTCATACACAATTCTGAACTGTCTTGGCTAAGCCCAAGACAGTACCTTTATACTATTTCAAGCTTCTAAGTTTTAGCTTACAAATACATTTGGAAAGTTACAGAAAGAGAAGTGAAAAAGTTAGCATCAGCAACCTCTTAATGCCAAGGTTTATTAATACGCTAGCTGGCAGTTTCATATCTTACACAAAACAACATCTGTTTCCTGTACCCAAGTCTTAAAGCATGTTGCAACTTTTGTTCCAGTAAGATTTGTAACAGATATTAAGCAAACTAAATCAAAGGTCAATTAATATGCTGGCTCGATTGTCCTTCTGATATGACGGAGTCTGGGAGCTCCCATACCCTTCAGGTAAGTTAGCTATTCACCTGCTGCCTCATTCCCCCCTTTTGAAACTATACACCCATTTTATTGTGTAGTTTCATAAATATTTGCAGGGTCCTCTGTAAGGTCTCCTTGGGGTAGTAAAGTCACATATTCCCCTTCCTCTGCATAAAGAGCCAAGGCTTTCACGGTGGCTTTTTGATCCACCAAAAGTGACAAACTATTGCTGATGGTTCTGACAAACATGGGGAGAATGCAGGGGAGAATGACACATCCAGCAGCAATGAGGCCAATGAGGGCCACTATTGCCTGCAGCCCTGGGAGTTTTGGAAACCATGATCCAAAGGCTGAGGAGAAGTCAAACCCCTTCCAATCTTGCCCCTCGAAATGGGTAAGTTGCCTCATTTCAGTGGTCAATTGCTTAATAACAGAACCTGTTTCATCAATCTGGAGGCAGCAATTTGTAAGGTTAAATTTTCCACACACACCTCCTTCTTTGGCCAAAAGGTAATCCAAGGCCAGCCTATTCTGATAAACTGCTGTGCGCAGTTTATCTGTGGCTGTGGCTAAAATGTTAAGGGATTTGTCAATTCTTTCTCCTGCTAAGTCCAAGATGGTCTGAAGTCTAATAATGCGATTTAACATGTATATAGGGGTGCGGTATCCCCATGATCCATCCTCTGCCCACGTGGCCTTCCCATATGTGCAAACGATATGCTCCGAATCCCAGAACGTGCGTTCTTCATATTCAGCCAGTTTTTTGCAAGGGAAATTGGAAAATGCATTATCTGAATCCCTCTTTTTCCTGTTGGCACCTATGTGTTCGTACAAAGGTACCCCCAAGACCTGCCGTTTCTGGATGGGGAGGAGGAAAAAGGATGGTTTTATCCAGCCCAAAATGCAAGATCCAGACCAATCATGGGGCAAGGTTTCATAGGCGATATTGCCACAAATCCAATACATATTGTTAGGGGCAATCCACGGAGTGGAGTCGTCATGATCTTGACTGACAAAGGATAGCAGAGCCTGGTCGAATTGGGGTGGGGCTGGTAAGCCTGAGGGTGAGACCCACTTCGTGTAGTTGACATCCCATGTACCCAGACAAATCAAGTGTCCCACCGGGAATGATCCATTTCTGGTAAAACAATTCCGCCCCACGAGATTGCTGGTTAATGTCCATACTATTCCCGAGGGGTCTGTTCTCCGAGTGATGTTGCCATCCTCAGTCATGTTATTGTAAACCTCAGGGCTGGCTTCCAGAGCTTCCCATGGCCACTGCTCTCCCATATTGGTTCCACCACACACAAAACAGTTTGTGACCGTGAGGGACTCTGCTACTTCCTCTGCCATTTCTACAAATAGATTAACTGCCTTGGTGCTTAGGGGGAGAGGATCTTCCAATTTTTGAAGATTGTCATACACTGACCATCCAAGGGATTTGATTTCCCCGTCATTCAGAGTCTGGAGGCAAATGGTGATATATGTGGTAGGATCCCTTCCAGACCCCTCAATCCCAATACCGTAGCTAACCTGAGGGTGGTGGTCTCGTGCTACTTGAAAGGACACCTGGTTCGTACCTGGGATTCGTTGAAAGGCTGTGATGTGTGAGCAACCTGGGTAGCCTCCTCCTGTATAATCACATACGCAATCCCAACCTGTACACACCATCCGGTTATCACAAGGGCTGAATGAATCAGGGTCTCCCTTGTTCGGATTCAGATTCCTTGGGCACAGGTACTTATGTGCGGATTGATATGTTTCGCGCCACCCGTCATTCCCACACGTTATGTGGACAGCTTTGTCCATTGCAGTACACACATCAAAAGTCACTGTAAGGGGCTGGTGTCCTTGTTTCAGGGCTACAGTGGAATTTAAGTAATAAAGCCATGAGTGTTTTTGGTGAATCAAGCTTAGACCAGCCCAAACAGTGACATTAACCCTTATGGGAACCTCAGGTTGGAAACATACGAGACTGTTTCCTTGCAGGCAGTAGCTGTACATGGTGCCATTGGTCGCACAGGTTTTGGATTGGGGCACACAATTTGGAGGGGCCTGGGTGTGGTATATCAAGGTATTAATGGTGTGACTACCCACCCAAGCCTTTTTCATACATGGTTCACAGCTATCTAAACCTGGGGGTGTGGGTAAGTAACAAAGGATGCCTTCCGGGGTGTTGCACCTTTTGTATACCTTAGGAGTCATTGGTCGATAGGTACAGTTCTTAACCCCTGATCGATTATTACATGTTTTTACATGAGGGGCATAATGGCCAAAGGTGCAATCACTTAATTCGAAGGTATGAAAGGATTTTGGTTGTCCCATTCTGAATTTAAAGATGTTGCTTTTTGGGCCTTGCATGCATGCTGTGCACGGGGGAAGTTTCTTGCGACCTTTCTTTGCAGCAGGGGAGGGGTCGCGCTTATGCCTGGAATGTTTTATTCCTGGTATTGGCTTGTTAGTAGGTCTTAAGAGGTGACACATGACAGATGAATTATATAGATCGTTAGGGGCCCACTTCGTACCGTTTGGGTCTATTCTGCACTGCCAGAAGTTAGTATCCTCATACTCACAAGGGGAGAGGCCTTCTTCCTTATGGCATTCGGGGAACCACGAGTCACTATGGAGGAACTGTGCGCCCCCTGGTCCATACATGAAACAGCTGCGACAGGGGGGAAACGGGCCCGGTCCCATTGTTTCATATATGGGCGTACACGTCCCATTCCCCCCTTTCAGAGGTATGACAGATTTGGGGAACCCCATCGGGGGTCCCAAATCCATACCTCATTGTTCTTTGAGCCTCTTGGCCATTAAGGCCTGGTACAAATACATGGAGTTAATTACAATTGAGATGACAAGAAGGATGACCCCCACCCAGATAGTGGGCATAAGGCCCCTTCTAATCCAGGCTGTTTGACGCAGCCTCTGGGCGTTTTCCATTGTGTTTCCTCTGGCAGCTGGATGAGCGCAGGTTCCACGGGAGACGTATGTTGCCCGTGCGAGGGATGATAGCATCCGGAGTGCCACCTGCAGGGGTTGTGGAGCATTCGTCACCCGTCCGTAGAGAGACAGATTCCGGAGTGTCGTCAGGAGGGGTGACAATCCTTGGCAATGGGCCTTGCTGGCGGCAGAGAGTGATTTTCAAGGGGTTTCGTGGATCCTTGTCAATGTGCCACTGCTAATTTTACTCGCGACCAATGGATCCAGGGTTTAATCTCAGCCACCTTAACAGCAAGGGGAGAACATATGACAACAGTATATGGTCCTTTCCAATTGGGGCCCAATGGCTCCTTTTTCCAGTCCTTGACCCAAACCGCTTGGCCAGGATGGAAATTGTGGACCGGAGTTACAATTACATGAGGCCGACATGACAATACATATTTTTGCAATTGGAGGACTATGGCATTCAGGGCCTGTAGCTGTTTAATTTTAACCGAGTCCGCTATCTGAGCAGTAGGATGCATTTGGGGGGCAAGGAGGTTGGGCACACGCCCATACAAAAGTTCAAAGGGTGAGAGACCAAGATCCCTGCCAGGTGCACAACATACCGCTAAGAGAGCCATGCTAAGCGCATCAGGCCACTTGAGGTGAGTTTCTTGGCAGATTTTGGCTACCTTTTCCTTGACTGCCCCGAGTCCTTTTTTGGGAGAGGGGGCGGTCTAGAAATGCGAAGAATAAATAAATAAATAAATAAGATCGTGCGGTGGGATCTCTCAACCCTACCAACGGAAGCCAGGTGGAAAGCACAATGGACCTTCCAGGTGATTCCCAAGATGGAAGCCACCTTTTGTGTGGCTTTATGGATGAATTCTGGGCCATTGTCTGATGAAATGCGGGATGGCAGGCCATAACGAGGGATGATGAGGCACAGAAGAGCGTGAGTCACCTCGAAGGCCTTCTTTGTCCTGGTGGGGACACATTCAGGCCAACCCGTATAGGTGCAGACCAAAACTAACATGGCCGTATATGGGCCCGATCGCGGCATATCCGTAAAGTCAAACATAAGGGAATCAAAGGGGTATGATCCCTTCGGCTGATGTCCCTGGGGAAGGGTGGGGCCCTGGCGAGGATTATTAGCTGCACATACATGACACCGGGCACACACACTGGCTGCCATGCTTGCAAGGTTATCAATGTAAACTTCTCAGGCCAGTGCTTTTTGGAGGGCAGTTTTTCTCATGTGAAGATTCTTATGAAGTGATGCCACTGCTTCCCATGCCAACTGCTGAGGGACAAAGACCCTATTATCGGGCAAAACCCACCATCCCTCCTGGAGGTGGGCCCCAATGGCTATAGCCTGTTGAGTTTCTTGGGGTGTATAGGAGGGTGGATGTGATGGTTTAGGGGTCCAGAGGGTAAGACAGGTGGCCTGTATCTTCTGAGGCCGGAGAGCTGCGGCTCGGGCCGTTCGGTCAGCCTTGTTGTTGCCTCTCTCATTATCCGTGGTACCTTTTTGATGTCCCCTCACATGCATAATGGCCACTTCCTTAGGTGCCCACACACTGTCCAAAAGTATCAAAATTTGCGGGCCATACTTAATGTCTTTTCCTCCAGCCGTGATGAGCCCCCTTTCCTTATAGAGGGCCCCATGGACTTGTACGGTGAGAAAAGCGTATTTGGAATCTGTGTAAATATTAACTCTGAGGCCTTGTGCTAGTTCCAGAGCCCTCGTGAGAGCGTGCAGCTCGGCTAATTGAGCACTGGTTCCTGGGGGAAGGGGCTCTGCTTCCCAAACCTCCTCGAGAGTCACTATAGCATAGGCCGCTTTCCGCGTTCCCTCATGGAGGAAGCTTGTGCCATCCGTGTAGAGGGAGGCATCGGGGCGTTGGAGGGGCTCATCCTTCAGGTCTGGGCGGCTGGCATATGCTTTGGCTATGGTTTGTAGGCAATCATGAGTAGTTTGGGCATCTGGCTCAGGTAAGAGGGTGGCCGGGTTGAGGGCGTGAGACTGGATCAATTGAACAGCAGGATTATGAGTGATCAAGCCTTGGTATTTGAGCATCCGGGGATTCGTAAGCCACTGATGGCCTTTTCGATCGAGGACAGCCTTAAGGGCATGCGGGGTGTAGATGTCTAGTTCCTGACCAAACATCAATTTGTTGGCTTCATGGGTGAGGAGCGCCGTGCCAGTAACCGCTTTAAGGCATGCCGGCCATCCTTTTGCCACCGGGTCCAACTGTTTGGACAGATAGGCCACTGGACGGTGCCAGGTTCCGAATTTTTGAGTCAACACCCCCACAGCCATGTTCTGCTTTGTGTCGACAAACAAGTGAAAAGGCTTGTCCAAATCTGGGAGGCCCAAGCTGGGAGCTTGGGTGAGGGCATGCTTAAGCTGCAAAAAGCTTGCCTGTTCCTCCTTTCCCCAGTGCATAGGCTCCTTCTCATGTCCCCTAGTAGCATCATACAATGGTTTGGCGAGTAGAGCGAAATTGGGAATCCAAATGCGACAGAACCCTGCTGCTCCCAGGAAGCCTCTAAGTTCCTTCCGGTTCCTTGGGGTGGGTAATTGGCAAATGGCCTCTTTTCTTTCATGTCCCAATGCCCTTTGTCCTTGTTGTATGTCATAGCCCAAATATCTAACCTCTGTTTGGACTAACTGGGCCTTTTTCCTAGAAGCCTTATATCCCCTCTCCTGTAGGAGATTCAACAGGGCTGATGTATTTTTATGACAGTGCTCCTGATTGTGTCCAGTAACCAACAGGTCATCCACATATTGAAGCAGTATATCAGGCTGGGGAATCTGCAATTCTTCCAAGTCCGTGGCCAGGGCTGCTCCAAACAGGGTGGGGGAGTTTTTAAAGCCTTGTGGGAGACGGGTCCAGGTGTACTGCTGCTTGTGACCCGTGATGGGGCTTTCCCACTCAAAAGCAAATAAGTGTCTACTTTTTCGATGGATGGGGATGGAGAAGAAGGCGTCCTTAAGGTCGATGACTGAGAATCATTTCGCGGTTGGAGGAATCAGGCCCAGTAACACATAGGGGTTTGGAACGGTGGGGTGTATTGTTACTGTAGCCGCATTGACGGGGCATAGGTCCTGGGCCATTCTGTAACGACCCTCTCCCTTAGGGATGGGAAGGATTGGGGTGTTCCACTTTGAGTCGGTTGGAACTAGGATGTGATGGTCCAAATACAGATCAATGACCTCTTGGATGGCTGCTACTATGGGCCGGGGATATGCCCTTTGGCGTATCCAAACGGGGGCTTTCATTGGGAGTTCCTCGACTATTATAGGCGGATGATGGGCTGCAAAGCCGGGAGGGTTATCTTCCGCCCATAACTCAGGTACTTTAAATTTGCGCCATTTGTCTCCGTTTACTTGCATGACGGTCATGATTCTCCAGGCCTCCTCCCGGGGTACCTCTAAGTTAACCTGCCCGTATTTAAGATTCATCTCCCCATCCTCGGTGAAGAAGATCTGGGCTCGGAGTTTACAAAGTAGATCTCGGCCCAGCAAGGGGATCGGGCATTCGGGCAAATATACAAATTGGTGTATAATGGAATGTCCTCCTGTTTTGCAAAGTAGGGGCTGTAGGAGCAAACGCTTCTGGGGGCCTCCCGTCGCCCCTTGGATATTGATTGATTGGTTAGAGAGGGGGCCCAGGGGTTTGGTGAGCACCGAGCGTGTAGCTCCCGTGTCTACCAGGAAGGGAATTTCTGTGCCTCCAACTTTAATGCGGACCATAGGTTCAGGGAGGCTTCTGGAACCCGGTCGGTTTCAGTCCTCCTCTTCTATATTGGTCAGCTGCATCAGGGGGGCTGGGGGACGGAACCCTCGTCTTCCTCCACGTCCGCGACTGCTGGGGCATAGACGGGGGTCTCTAGGTGGTCTGGATCGTCCAGATCCTCTCGCGGGTCCCCCGCCATCCCTTGCTTTTTGGGGGCATTCCTCCCTCCAGTGTCCATGTTGATGACAGTAAGCACATTGGTTGCGTCCCAGCGCCCCTCTGGTCTCTCTATCTCTCATTCTTCCTTCCCCTTGAGGCAGCGTCATAATAGCGGCCACAAGGAATTCAGCCTTTTGCTGCATTTTCAAGTCTTTCTTCTTTTCCTCCACGGCTTCCCTATTTACAAATGTTTTGCGGGCAACCTCCACTAACTTGCTGATAGGCTTGCCCAATGTGCCTTCAAGTTTTTGAAGTTTCCAGCGTATATCCGGAGCGCTTTGAGAGATGTAAGCCATAGCTAGCATCCGAGCGTTTTCAGGCATAGTGGGGTCTATGGGTGTATACATTTGATAGGCTTCGATGAGTCTGGTATAAAATGCCTCGGGGCTCTCATTGGGTTCCTGGAGGACTAGGGAAGGTTTTGACATGTTGGTGGTTGGTTTGCCAGCCATCCGGATAGCCCTGACAGTTAGCTGTTGAAGTTGGCGAAGGTTTTCCATCTGTTGGGGATCATAAGGATCCCAGTGGGGATCCTGGGAGGGGAAGCACGCGTCCACATAGTGGGTCAATGTGGAGCGTGCAGGTACTTCAGGCTTCAGGATCTGACCTACTGCTATTCTGATCTTCTCCCTTTCTTCTGGATTAAACAGAGTGGCTAGCAACTGTTGGAGATCCCTCCAGGACGGATTGTGGGTGTCCATAATAGTTTTAATCAGATCCGCCACCTCGTTTGGTTTTTCGCTAAAGGGGCCATAGTGGATGTTCCAATTAAGGAGGTCCGAAGTAGAGAAAGGAACGTGCTGGAACAAGGGGCTGGCCACCACCTTGGTTGGGTCATCTCGATCCACCAGGAGTTGGTCCACTCGTCTCAGTGGGGCTGTTATGGTGGGTTCGGGGTGTCTAGCCCTGGTGCGTGTGGCTATGGGGGGGGGGGTCCTGCATCTCCTCTATTGATATTCCTCCACTTGCTTCCAACCCTTCTCCCGTTTCCGTCTCCTCCTTGGGTTCTGGGGACGCCGGGCGCTCAGTGGCGGTAAGATCTTGTGAGCCTTTGAAGGAGCTGGTAGCAGAGAGTACGGGGGATAGAGCGTCCAGTCTCTCTTCCATCCAGGTGGCACCTGAGGCGCCCCCTGATGAGCTTGCACTGTGCTGGCGGGGGCTGCTGATGGACAGCAATGGCCGAGCAAGCGAAGGTATCGGCCTTGCAGTGGCCACCGGGGGCATGACTGCTTGGGAGATTTCATAAGGCGGAGGGTGGGGTACTTCTTCTGGAACACTGGGCACCACAGACAGGCTTTTCTTCAGCGGGCGCTTTAATGTTAATGTGCGGGTCATCATGACTGTGCACTGTTTATTTTGGCATTTTTTCATCCATGGAGGGGGTCTTCGTACCAGATAATACCACACGTCTATATAGGGGGCCTGATCTGGATGGCCCAATCGGGGGTGGAACACTAGCTGGTGGACTTTGAGGACAATTTGGGGGTCAAAAGTACCTATAGCTGGCCACCCAAACCCGAATGTGGGCCATTCTGACTCGCAAAAGACTCTAAGGTGATGCCTACTCCACCTAATGCCATAGTCCTGAGACATAAATTCAGCTTTAAAATGTTGTAACATGCATTGGAGAGGGGTTAGGGGGGTACTTTCGCTACCACCCATATTCCTCCCGGGGTCCCAGACAAAACAAATAGGTCTCACTCACACATTCGACCCACGGAGCCGGATCACCACGGTCACCAATGGGAACTGCGAACGCCACGCATACACACTCACTCAGCCGTTCGACCCAGGGAGCCCGATCACCAGGGTCACCGATGGGAACTGCGAACGACTCACGCACCTGCTACTGGCCCAGGGTGCCCGATCACCATGGTCACCGTAGGGAACCGCAATAGCCTCGCAAAGCACTTGTGCTTAGACAATCCACCCAGAGGTACCTGTTCAGTTAGCATCGGGGAATCAGCCTGCGCCTCTGGTTCGCTAAGGAATAAGTTCTGGTCCGGCTCTGTAAAGAGTCCGGCTCTACTTCAGGGGATGGGGGTCCCACAATACTTGCCTGTCTGGATCCCCTCGTCCCGGCCGGCTGGCATTTCTGAGCTCCTGGTCTCTGGTCCTTCTTTAGTGGTTCTTGGAGTTGTCAGCCGCTGGTGCCGTAGCCCTCGGTCCCCTGGAAGTCCCTCGGAACAAAGGTCCGTTGGCTCCAGGGAAATTCCCTTGGACCAGCTGGGCCCCGACACCGGGGTGGACACACCAGAGGGTCCCAAGACCCCTCACGGTCCCGGCGGAGTCGCCAGAAATGTTGCGGCAGACTGGGGCCTAGTGCCTCAGTTTGCCAGAGATGGGACGTGAGACCACAAGGTGCTAGAGAAAACAGGTTTATTGATGCATCGAGTCCAGCGTGTTCATACACAATTCTGAACTGTCTTGGCTAAGCCCAAGACAGTACTTTTATACTATTTCAAGCTTCTAAGTTTTAGCTTACAAATACATTTGGAAAGTTACAGAAAGAGAAGTGAAAAAGTTAGCATCAGCAACCTCTTAATGCCAAGGTTTATTAATACGCTAGCTGGCAGTTTCATATCTTACACAAAACAACATCTGTTTCCTGTACCCAAGTTTTAAAACATGTTGCAACTTTTGTTCCAGTAAGATTTGTAACAGATATTAAGCAAACTAAATCAAAGGTCAATTAATATGCTGGCTCGATTGTCCTTCTGATATAAGGGAGTCTGGGGGCTCCCATACCCTTCAGGTAAGTTAGCTATTCACCGGCTGCCTCACTAAAGCACATTCATAGCTGCCCAAGTGACCACCAGACAACAACGCCGTGACCAGCAAGACCAACCAGCAGGCGACCTAACCTCAAGACTCAAAACCGAACTGCTAGCAGACCCCTGGTTCTGAAACAACCAACACATCTTGACAAAAAGAGATGACCTCACATGGAAGGGGATGAAACGCTAGGTCCCGGAATCCATATGCACCCTAATCCTCCAGAGGAGCCACAATGCCAAACCAGCAGGACACTTTGGACTCCGAAAGACTTTACACTTAGCCCGGAGGCAGTTCTGGTGGCCTGGCATAAAGAAAGATGTGGATAGTTACGTGAAAGTTTGCACCATCTGCGCCACAATGAAGAGATGACCAGGGATCCCCCCCGGATTGCTGCAACCAGTAGCAGAGCCAAGGAGGCTGTGGGAGGATATTGCAATGGTCTTTATGGTAGAGTTGCCGAAAAGTGGGGGAAACACGGTGATTTGGACTGTAATAGACCTGTTCTCCAAACAGGCACACTTCATACCTTGCAGCAGACAACCTTCAGCTCACAAACGGGCCAAACTGTTCCTGAAGCACATCTATCCCCTACATGGAGTACTTCGAAGAATTATCTCAGACAGAGGGGTCCCGTTCATGGCTAAGTTCTGGAGGGAGTTCCTGCAGTCCATTGGGTCATCCCAGGACCTTAGCTCAGAGGTTGTGGCCCCTCCCAAAGAGTTTATAGGTGGAGCGACGGGAGGGGAATATTTGCAGGAAACAACAGTCCATTTTACTAGCCATTGAGAAAGCATTCTGTAAGTTTAATCTTGGTTTCTTGAAGATAGCTTTCTAGGCTCCTAGCCAAGGGGTGGCTTTATCTATGTAATTAGTCGTGGTAGACAGCCCAGCCTGTGTCTGCATAATCATTGGAATCACGGGACAGAACAGAACGTTTACCTCTTAACAAAATACTTGAGGTTAAGACTCCCTAGCAAGAAACTGGGACCAAAGTTTGTGGGACCATTCCCCATAGTAAAGATTATAAACCCAGTCACAGTTCAATTGAAACTGCCACGACTGCTAGAGAAGATACACCCGGTATTCCATAGTAGCCTCTTAAAACCCATGGTTGGATCCACTCTGAGACCACTACCCCGGGATCCCCCAGGCCCTGTGGTCATAGGGGGCCAAATTCATTATGAGGTGCAATGAATCCTTGATTCGAGGTGGCACAGGAGACAACTCGAATACTTAATCAAGTGGAAGGGCTACCCCTTGTCAGAGGCATCTTGGGTAAAGAGTAGAAATATCCAGACTGATCGCCTTATAGAAAGATTCCATGAAAAAAATCCAAACAAGCCTGGGGGGAGGACGTAGCCTTGAATCCTATACTTGTACTCAAATTGTTTTTGCTTCGCACAGGTTGCTTTTGGAAAGTGAGGGGAGCTGAATGTCAACTCTCAGTGTTGTCATGGGGACAGAATGAGGGGGAGTGCATTCCACGCATACTGTTGGCTGGAGTTGGATCTCAGATTACTGCAGCCAGTTTGGGAGGGGTGCATCTATATGGTAATGTGATTTATGACTGTCAGCGTTCCAAATATCATGCAGAATTAAATCATTGTCCAAGGCAAAGTAGTCCTTAAAACTCCAATTTAATAAGACAGGCATGTTGGCATTAAGCTGGTGAATTTCAACTCTAATGTACATCCGGTGAATTCACCCAGTTAGAAGTTCATCATTTTTCCCCACACCCCATAATTCATCACATGGTCCAATCTTCATCTTCCACGCTGGCATGTACACCCCTCTTCTTCCGGCCAGGTGTCGAGGTGCGGAGACAAAAGACGACCTTGAGCTTCTAAGAAATTCATAACAATACATTCCACAATCCTACTCCTTTCTATTCCCCCCTCCCAACTACTATACCAATGAAACAGCATAATATATATATGTTTTAATTATGTGGCAGGCCAAAGATCCTAAAAGGAACAGAATTACAGGCCTGACAGGCGGCCTCTCCTCAAGAGAAAAACGTTTCCTGAAAAGAGAATAACATAAATGTTAACCATCAAATTTTAACCACCTCTTCCTCCCCCAGGGGGACCCTTTGGCTTATCAGGGAATTTCTCATGGAATTGCTTCACTAATTTATCTGCTTTCAGATCCCAACTTTTCACCCACGTAGCTTCTGACAAAGGGTATCCCTTCCAATGCACTAAATATTGTAAACGACCTCTATACAGCCTGGAATCTAATATTTTTTTCACTTCATAATGTGTTTCCCCTTCTACCACTGCGGGAGGAGGTGGAGTTTGGGTGGATGGTCTCGTGCTAGACTCCCTTACCGGCTTCAATAAGCTACAATGGAATACCGGGTAAATTTTCCCTAAGAGTCTGGGTAGGCTGAGTCGAACTGTAACTGGGTTAATTATCTTTTCTATTGGGAAAGGACCTAGAAATTTTGGACCTAATTTCTAACTAGGCATCTTTAATCTTATGTACTTAGTAGACAAAAAAACTTTGTCCCCCACTCGAAAGGGGGGTTGTAGGGAACGATGTTTATCAGATTGCTTCTTGTAGGCTTGTGCCGCATCTGTTAGCGCCTTTTTGGTATTCTCCCATCCCTTCTTTAGTGCCTCCAGCCATTCATTCAGGGACATGGAGGAGGGAGGTTCCTTAGGTAGTTCAGGCATGGGAACGAATTCCATGCCACTGGTAATCTGGAAAGGAGTTAATCCGGTACTGCAGTGAACCGCATTATTATATGCTACTTCAGCGAAAGGTAGCAAGTCCGACCAATTGTCTTGCTGATAGTCCACATAACACCGGATATACTGTTCCACCATCGCATTGGCCCTCTCTGCTGCCCCATTTGTGCTGGGATGAAATGCTGAGCTGAGTCCCTGCGTGGACCCGATCGATTTTAGGAATTCTCTCCAGAACTTGGCGGTGAATTGAACTCCGCGATCTGAAATGATCCTTTTTGGAACTCCATGTAGGCGATAAATGTGTTTCACAAACATTTTCGCTAATTTCTTTGCGGATGGTAGGCTTGAACAAGCGATAAAGTGTGCTTGCTTGGAAAACAAATCAATAACTGTCCAGATTACTTTATTACCACTGCTATCTGGAAGTTCGACAATGAAGTCCATTGCTATCTCTTCCCATGGATGGCTAGGGTTGGCCACTTGTTGTAGTAGTCCAGGGGGCTTTCCCGGACGGGTTTTCATTGTTGCACAAGTAGCACAGCTTCTTACACAATCTTCCACCTCCGACCTCATCTTCGGCCACCAAAATTGACGTCTAGCGAGGTGGAGAGTTTTCAGGAATCCGAAATGACCTCCTAGTTTCGCATCATGACTCCGCTGTAGCACTTGCAATCTCATTTCTGCAGGGACGTACAGTTTGGATCCCTTCCAGGCTACGCCATCATTAATCGTTAGGATGTCTTTGTTGTTGTTGAACCATGGGTCTGTCTGGAGGGCTGCTTTCAGTTCGGTTCTCAGTTTATCTTGGCTTCGACTGGTGACTTGAGCTGCCTTTTGGTGAGAAGGAGATATGATGGGGTGGAAAATTTCTTCCTTCTTACTGTCAAACTGGGGTTTCCTCGACAGTGCATCTGCTAACAAGTTCTTCCCTGCGGGGATGTGTTTAATTTCAAAGTTGAACCTTTGGAAATATTGGGCCCAACGGACCTGTTTGGGGGATAACTTTCGATGGGCAAGGAGAGTTTCGAGGTTTTTATGATCAGTCCATACCTCGAACGGTATATCCCCCCCTTCCAGGAGATGCCTCCAGGTGAGCATGCTCCACCTGATCGCGAATGCCTCCTTCTCCCAAATGGGCCACCTTCTTTCCGTAGTGGTGAGTTTCTTGGAGATGTAAGCGCATGGTAAGAGGTGGCCTTCTTTATTCTTTTGTAGTAGCACCGCGGCTATCGCGACATCACTGGCATCCGTTGGGATTATGAAAGGTCGCTCTGGATCGGGGTGTTGCAATATGGGTTCTTGGGCAAAGAGCCGTTTTAATTTCTCAAAAGCCTTTTGACAGTCGATTGTCCATTTTAATGGTTGGTTTGCTTTTGGTTTAGTAGGAGAAGGCCCCGTTCTTAATAGGTCAGTCAATGGTAGGGCAATTTCAGCAAAGGTTGGAATAAACTGCCTATAAAAGTTTGCAAATCCAAGGAAGCTTTGTAATTGTTTGCAAGTGCTTGGAGGTTTCCAATCTAACACCGCTTTCACTTTTTCTGGGTCCATTTCTACTCCTTCATTGGAGATACGATATCCCAGGTAATCTAGCGAGGCCTTGTGGAATTCACACTTTGACAATTTTGCATAAAGTTTGGCAGCTAGAAGTTTTTTCAGGACTTGCCGTACCAGTTTCACATGTTCTTCCATGGTCTCAGAGAAGATCAAGATGTCATCTAAATAAACGAGTACTCCGCGGTACAGGTGGTCGTGTAGCACTTCATTTATGTACTGCATGAATACTGCGGGTGCTCCTTGTAGTCCGAAAGGCATGACTTTATATTGGAAGCTGCCTAAGGGAGTATTAAAAGCGGTCTTCCACTCATCCCCTTTCCGGATTCGTATACGGTAATACGCCTCTCTCAAATCCAGCTTGGTGAAGATCTTGCCCTTAGCCAAGTGGTTCAACATATCTTTCATGAGAGGGAGGGGATAGGTATTCTTTTCGCATACCGCATTCAAAGCTCGTAAGTCCACACAGAGGCGAACCCCCCCATCTTTCTTTTCCCTGAAGAGCACTGGGGCCGCTACTTTTGATTTTGCTGGTTCAATAAACCCTCTTTTCAAATTGGTGTCGATGTACTTCCTCAATTCTATCATCTCTTTAGGCGTCATAGAGTACATTTTGGGCTTTGGTAAGGTTACCCCAGGTTTGAACTCTATGGCACAATCTGTGGCGCGGTGAGGTGGAAGGTAGTTTCCGTCTTCCTCACTGAACACCTCCGCCAGATCCCAATAGATCTTTGGGACTCGTTGGATTCCCGGAAGTTTAGTGTCTGCTGCGGTTGCTGCAGGTTCTGGATGGGTTGGGCTGTTAGGTTCCAATGTTCCTGGGTGGCCTTTTGGTTCCACCGGTGGTAACGGCCCAAGTCCAACAGTCACCTTTCTAACACCATCCTCCCACTTTATGGTAGGTTCCCACTTGTCCAACCATGCAAGCCCTAGGATAACTGACTCCTGCATTCCGGGGGCCACGATGAATCTGAGGAACTCATAGTGGCGGCCTATCACCAGTTTTACTAACTCAGTGATCTTTGTAGCCGGAGCTCCCCCAATTAGGGTTCCATCCACTTGCTCAAACGGAATGGGATGTTTCAGGGGTCTGGTGCGTATACCTAGTTGCTCCACTATTGACATGCTGATTAAGCATCGGGTGCAGCCGGTATCTATAATCACCCCAACTTCCCCTTCTACCCCCGTTTTCGGTATTTGGAGTTTGGCTTTTATTTGGAAGGGGCGGATAGGTGCACTCACCATTGGGTCGTCTTCTGGGTTTCCTTCCTCTTCCTCCTCTGAGGTGGCCAGGGCGTTTTCAGTGGCTCCGCTCTCTGCCCCTGCTGGCTGTTGTGCCAGACGACTTTTTTCTGGTGGTTTTCTGGTGGTTTTCTTGACTGTGCTGGCAGGTGGTTGGCGTGGTTGTGGAACTGGGGCTGGAGCCCAGCATGTAGATGCCCGGTGGCCAAGCTGACCACAACGGTAGCACTTTATTTTGGGGCCCCAGGAACGTGGGGTTGGTGGGAGCTTTCCAGTTTGCTGCCTCTGCGTTCGGTGGGCTAACGGTTTTTTTTCAGGGGTTCTGGTACCTGGCTTTGGATAGGTGTTAATCTCGTGGTCCAGTATGATTGCAGTGGTGTACCATTCTTGGATACGATCTGGGGTCCCCCTTACGGCACAAGTTTGTTTCAGTTTGGGATCTAAGGCCTTTTTGAACGTATAGACCAATAGTCTCTCTGGCCAGTAACGTAGTCTTCCAGCTATTCTCCGGAATTCCCAAACTAATTCTTTGACCGGCCGACCCCTCTGTCGTAATTCCTGGATCTGGTCTTCAGCATCTACCTGTTGGGCCACATCGTAAAATCGGGCCCGCATCAGTTGGAT
The DNA here is from genome assembly GCF_964273705.1 of Natrix helvetica. NCBI lineage: Eukaryota > Metazoa > Chordata > Lepidosauria > Squamata > Natricidae > Natrix > Natrix helvetica. Next base: position 57,010,139 of record NC_138555.1, on the reverse strand, counting down.
GAACCCCGTTATGTCATCTAACTCAGGAGCTGCTTCTTCATGGAGTTCCGCTATCCATTGCGCTGCCTCTCCTTCATTCATCCCCTCTGCTATTTCTTGGATCAGTTCTCGATCTGTCAGGTATTGTGGGCCTACTTGGTCAACGTATGCCAACACTCGATTCATAAAGTAAGCTACTTTGTCTCGGCTGCCATCATAGGTTGCATGGAACCTTGGGGGTGTGGGAGGAGGAGGGGGTGCTGGTGGTTGAACCGGAGCAACCTGTCGGCCTGCTGCTTGGGGTGGTAAGCTTCTTTGTGGGGCCACACCCATCGGTTGGGCAAAAGCCTGCTGAGGCATTGGTGGGGGGGCTGGGCCCTGTGGTGGTCCCAGTCCCTGGCTCTGCCTCTGAGCAGCTATTTGGGGTGGCGCCATTAGTTGGGAAGGGGCAGGCGTCCACTGGCATTGAGCCCATCCATGACCCGGGAAGAAAGCCCAACCTGAATTGGCTTGATTGATGGGTCCAGAGCCATCGCTTTGCAGAGGGGGGGAGGTGGAAGTGTTCCAGGCCCCTTTCGGCTGGTTAAGTTTTACTTCCCAACTTTTTTTCACTCCAGGAGGGGGGGGGTGCTGATTCGCTGATGGCTGTGTGGAAAGACCCAAGGTCTCCGCTCCACTGCGCAGCAGTTTCTCTGCTGGGAAAGGATAATGTGGGCTTTGCTAGGCTCCACCCGGGTGGTTCTGGGGGCCCCAGGGGTTTTTGTTCACTCACATTTAGGCGTCGGAATTGGTCCGGAAGGCCCATCAAAGACTGGCTGCGTGATAGCGACTGAGATCTCCATTCATTTGCTCTTCTCCCCATGCTCCAGTCGTCTGTCAGAGTTCCCTTGGGGGGGCCCCCTCCTTCCAGCAGGCATTCCTGAGAAGCAATAAATCCCGAAACTTCCTCCCGCAGATCAAACTCCGTCTGTGAGGGATATCTTGGTTTCGGTTCCTTTCGCCGGGCGCCCTGCTGAAGCTCCCTTTGCTTCGCCTCTGCTTGTTGAACCATTTCTTTAGAAGGTGCATAGATGGTTTCGACAAAAATAAGCGATCCATCATCCTTAGCTTTCTCTGCTGCATTCTTTCCTTCCTCCATCTTCACTGAAATTTCGTCCTGCCCAAGGTTGGGTCAGAGCTGGGATTCAGTACCCCGATGAAAGAAAATTTTTTTTAAGGGAGAGTTGAAATAATGTCAGCGTTCCAAATATCATGCAGAATTAAATCATTGTCCAAGGCAAAGTAGTCCTTAAAACTCCAATTTAATAAGACAGGCATGTTGGCATTAAGCTGGTGAATTTCAACTCTAATGTACATCCGGTGAATTCACCCAGTTAGAAGTTCATCATTTTTCCCCACACCCCATAATTCATCACATGGTCCAATCTTCATCTTCCACGCTGGCATGTACACCCCTCTTCTTCCGGCCAGGTGTCGAGGTGCGGAGACAAAAGACGACCTTGAGCTTCTAAGAAATTCATAACAATACATTCCACAATCCTACTCCTTTCTATTCCCCCCTCCCAACTACTATACCAATGAAACAGCATAATATATATATGTTTTAATTATGTGGCAGGCCAAAGATCCTAAAAGGAACAGAATTACAGGCCTGACAATGACACAGACTGAGGGGAGGGAAGGAACAGGAGTAAAGTTCAGAAGTAAATCAAACAAAGCACAGGCTTGACTGTGAACATATCTTACCTAATGGCGCTCCTAATAAATCACTGGTTTTCTACTGAAAATTTGACTCGATTCTTATGAATCAATTATGGCATTTTTAGGAAATCTGACATAAACACTCAAAGAGCCACAAAGGTTCTAACCGGAAGCCCCCTGTTCAATTTTGGAGCTGGACGGAAGTCTGACTCCCCCATCATAATCTCCTCCTAGCATGGCATCCTTTTTCCTCTGCTGACCTGAAGTTAGTCCACCCACCATAGCGTCTCCTCCTAGTGCCACATTTTTCTTCTTCTACCTGTCCTAACCGAAAGCCCTATCAATTTTGGAGCCAACCAGTGACAGGGAGCCACAGCAGAGGGATGAAAGAGTCACATGTGGCTCCAGAGCCGCGGGTTGCTGACCCCTGAACTAGACATACCCAATTCCAGCAATGCTTCTTTGTATGTTTTAGTCTCCAGTCCCCTAATCATCTTTGTTGCTTTACTCTGTACTCTTCCCAAGGAAATATAGAGTGGTATTAACACTTCATGTGCTCTTGATTCTATCCCTCTGTTTATGCACTGCTGGCTCATATTTAAGTTATTGTCCACTAGGGCTCCTAGATTCCTCTCACAGTTACTACTATTGAGCCAGGTACCACCTATACTGTACCTGTACATTTTGTTTTTCTTGCCTAAATGTAGAATGTTACTTTTTTCACCATTGAATTTCATTTTGTTAGATAAGGTCCAGTGTTCAAATCTTCTGGAATGTTAAGTATTCCTGCCAGCTTGGTGTCGTCTGCAAATTTGATGAATTCCCCATCTATCCCCTCATCTAAATTTTTGATGAAGATATTGAAGAGTACTGGGCCTAAGACTGAGGTTGTGGAGTGTGTGAGTGGAGAAACTATGGCACAACAGTGATATTACCAAGAACTGGATGTCCCTCCAAAATTGATGTGAAAAAACAAGAGGAAAATTGGTACAAGAGGCTGCCAAGAGGACTACAGTAACATTAAAGGAGCTGCAGGAATTTCTTGCAAGTACTGGTGTACTATATGTGACGACAATCTCCCATATTCTTCATATGTCTTGGCTGTGGGTTAGTGTGGCAAGATGGAAGCCTTTTCTTACAAAGAAAAACATCCAAGCCCGGTTACATTTTGCAAAAACCTACATCAAGTCTGACAAAAGCATGTGGGAAAATGTGTTATGGTTTGATGAGACCAAGGTTGAACTTGTGGCCATAAGTCCAAAAAATATGTTTGGCGCAAAAACAACAATGGTGGCAACATTATGCTTTCAGGCTGCTTTTCTTCAGCTGGTACTGGGGCTTTAGTCAGGTTGGAGGGAATTATGAACAGCTCCAAATATCAGTCAATTTTGGCACAAGACCTTCAGGCCTCTGCTAAAATTATGACGAGGAAGAGCAATTTCACTTTTCAACACAACAACCCAATGCATACCTCCAAGTCAACAAAAGAATGGCTTCACCAGAAGATCCAAGTTTTGGAATGGTGCAGCCAAAGCCCAGACCTGAATCCCATTGAAAATCTGTGGAGTGGCCTGAAGAGGGCTGTGCACAGGAGATGCCCTTGCAATCTGACAGATTTGGAGTGCTTTTGCAAGGAAGAGTGGGCAAAGATTCCCAAGGCAAGATGTGCCATGCTGATAGATGTGAACTCGTGAATCATTCCTGACCTGCTCTTGAGTTGCCATAGGTAGGGGGATGGGGAATCGAGCCTTGCAGCCGCATCGAAGAACTTGCATTTCAGTCAAAACAAAGCACATTCCAGCTGGCAATGTCAAGGTCATCTCCAGGGTAACCCACGGTGGCCAGAGGGAGTGACTTCTACAACCCGCAAAATTGCTTCCTTGCTTCCTTGGGGAATGTGACTGATGACATACATTGAGGGGGAGGGGGAAACAGGGTCAGAGCCAAGGCATAAGCCAAGGTGCACCGGCTTTCCTCAGCTGCTGCTGGGCACTGTCGACCCCCACGCCCTTGAGACCTCCAGTGCTGGTTACACTCCCTGCTGCTGCTGATCTTAACTAGGGCTTATTTTTGGGTAGGGCTTATATTAGGAGCACGCTATAAAATCAGGCTAGGGCTTGTTTTTGGGGTAGGACTTATTTTCAATGAAACTATTTTTCCTCATAAAGGATTCCTGTTTGTTTTTCAATTGAATTGTACAGTTTATATGTTATATTAAAGGTAGGAAAAGTTCTGAAGTGATCTATCTTGGTTTGATTTTTTTTACATCTCAAAAACCTGGCATTTTAACAAGGATGTGTAGACTTTTTATATCGTCTTGCACAGATTCCAGGTTTCCCACATATTTCTCCCAAGTTAGCAATAAAAAAGATTTTGTACATAATGGCACCCTTCAAATATGTTGGAATTTGTTCCTAGAATTCCTAACTGTTAACACTCAAGTTGGATTTCTTCAGTAGTAATTCCAAAACAGGAAATGAGTGCCCCATCTTTGGGATAATGTAAATAAAGTTTAATATTAATGGATCTGTTACTGAATATTAATGCATTTAAGTGTAGTGTCTACTGTACCCTGAACTATCTACCTTAGAGAAATTTATTAGTAAAAGATCATAGTAAATTCATTGGAAGCACCTGCCTAGAAATAATTTCTAGTTAATTCTCTTCCAGCAGGAAACATGGTAGATGTTCCATCTCTCCTTCCTTGTCTTCTTTATCTGCAGGCTCCCAGATGAGACATCACCATCACTGATTTCCTCCAACCCTGTAAGCAGCCTTTTCCACAACTGGCCTAAGTCCCCCCAGGACAAGCATCCCTGAAGTGTGGACTTTGACATTCGTCCTGTCCTGTGACTGTCTCCTAGCCCAGCTGCCTTGCCCAGTGAGCACAAGACTAGCCCTGCCCCAAGGTCTCCCTCTCTTCCCATCTTGCCTTCTGTGCCCATCTATACCACCATCTTTGACCTCCATGGTTCACCCCCTTCCAGGAGTGAACATCCCTTCTCCAACTTCCCTCCAGGCAGCTGTTCTCTGTCTCCAACCCACTTCCTTCCTCCAGCCACAGAGAAGCCATTTGGCTCCAAGCTGCTGGCTTTCTGGACTAAATATGATGTGGCTGACTGGCTGGAGTACCTGAAGCTGGGGGAACACCGTGATTGATTCCTGGACAACGAAATTGATGGTTCTCACCTGCCTTCGCTCACTAAGGAAGATTTTATTGACCTAGGTCTGACGTGATTTGGGCATCACATGAACATTTCTCATGCCCTAAAGTTCTTTCTGGAGAGGTGATGGGGGAAACTGCCCTGCCCCAGGGGAGCCTCTTGCCTGAATGTACTCCCATGGGGAGAACAAAGGAGGTGGAGGGGTTGCAGCTGCAGGGCCGAACACAGAGGAAGCAGTGAAGAGAGACCCTGTAGGGGTTGAGGGTAGAATGGGGAATCTTGGAGAAGCTCACCAAAGCCTGCCTGGGCACCCTCATGGGTGTGAACTTCGTTGCATTGCCATGTAGCCATTTGCCATTTCATACTGTATATCCAGCCAACAGCACTGACATGAGTATATGAACACTTAGCCTGTGTACCATCTCTTCCCAGGTGTATTTTTATAGTTGTACACATACTTGCTCTTCATTCTCCAGCATAGCCACCAGGTTTGCCACTCAGATGGCTGGTACTGGTCATCCAGTAGTGCGGAAGCTTCTACCTATGCCCATCCCTCATCCTTTCTGTTGTTCCTGATGACTGCTGTTTGCACATCAGTTCATTCAACCATGTAATAGCTTGTTCTGAACATCTCCACAATTACCAGGATTGTTAAGTATTTGACTGTTAAAAAGGAAAAAAAGGCCTGCTACAAAAAAATGAAATCCGCATATATTTGCTTACTTTGCAAAATATTCTCTGGGGAGAGCTTCAGTTTCTGCCTGGCTCATTAGAAATCTTATGGACACTTTCACTGCTTGACTTCCAGATCTTTGGTGGAGTGGGGAGAAAGGTAATTATATATTGACTAGATTGGGTGTTGGGAACCTGTGGCCCTGTCACGGCAGAGGGATGAAAGAGCTGTCACACTGTCGTGGCGGTGGTGATGGGCAGAGACTTAATGCAGGAATGAAGTGCCCCTGCACTTGCCTTTGTGCGGCAACAGTATTCCGCCTTTGTTTGTTTGTTTTGTTTTATTGGATTTATATGCCGCCCTTCTCCAAAAGGACTCAGGGAGGCGTACAGCATTAAAAAACACATATTACAAAACTTAAAAGAAAATTAGAAACAATCCAAGAAACAAACCGAATTAATATAACACTAACATTTTAAAAATGAGATAAAATTAAGAGGCCAGGCCGGCTTGCTGGAAAAGCCAACTTTTTAGGGCACGTCGGAAGGACCGGAGGTCAGGGATTATGCGAAGCTCTGGGGGCAGCTCATTCCAGAGGGAAGGCGCTCCCACAGAGAAGGCTCTCCCCCTGGGGGTCGCTAGCCGACACTGTCTGGCCGATGGCACCCTGAGGAGGCCAACTCTGTGGGATCGCACTGGACGGTGGGAGGCTACTGGTGGCAGTAGGTGATCTCGCAGGTACCCTGGGCCTAAGCCGTGGAGCGCTTTAAAGGTCATAATTAGTACCTTGAATTGCACCCGGAAAACAACCGGCAACCAGTGCAGGCCGTCTAAAAGGGGTGTAACATGGGAGCACCTAGGTACCCCCATGATAACCCGCGCGGCCGCATTCTGGACCAGCTGAAGCCTCCGGGTGCTCTTCAAGGGCAGCCCCATGTAGAGAGCGTTGCAGTAGTCCAGGCGAGAAAGCACGAGGGCATGAGTGACTGTGCACAGAGCATCCCGATCCAGGAAGGGGTGCAACTGATGTACCAGGCGAACCTGGTAAAAGGCCCCCCTGGTCACGGCCATCAGGTGTTCTTCTAAACTAAGCCGTGTGTCCAGGAGGACTCCCAGATTGCGGGCCCTCTCTGAGGGGGCTAAAATTTCTCCCCTATCATCAAAGATGGAACAATTGTTGCAGTACATTTGCTGTTGCCACCAGCAAAGAGGGCTGGGAGACAACAGCAGGGGTGGATCTTGCAGGGTGGGCACCATTCCCTACGTCTGGCCTTCCTCCTCCCTCGGTGAAGCCAAGAGAAAGAAGTGGGCAGTATGGGGAAGCGCTTGCCTCCCCGGGTGAGCACCGAGCACAAAAGCCCAGCAAGGGGTGGGGGCTGGCCTGGCAGAAGCGCCCCCATTGGCGAATCAGACAGTGGAGAGGCCTGGCCCAGCTCTCACAGTGGGACACTGTTTGGCATCTCCAGACATGAGCTGCCACCTTTGAAATGCGGCACGCCTTTCAGGAAGCCAGCCAGCGATGGGGGGGGGGGGGCACAGAGGCATCAGGGCTGCTCCCTCCCTCCTCAGCAAGTTGGGCCTGGAGGAGTGTGGAGAGTTGTGGGCCAAGTGCCGGAGGGTCAGAAGGTGCGCTCTGATGTCGCCCCAACATCAGCGTGCACTCCTCATGCCTTGCGGAAATGTTAGAGTGTGTGGAGACATTCCACCAGGACTGCCGCCGATTCACCCGCACTCAGGACGTCATCAAAGTACGGGCAGATGCCGGGAATGTTCTTCAGTGTTCATTCCATAATTCTTTGGAATCCTGCTGCTACGCTTACACCAAACTGCAAGTGGGGCACTTGAAATGCACCTCTGTGTGTGATTTGTCTGTGCCTCTGTGGTAGCGTTGTCCACCAGCAGCTGCTGGTAGGCCTGGGTGAGGTCTAGCTTAGCGAAGATTCGATCTCCCTGGAGAGAGGCAAGGATGTGGCTTACCACTGATAAAGAGTAAGCATGCTGCTGTAGTGCCTTGTTTATGGTGCACTTGTAGTCTGAGCAGATGCGAACATCCCCTTTAGACTTAACTGGGGTCACCCAATGGCTACAGTCCACAGCAGTGGTGGGTTTCTACCGGATCGCACCGGATCGCGCGATCCGGTTGGAGAATGAACCCGGAAGTAATTAGCTGCCCCGCCCCCTTGCCGTTTTTTGCATCGGGACTGACTCCCCGCCGCCACCGCTGCGCTACCTCATGTTCCTTGTCTTCTGGGAAGACAAGGAACGTGAGGGGGGACCCTGCCTCCCACTGATGGCCTCCGGAATCATCGCTGGCCGCGCAGAGCCTCGCCACTGCTCCACGCCATGGAAAACATAGGCGCAATTACAGCCCGGAGCAGGAGCAAAGCCCCTTTCCCAACTGGCCCTTCCTCCCTCGGAAGGCTTTGGAGGGAAGCTTCTGCAAAAGCCCGGCCGAGTGACAACAAGTTCCCGCCGTTACGAAGCCTCGGAGGCTGTAATTTTCTGAGCTGTGCGCGCGCGCCTGTTTTCCACGGCATGGAGCAGCAGTGAGGCTCTGCGCGGCGAGCGATGATTCCGGAGGCCATCAACGGTCCCCCCTCGCGTTCCTCGTCTTCCCGGATGGCATCTGGAGTCATTGCCGGCCACGCAGAACCTCACTGCTGCTCCACGCTGTGGAAAACAGGCGCGCGCGCACAGCTCAGAAAATTACAGCCTCCGAGACTTTGTAACGGTGGGAACTTGTTGTCACTCGCTCGGGCTTCTGCAGAAGCTTCCCTCCGAAGCCCTCCAAGCAAGGAAAGGCCATTTGGAAAAGGGGCTTTGCTCCTGCTCCGGGCTGTAAGCTTCCCTCCGAAGTCTTGGGATGTTCTGAGGAGCCCCCCAAGGAAAAACGCCGCTGCCAGGTAGTTAAAAGTACCTCTCTGATTCTGTCAGACTCTGTCAGTCTCTCTCTGATTCCCTCTCTCACTCCCTCTCTCTGTTCCTCTCTCTGTCTGTCTGTCTGCCTCACTCTCTCTCACACACACACTGTGGTCACCTTGTTGAGTGTTCCAATCACATTTGAAACACTCAACAACTGGCCTGCATTTATGGTATTTTGCAGCATTCTGCACTTCAGAATGCTGCAAAATACCATAAATGCAGGCCAGTTGTTGAGTGTTTCAAATGTGATTGGAACACTCAACAAGGTGACCACAGTGTGTGTGTGTGTGAGTGAGACAGACAGACAGACAGACAGAGAGAGGAACAGAGAGAGGGAATGAGGGAGGGAATCAGAGAGAGACTGACAGACACACACACACATACACACAGACAGAGAGAGACAGAGAGGGGGAGGGAGGGAGAGAAAGATAGACAGACAGAGACACACACAGTGTGAGTGATTAAGTGAATGAGTGAGAGACAGATACACCCACATACACAGAGTGACAGAGAGAGAGGAAGGGAGGGGAGAGAGACAGAGGGAGAGACACAGACAGACAGACACACACACACACACACAGAGTGAGTGAGAGACAGACAGACACACACACACACAGAGTGACAGAGATGGGGGAAGGAGGAGAGAGAGACAGAGATACAGAGAGAGAGACCGACAGATAGACACCCAGAGAAAATGACAGAGGGAGACAGAGGGAGGGAGAGAGAGACAAAGAGCCAGAGAGAGAGAGAGAAAGAAAAAGAAAAAAAGAAAGAAAGTGGGAGAGAGAGATGAAAGAAAGAAAGAAAAAGAACTTATGACCACAATTGAGCCCAAAATTTTGGTTGCTATGCAAGAGCTTCGTTAAGTGAGTTTCACCACATTTTCCAAGTTAGCTATGCCCACCTGGTCACATGACTGCCAAGCCACTCCCACCAGGTCACATGGCTGGCAAGCCACTCCCACCAGGTCACATGGCTGGCAAGCCACTCCCACAAAGGAGGCCACACCCACAGAGTAGGTTCCAAAAAAATTTGAAACCCACCACTGGTCCACAGGTTGGAACACTCCCTGCTGTACCAGATTGTCTAGTTCTGCATCAATTTTTGGTTTCAATGCAAAGGGACCCCTGTGCGGTTTTAGTCGAATTGGAGTTACTGCTGGATCGAGGTTGAGTGAAATGGGTGCCCCTTTGTATTGTCCCAGCTCAGCGCTGAATACGTCAGCGTATTGTTGGCATACCACTTCTAGATCAGCTATTTGGGTTTGATGAATGCCTGTTACCCTGATGCCTAGGGCCTCAAATCAGTCCAGTCCTATGAGGCTGGTGCGTGGCCCCTCTACGACCACTAGGCTCAGGTGCCCTCGAACTCTCTAAATTGTACTCTAATGGTAGCTTTGCCCCTTACAGGAACACGGTGACTCTTTTTCACAGTTAAAAGTTAGGGTCATCTAAAGGTTCGTTTCACTTTAGTACAGTTAACACAACTATATACATTCAATACATAATAACTAAAATCCTCTCTTACTGAGACATTGCTTTCTTGATAATGTCGCTGCTGAGGAAATTATATTACAAGTTGCAGACAAATCTTTAGGAGCTCTGAAGGCCTGCAGCAAGATAAACAACAGACCCTTTCTTGCAGAAGGAACAAGGGACACTGATGCAACCATGCCCCTGAAATAATCTTGTCATTCCCCCTAATGGTAGGGCCAGCACTATAAACTCATTAAGACATTTCAAAGTCATACTCATACAATTTTTGACATATACATAAGGTGCATCTTATACTCTGAAAAATATGGTAGTTAATGTTCACAATTTAAGCTGTACTTCTTGCAAAAAAAAAATCAAAACATGAGAAGAATCTCCTGGACCCAATCAAAAGCCCACCATGTCCAACATGCTTTTTTCATACTGGTGAACCAGATACCTCTGGGAAGCACAGAAATAAGAGCTTTCAAGGGGGTTCTTCTTTTGAATTAACACTTTCATGTTACACAAAGAATTAGGGGCATACCATTTTCAGAGTTGTATTTTGGAGGGTAAATGGAAGGAAAAATCACTACAAATAACAGCAGTGAGCTCCTGAACAAAAGTTGGGATATAAAACTGTTGTTGTCCAGAGAAGGAGGAGCCAACATCGCGATGAAACGTGCGGTCTCAACTGTCCGAGACCACCGTTGATACTTTTACTGCTGCACGGTCCATATGGACCTAAACCATCCCATAGAGATGGTGAACAGGGAGACAAATCCTTGCTGGTCTCCAAGCCGGCGGTAAACAGACAGCCCCAGGCTGACGGAGACGGAGATGGCTCCAGAAAGAAGGAAGTGAAAGTGAGTCCATCTGGTGAGGTTTTTTCTTTGAGAATGACTGCCCAAAGAATTTTTTTAAAAAGATAAATTAGTCCCTTAAGTAAAAGAATAAAGCAGAGAAATTTATCTTTATTGGACTGCCTTAGAAAGTTTTTTTCCCTTTTCTTTGTAACTATGTTTTGTGGATTGAAGTGATTGTAACGTTTCCTGTTTCTCCTCTTAAGTGAAGAAATTGATTTTTTTTTTCTCCTATTCTTTGCTACCTTATTTTTTGGCTTGAACTAAAACCTTTTTTTATTCTAACAATTCTTCCTACTATCTCTTATTAAATTCCATTAAAAACATTTAAAGACTTTTGTTTTCCATAAGTTTGAGACAAATAGAAGAAAGTCGAATCTGCCACTCAGAAGTCAGAATTTGGTTTTGGTTTTTTTGGGAAACAATGTATCCTTTGTTCTCTCTTCTTGGATTTCACTGACTTTGTAACTGAAGGGTTTGCAACTTGTTTATAGAAACTGATAAAGAGCCAAGGGCACAGATTGTTTTCACAGGTGCCTTTGTGAAATATCTTGTCAAGGGAAGGAAAAGAAAAGAAAAAGACAGATCCCTTCCTTTTTGAAGAGTATAAAAGAACTTGTGCTTAAGTCAACTTAAAATAAATATATTTATATACATAAAAGAGACTTTGAAGGCTAGAGTGGCAGTGGATATTAGACTCTTTTTTTCTTTTTTTTCCTGTTTTTTTTTCTTGGAAACATGTATCAATATGCAGATGAGGAAACCTTAAGTTTTCAAGATATTTTGGCTGGAATTCAAAATATATTGGAAGGATTTGAGAGATTTGAGAGGAAGTTGGATAGACTATTGTTTCCCACAACAAAAGATGATGGGGTTGGAGTCCCAAAAATTAAAGAAGAGAATGAAGATATAGAAGATAAAGATAAGATAACAGATGAACTTACTAATGGAGCAAACATGGGTGAAAGTGGAAAGAAGGGAATATGGAAAAGCGAATTTGACAATCTGGAGCTCTATCCCCCTTTCAAGATATAGGAGAAAAAAAAGGCTGATGATGATGGAGATAAGAAGAGAAACCGTTTCAGAAATACATCTGATAACCAAAGATATGCTAATTTCAATACCAGTTCAAGGGCAACGAGATTACCTGAGAGATCTTTTAAGCAATAAAGTGTGGAGAGAAGTTTATAAAAACCTTATAAAGGAGCTAATAAGAGAATTGACACAACAGCTGGCAAAAGAGATAAGACTGTTTTGTTACTGGAAAGATACAGGTTGATAATGAATGCTGATGATAAAAAAATTAGTTAATTTTTGGTGATTAACAAGTAGGAACTTTAGTACTTTGTAGATTCTTTTAGATTGTTCTTAAATGTTTGCTCATTAACAACTAATTCATTATGATAATAATAATGAAATAATAATCTCAACTAGTAAAAGCAACTTGGATATAAAGTGTAAATTGGGATCTGGGAAAAAGACATAAATTTTATTAACAAAATTTTGTTTAGATTTTGTTATAAAGATGTAATCTTTTTGGGGCCTGATGAGAGGAGATGTGATATAAATAGTAAATAATTTTTAGCTAACCACAATAATTGTCACTGCGTTAAATTGTTTGCTAGCCTGAACTGACGAATTGAAACTAAATAGTTAAACTGAAAGAGTTACTGCGCAGGTCATAAGGTCTTATCTGACAATGATGTACTGCGCATGCTTATCTTTTTTTATTACTTCACATTCCAGACTCTTCTCTTCCCTTTTTGATCTTTGTCCGTCTGCCAGGAAAGCTGGTAGACAAATTGCTTTTTTTCAAAATGTAACAATTAGTTAGTTTTTGTTTTATTTCTATTTCTTATTTTTGTATTAAAGTTTGTTTTTTTTAATTAGAATATGTTCTCCGGGATTTCTTTATTTCTTTTCTTCGCACCTTAAAGAATATGCCTGTTTGGAAACGCCGCGGTCTAAGCCTCGTCTAGTTCAGGGTGAAATAATTCTTCCCCTGACAATAATAACAATGAAATGTTAATGGATAATGTTCAATGATATCTACATGTGTTGGTATTGGTAGAAGCAATTAGATACAAGCGCTAAATAGTGAGTTGAGGGAAAAAAAGGGGGGGGGAAATGCTTAGATATTTTATTAATTGAGTTCTTTTTCAGAATATGTTATAAAGGTGTAATGTTATTGGAGGTTTATTGAAATTGCTAATGAATGCCAGTAGATGATTGTGTGTTGAAATACAAATGATTTCAGATAAAAGCACGTTTAAATAATTTTAGTTAAATGAGAATGGTGGTACATTGATAGTAAAATACATAAAGATTTTTGATTTAAAATGTACAATTCAATATGAATGAAGTATAAGTAATGATTGTGGTAGAAACTCACGAAATCCATTTGTAACCAATCGACACGCTTTCTACAAGATGTAATGAAGGATGATTCTTTTTTTTGTGTGTTTTTGTTTAATTAAAACAATTAAAAAAATAAAAAAAACCTGTTGTGGTCGAGCAGCGGCCAGCTGAGTTGTTGGTGGACTCTGACAGCTCAGACCATTATGAGACTGCTCTGGAGGATGAGGAAGACTCTGGAGGGTGTTTGGAGTCAGAGCAGGAACTAGAGAAGCCTGTTGACCACCAGGTGGCATCTGAGTCAGGGAGCAGTGAGGAGGAACAGAGGGAGGTTGTACCTGATGTGCGTAGACGTCATATTGATCGGAGACAGGAACAGCTGTGGAGAAGACATCATAGAAAGAAGTAGGGACAGCTGGTTAAGGGTGTGGCCCCTCCCAAAGAGTTTATAAGTGGAGCGAAGGGAGGGGGATCTTTGCAGGAGACAACAGTCCATATTCAAGCCATTGCGAAAGCCTTCTATAAATGTTATCTTGTGTTTGCGAAGAGAACTTTCTAGGCTCCCAGCCAAGGGGTGGCTTTATCTGTGCAATTTAGTCGTGGCAAACAGCCAAGCCTGGGTCTGCATATTCCTTGTATTCATGGGACAGAACATAAAACTAATAAATGTTTCATGCTACAGTATTTCAGTTGCACAGATTGTTAGATATTAGCATAAACCGTTGTAAGTCTCCACTCAGGTCCGCCACTAGGGCGGGAACAAGGGGGTGTTGTGATTGGACGGGAGGTGTACCCGATCCCTATAAAAGGGGAGCTACTCGACCCCAAGCCAAGCTGGATGACTACTACTACTACTACTAAATAAAGAGCTGTTGTTGTCACTATCGTCTGGAGTCTGTTCTCTCGTTGCCCGAATCTAACATTGGCGACGAGGATGGGATCGAGAGACAGATAGGACGAAGAAGCTACCTCCAGAATCCACGGATCCGATCCAGCCCCAGAATTCGGCAGACCTTCCGGCAGCCATCTCAGCGCGGCAAATTCGAACGCAAACAAGATGTCGATGCACGCTCTTCCAACTCCATACGACCCAATCGCCGAGCATTGGGAATCCTACATGCTGAGATTCGAGTGTTTCCTCGAGGCAAACGATCTCACGGGAGTACCGGACTCCCGGAAAAAGAATATGTTCCTGAGCTACTGCGGTCGAGAGGTTTTCAAGACGGCCAGGGATCTTTCGGAGCCAACCCCCATCCAGGCGGTAACATGGACGGCGCTGCAACAGACGTTGCTAACACATTACACGCCAAAACCTTCCCGCCACGTTTGCCGCCAAGGATTCAACACGAGGAACCAGAAGGCGGGAGAATCCATCAACCAGTACGTTGCAGCTCTTCGGAAAGCAGCCACGCATTGCGGGTTCAGGGATCTGGACGAACAAATCCTGGATCGCTTTATATGCGGGTTAAAAGACATTTCGTTACAAAAACGATTGTTGGCTAAACCCAACCTAAGCCTGCAAATTGCGCTAGACGAGGCAAGAGCTTCTGAATCAGCGGACAAATCTTCCGAAACAATACAACGCGGGTACAGCGCGATCCAGCCTGGAGCCAGACAAGCCAGAGTGCATTATGAGGCCACCGATCAAGAGACCGAGGACAGCGAATACGAAGACAGTCATCGAATGCGGAGCAGTCACACAAGACCGGCGGGGAGACCCGAATTCCGTTTGCCACCCTGTGCAAGTTACGGAGGGAACCACCCCCGGTCTACCTGCCGTTTCAGAAACGTTGTTTGCTCGCATTGTGACAAACTTGGGCACATCGCACGAGTGTGCCGGAGCGAAGTCCCTGCCACACAATGGCAGCCTCCTATGTACCGCCGACAGAAGCCCAACCCAGGGGCTTGGCGAAAAAACAAAGGGTGCCCAGAGAGAGAACCGAGGGAGTCAGCCGAGAGAGAATATCCCCAAAGAGCTGAAAGGGCGTATTCACAGAGAGCCGAGAGAGAGTATCCCCTGGAAACTGAGAGAGAGTATCCCCAGAGAGAACCCATGAGAACCTATCTCACAACGATAGGTCAGGTCCGCACAAAGCGGCCTAAAAAGCTGAAACTCACTGTCCTCCTGGAGGACTCCCCTTGTGAGCTTGAAGTCGACACGGGATCATCCCTGACGATCATCTCGTGGTCAACCATGAAAAAGGCAATTCCGAGCCTTAAGAAGCGCCAACTGCGAACACCAAACATCCTGCTACGAGACTACCAGGGGAACAGGGTCCCCATCGTGGGTCAAGGCACGTTTCGGGTCCAGTTCAAAGACATCATAGCCCAGCTACCCGTGACCGTCGCCAGCGCACCTTTGCAGAGCCTCCTGGGACTGGATTGGTTCGAAGCCCTGGGGCTAGAAGTCACCAGAATCAACACCATGGAGAACAACAGCGCTGAGGAAATTTTTAAGGAGTTCGAGGATGTGTTCAGCCCCGGCCTTGGTAAGTATGTGGGAAAGCCAATATCATTCAATCTAGATCCAAAAGTGGCGCCAATCCGACTCAAACCTAGAAGAGTGCCTTTTGCACTCCGTCCCAAGATTAACAAAGAAATCGATAAGCTCGTAGAGCAAGGGATCCTTGAACCGGTGGATCACGCGCGCTGGGAAACCCCCATCGTGACCCCAGTTAAGCCAGACGGGTCAGTCCGCATCTGCGCGGACTATAAATGCACAATTAATGTCGCCCTACAACAGAGCACGTATCCTGTGCCCGTAGTCCAACACCTATTGCACTTGTTGGGGCCAGGAAAAATATTTGCGAAGTTAGACATGGCACAAGCGTATCAGCAGCTGCCTGTGGATAGCGCCACGGCGGAGGCCCAAATTATAGTGACGCACAGGGGTGCTTTTAAATGCAACCGGTTACAATTCGGCGTAAGCATCGCTCCAGGTCTGTTCCAAAGCGTCATGGAACGGCTTTTGCAGGGCATACCAGGAGTCGTCCCATATTTTGACGATATATTGGTGTCGGCTGCAAACGAGGAGCAACTATTAAAACGTGTTAGAACTGTTTTGGCCAGAATCAGAGAAAAGGGTCTCCGCCTTAAAAAGGAAAAATGCCAAATTAACGTGCCGAGCGTAGAATTCCTGGGGTATAGAATCGATGGACTGGGTATACACCCAACATCAAAGAAAATTAAGGCGATCCAGGACGCCCCCACACCACGAAATCAGACCGAGTTGCAGGCATTCCTCGGGCTTCTTAACTTCTACAGCGTTTTTCTAAGACAGAAAGCTACTGTCGCTGAGCCGTTACACCGACTCCTAGCCAAGAACGCGAAATGGACCTGGGGACGCTCCGAGGCGGCCGCCTTCGCCGCAGTCAAGCGTCTGCTCACGACCGACTCTCTACTCATCCAATACAGCCAAACCCTACCACTGGTATTGACCTGCGATGCATCACCTTTCGGCGTCGGCGCAGTACTCAGCCACAGAATGCCAAACGGTAACGAGGCACCCATCGCGTTCTACTCAAGGACTTTGTCATCGGCAGAACGAAACTACAGCCAAATGGACAGGGAAGCGTTAGCCGCTGTGGCTGGAGTCAAACGTTTCCACGAGTATCTCTACGGCTGCGATTTCGAACTTATCATAGACCACAAACCATTGCTGGGTCTTTTGGCGGGAAACCGCCCCACACCGGTCTCACTCTCCCCGCGCATGACCAGGTGGACTGTTTTCCTGGCTGCGTATTCCTACAAGTTGATACATCGACCGGGTTCCACATTAGGGCACGCAGACGCACTCAGCCGTTGCCCACTACCAGAACTGTTAACAGACCCCACTCCCGAAATACCGGTTCTCTTGATTGACTGTTTGGACTCAGGGCCAGTTTCTTCTGTGGACGTTGCCAGGTTTTCTGCTAAGGACAACGTAATCAGACAAGTACAAACTTGGGTATGGAGGGGGTGGCCCAAAGGGAATGTGGGACCCGAATTCAAACTGTTTTGGTCTAAGCGTGATGAACTGTCGGTTTTACAAGGTTGTTTATTGTGGGGGGACCGAGTTGTTGTACCGTACGCACTGCGGAGAAATGTATTAGAGGCTTTACATGTTGGGCATCCAGGGATCGTAAGGATGAAAGCGTTAGCTAGGAGTTACGTTTGGTGGCCAAACATGGACAAGGAGATAGAGGAATGGGTAGCCACTTGTGATCCGTGCCAAGAGTCCAGACCAGCCCCCCCTGAAGCGCCCGCTACGGAATGGGACAAACCAAAAGCACCCTGGTCGCGAATACACATTGATTTCGCAGGGCCAGTCCAAGGGCAAACGTTTCTAATAGTTGTGGATGCATACTCCAAATGGTTGGAAGTAGTCCTGATGACTTCAATCACGGCAGAGGCAGTCATCAAGGTACTACGGCGACTTTTCACCACTCACGGCCTGCCTGACCTCCTGGTTTCCGACAACGGGCCCCAATTCACGGCCATGCACTTCGAAACATACTTAGCGAGTCAGGGAATTCGGCATGCCCTCGTCGCGCCATTCCATCCGGCATCGAACGGACAGGCGGAGAGAATGGTGCGATCTGCAAAAGAGGCCCTCGCTAGGATGGGCCCAGGTGATTGGCAAACATGAATCGACCATTACTTACTAATCCAACATATTACCCCTAGTGCCACGACGGGAAGGAGCCCCGCTGAACTCCTCATGGGTCGCCGTTTACGGTCTCACCTGGACCGGCTTCACCCAAACTACTCTGCCACAATGCCCCCAGACTCCACAAGCAAAATTCGGAACTTTAGCATAGGGGATTCAGTATATGCCCACAACTATGCAGGGGGGACGCTGTGGATTCCGGCAAAGGTAATTGGTATCACGGGTCCTCGATCATACTTGTTGGAACTAGAGGACGGTAGAAACTGGAAGAGGCACATAGACCAACTCCGAGGTCGCCTAACGCACTCCAACCTACGGTCAGCAAATGAAGACTTCATTCCATCGGAAAGCCAGCCAACACAACAACCCGAATATCCGAGCACAGAGGACTACGGCACCACGGAGCCAGAGGTGGAACCTGAGATCAACGATAGAGCAGAACAGCCTCCGAGCGAGGGGAACCCACCATTCCCAGCCAGCGAAACAGAACAAGAGAAACACGCCGATCTCACGCCCGCTCCAACTCAACCCGAGCTTCGACGGTCCACCCGAGTAAGGCAGAAACCGGCATACTTACAGGACTTTGTCACTAACCGGAACACTCCATCTAAGAGGGGAGGGGTGTTAGATATTAGCATAAACAGTTGTAAGTCTCCACTCAGGTCCGCCACTAGGGCGGGAACAAGGGGGTGTTGTGATTGGACGGGAGGTGTACCCGATCCCTATAAAAGGGAAGCTACTCGACCCCAAGCCAAGCTGTATCACTACTACTACTACTACTAAATAAAGAGCTGTTGTTGTCACCATCGTCTGGAGTCTGTTCTCTCGTTGCCCGAATCTAACACAGATGTTCCTGTAAAGTGTCTGAATTTGAATCAAAGGTTTGTCTCTCGTGTGACTTCTAGCTTAGCTGACCTGATCCAAACTTTGCACTAAAGTCATAAACCTCAGATCTTGAACCACAAGGGTGCGATTCATATAACATATGCTAAGTAAAATCACATTCTGGTTTGGCAAGATGCACAAACCCAACATAGGCCCTGTTTGCTGCCCATGTTTAACTGGTTATATGGATGGGAACCGATGGTCACTATATATTACTGAAGAAGCTTCTTGGATGAGAAGTTAAATGTCTTGAAGGAAAAACAAAGCCCAGTTCCTTTTGAAAAGCACCTTTAGGATGGGTCTAGGATGTTTAGGCTCCCACCATTGGCCACACCAACTTTGCCTCCAGCCACCCACCTCAGCCCATTCACAGTCAGCTTTCCTCTTCTGTTGGACCTCCCCCGGTGATTCTCCCTAGCCAATGGGCCCCTGGCCCAGACACTGTTTGTGTTTCGCTCCACGGGACAAGAAGCCACCAGCCAATTGGGTAGCAGGCAGCAATGATGGCACTGGGAAGGGCAAAACAGGGGACTGTGAAGGGGATGCGATTGGTGACGGGTTACGGGAGAAAGCAAGATCTGTGGTGGGTAGACGGCAGGCAAATGTTTGCACTTGGCTGGTGATGCTGGGGCTGGCAGACAATGCTTACACACAGCTGCTGGTGGTGTGGGGGGGCAGGCAAATGTTGCTTGCGTGCAGCTGCTGTCAGTGCTGGGAGGCAGCAGGCAAGCAATGCTTGTGCATATCTTTTGGTGCGGGAGGGTTGGCAGGCAAAGGATGTGCATGGCTGCTGGCAGTGCAGGGGACAACAGGGCATTGGTGATAAGTGTGGCTGCTGGTGATAGGGGGGACAAACGGTGGTGGTGCGTGGTGGCAGGGCACCCAAACTGCCTGTTTGGTATTAGGCTGGCAGGATCAGGTGTGGGGTGGGAGAGCAGTAGCCAAATTGCCCATTCAGTGTTAGGCTGCAGTCCAGGTGCAGAGGCAAAGGCAATGGGGAGAGGTCAAATTGGGAAGCCCCTGCCTTCTGCTCCCTGCCCGTTGCCCATGGCAGCTTCCCATTTTCACCACACCCACCATTGCTTCCAGACCTGGACTCCGGCCTGATGCCTAACAGGCAATTTGGCTGCTCCCCTCCCCCTGCACCCGATCCTGCTGGCCTGATGCCAAATGGGTAGTTTGGCTGCCCTCCCACCGTGTGCCACCACCGTTCAACACCCCCCACACACACTGCCAGCAGCCACAGTTACCGCCAATGCCCTGCTGCCCCCTGAACTGCCAGCATCTGCATTCAAGCAGTGTTTGCCTGCCTCCCCCTCGCACCGCCAACAGCTACACTCAACCAGCGTTTGCCTGCCACCCCCCAGCACTGCCAGCAGCCACACACAAGCATTTGCCTGCCGCCCTCCACCACAGATCTTCCTCTCTCCTGTAACCTGTCACCAATTGCATCCCCCCTCACAGCCCCTTCAGTCGCCCTTCCCAGCGCCATTGTTGCTGCCTGTCACCCGATTGACTGGAGGCTTCTTGTCCCATGGAGGAAAACACCCAGGATAAACGGTGTCTGGGCGAATGTGCGATGAGTGGAGGGCCAGGGAGAATCGCCGGGGGAGGGCCAGCGGAGGAGGAAAGCTGGCTGTGAATGGGCTGAGGTGGATGGCTGGAGGCTAAGTGGGTGCAGCCAATGGTGGGAGCCTAAACGTCCCATTCTGTTTGGGACAACCATGACATGGATGACTGAGAATCTCCATAAACATATAGGATGGGGCAGAAAAATCCAGAATTAGAGGGAGTTTAACTTTGTTTAACACAGACCAGGCATTGTAAACCTGAGTTGGCTAGGCCAGCCAATTATTTTATTCGCTTATCTATTTATACCCCACTGTGGAAAACCGGGGCTCAATCTTCCCGGTTGGGCCAGAGGCCTTCTCCGGGGGGCGATTTCATGAGATGGAGAGTGAAGACACCACACAAGGTTCCTCGGGATGAGATCGCACCCAGAGTTGCCTCTGGGGACCTCTTTTATTGGTAAACAATGAAGGGCGGAGTAAAGGGTACATACATAGGTTTATCACTACCATATTAGGTCATGATTACATTTGGCTGCTCATCCTGGCATTGTATTGATGAGATCCTTTTGTCTCCTTTGTTTTCCTCCTAAAGTGGTTCAGCCTCCTTCCAGAGGCCTGCACGTAGTGGAAAATTACCAGAGATAGTTCTTCTGAGCACATGTTCTTTTGTTTAGTCCTTAATGGTGGATCAGATACTACTGCAACATCTCCTCTGTTTTTTGTTTTAAAAGGCAGAATATTTAGACTTGTTGCTGAAAGGTGGGACATGTTGAAATGGTCTCCTCATCACTACTGAAGGTGATGGGAGGTTTTTTAATGGTGATGATATCATTGTCTATTTCTTCCTCGCTGCCTTTGAAAGCATCCGGGAGCTCGGTTTGGACAGATTCTTCCTGAGGTATCAAAGAATATCCCTTGTTGTGCCATACTGCGTTTACCTGAGCGACAGCACGCTTTTCAGCAATCAGTGATAGACTATTGGAAATAGTTTTTACAAAAATTGGCAAGACACAAGGCAATACAATACATCCTAAAGCAATCATACCAATGAGCGCAACAATGGCCTGAAGGCCAGGCAATTTGGGGAACCATGAACCAAACATATCTCTGAAATCTAACCCAGACCATGTCTGGATGGGAACATGGGCAATTCTTACCATATCCGATGTTATTTGTTCAATTATTTTCCACTGTTGTCTATCTGGATGCAACAATTGGATAGATTAAACTTTCCACATACTCCCCCTTCTTTGGCTAATAAATAGTCTAAGGCAAGACGATTCTGCATAATGTATGTGCGGGAAAGAGCACTTTCTTTGGCGAGTTGTTTTAAAGCAAGAGCTGTTTTGTTGGTAATGATTTCTACCACTGCTTGGAGTCTTATGATGCGATTAAGCATATAAATGGGTGTGCGATAGCCCCAAGTGCCATCTTGGGCCCATGCAGCAGGGTCATAATAATTGATAATGAGCTCGGGGGGCCAATCATTATCTTTTCAGTGACATCAATACCAAGACCAAATCCATAATAATGGGTTGAAGGGGAGTGCGTGGTAGGGGCTGATAAACAAACAGTGTTACAGTGGCCGGTGGAACACGTGGTGGCAGCCAGGCCTAAGGTAAAGTTAAAACCCTCAGGGCCAGATTGGATGGTTCCAATCGGGCCTGTGTACCAATAGTTATAAGCCTCTTGAAGACTAGCGTGCCCAGTGGATTGCACCTTGCGAAGAGTAAAAAGATATTTTTGTACAGTTAAGTATGATTGCTCCCATGAAAAGGAGCCACAGGTGACCCCCATAGCCCCATCACCCTGCCCCTTAGTTATGGCTGTGCAAGCGTCAAAACAAACAGAAACTGAGCCCTTTTGGTTATTTGAGGGGCAATTCCGGGAGGTATTGTGAGCAATATACCCTGATCGTTGTTGGGCAAGCGAAAAGAGAGTTGAGAGTACTTGAAATTTGGCATTTGGATGCCAACTACCCCCTTTATACCCGTATATGTGAATAGAAGCATAAACAGGGCCCAGGGCGTGCGGGTGATAACACTGAGTTCCTGATGAAGTGGTGCAGCGGGCATAAACAGCGTTGTTTCGGGTGCAAGAGTCTAGGTCTTTTGTACAGTCTGGCTTCAGTGTGTGGTAGATTAATGTCTGACGAGTGCGAGTGCCTGATTTTGTGGTCTGGATGCATTCCGCACAATCCTGAGAAAGGGTGGTTGCTCGCTTTCGTCTTGGCAGGTGAGAAACTTTAAGAAAAGCGTCAAGTGAAGAAATGACTTGGCGAGTGGGAAGGCAGGTACGAAGAAGCTGGCACCGATAAACACCAGAGTCTGAGAGTTGGGCGTGATGAAAGGTCAGCGTGGATGAGGTAGGGTTGACACGAGAGGTAATTGTGATGGTAGAAGAGTTGGACAGCTGATGTTCCTCCTTGCCTTTCCGGGCCCACATTAAAATCATTGGTCCAGGGTCATTCATGGTAAGGATGCAGGTGAGAGACGTGGTCCCATTAACTGGGGCGGTGGCAATCCGCGGCATCAACATCAGTGGAGGTGGTGGTTGGTTGATCATGGCGGCCGACACATTTTGATTGTGTTTTGCAGTCCAGATTGCCATCAGGGCGAGGATCATAAGCAATTAATCCCCAATAAAAGATAGTCTTATAGTTTGAACCAATGAAGTGTTGAATTACTGCAGACAAGATTCAAACAGGATCCAAACATGTAGAAAGCAAATGTTTCATGTACAGTTCAGATCAGTGTGTGTGATGTTAGTTGCACCCATAGATTTTTACTTCAGTCACTGTTCAAATGAGTTTTTGGGTGAGATGACAGAACAAGTAAACATAAACAAATGATGACTAGGGAATTGGCAAAAATGGCAGCGCATTAGTTCCACGTGTCGTTGTTTCAGCACTGCTTTGGTGGTTTTTGGTTTTTCACATCACTGGACAGCTGTTTTGGCAAGATCGTATTGGCCACTGTGCTGTCTGTAAAGTCATCTTGGTCATCTCTGGAACTGGATTTGGGAACTGGTACAACAATATTTTTGGCTGGACAAGCATCACATGCTAGAATCCACAAAGATATGTAGAAGCAAGCACAGCATGTCCTCGTCCCCCTTGCGGGGGAGGCAAACAAACCTTTTAAATCTATGATGTTACCTATGCCAAATTAGCCAAATTGGGGTACACCAAATTGTTAGGTACCCAAAATCCCTCCTTTTTTATTTGTTTGAGAAAACAGTCCTTAAAGGACCAATTAACACGTTCCACAATGGCTTAATCTGTGGAATTGTAAAGGAAAAAAACCCCCCAAAATTAAAACAATGTTCCAATTAGTACAAGATTACAAAAAGGCCAATGAAAAATAGGCCAGGCCATTATCAGTCTTTAAAAAGAAAAGTTTGCCCAAGGCAGTAAAGGCTGAAAAAAGGTGAGAAAAAAAACATGAGTAGCTGTTTCTTCTCAATAAAATGTGGCCAAAAAAAAAAATAGATAAATGAATTGACTTCTAAGGAGCCAAAAAAGAAACATAGGTGACATCCATTTGCCATAGTGATTAAAGGCCAAATCATGGGGATTAACTTCCGTGTCCCCAAAGGGGGATGCCCCAAAACACTGGGGGCAAGATGAAACAATTTGCTTGACCTGGTTGAGTGGCTTATGGCAAAATTGTGCCAGTCCCCAGGCATTTTGATGAAAAAATTATCAAAAAAAATCTGAAGAAAAAACGTAGTTAAAAAAAATACCTAGAAAATTAAAAATAAGTTGACACACATAATGAAAGTCAGAAATGTAGTTAAAAGTTTGTTAAAAAAGATGTGAAAAGTTAAAGTAGCAACAGACAATTTTTAGTGTTGCAAGAACAACGGTATTGCGAGGTAGGAAAAGAAGTCCTTAAACACGCAAGCCAAAGAACTTCAGGCAAATGAGATGAAATACAGATCACATAGTCAGTTAAAGCACACTGAAGAAAGAAGGTATTCTGAAAACAAAATTAAAAATCAGATTTTGGAATAGGAAAAATAATATTAATTAAATCGGTCTAATTTCTACAACAAACCCAAGGTCATTACTCCAACAACTGCCTAAAAATAATAATAATGGCAAAACATTGTAAAAACAGAGTCTTTTTTGTCTTAAAAAACATCAAAAGAATTAGCTGACAAGTTAGCAATCCACAAATGGAATGCTTAAAATCTCATTAATCTTTTCAACTGTGGCAAGGGCACGAAAAAGAAAAAAATAAATCAAATAAAAAACTTTAAGTAGCGGCAGACACAGACGGACGAACCCAAATAAAGGTTCCCCAATAGCTGCCATAAATTAATTAGCAAAATACCTCCGTGTACATTTAAACAAAGACATTTGGAGCAAAAAAGATTGTAACATTTCATGCAGTTATGCTTTTTTTCTCTGGAACAATCTGCAATACAATACAATACAATACAATAGTAGAGCTGGAAGGGACCCTGGAGGTCCTCTAGTCCAACCCCCCTGCCTAGGCAGGAAACCCTATACCATTTCAGACAAATAACCATTCAACATCCTTTCAAAGACCTCCAGTGTTGGGCCATTCACAACCCCTGGAGGCAAGCCGTTCCATTGACCAACTGCTCTTAGAGGCATTCACAGGTATCACTGGGGCGTTTCATACACACACTCATGGTAAAAATGAGCAGACACTCATTCTCCCAGCTTTTCCTGCTTCCCTCCAAAGAATGACCCAGAAGGAAGAGTGGGGGGGGGGAGGGGGAAATTCACACAGGCAATCACGTGGATCTCTGGATCCATTCACTTATCACTCCCTGGGGCATGGGGGACACATACATTCATACTGCAATCAGACCTTCATGCTTGCTCATGCCAAACAATCATAGGTATTTCAGGAAGCCTTTTTTTTTTTTTTCACAAGCCACCAAGCTTCATTTTCTTTTATTAGAGGATCTCACCCTCCCTTCAGGTTTGGAAATGATAACACACATGCATACATGTTCTATTTCCTTAAGCACTAGATTGTTAATACCTGTCTCTGCCCTGGGGTGTTCGTTTCTAATTTGGACCTGCCAGCTGTGCTGGCTAATTTTTAAAGATCCAAATTCTATCTTGATATCCCAGCACGCGCTGGCATTTTTAAATATCAAGATGTATAGAAACAATGTACAGAGATGTTTGTCCACACATTGTTTGCATTCAGCCAGGGTTCTAGGTTGGCGCTCCCAGCACACGCTGGCATATTTTTAAAGATCCAAACCCTATCTTGATCTCCCAGCAATTTCTGGCATAGTTTTAAAGACCAAGATGTATGGAGACTTTCATTAACACATCGTTTGCATCTGGGTGGGGCCCTTGATTCATTAGATGGTGGCCAGAAATCAGCAAATTTGTTGACAAAATCTAAATCAAAACTGCCTTCTGGAGGCCAGGTTTTTACTTTAGGACTAATAGAGTAGGTTGGTCAGAAAAATGTGCAGAGGGTTTTTACTCAGGTTGAAGGCAAACCTTTAGTAGGAATTTCCTTCATTTCATACATGCACACACAAGGCAACACTCTCCTCCTCCCCCCAAAAGGGAAAAAAAAACTATACTCACCTGAAGAGTACAATCTTCTAGGGCTGAAACACATGAGAACAAGGTTCCCTCCCCCACAGAAAAGGCATTGTTGGAGGATTAGAGGTAAGGGAGGGGCGTGGGGGGGATAGATAGCTTGCAGGCAGAGTTTGAAAAATAAAACCATTAGTTACTAAGCAGATAAACAGATAAACATTATGGGGATATCACAGATGAGAAATGGAGTCTGGATTCACATGCTTCAGGAGAGAAACGAACAGGTAAAATCATTTAGACACACAATAAATGCAAGGATGAAACTTTTCTTGCAAAGCAGGGTAAGGGAGGATAGAAAAAAAGCAATCCTTTAAACTAATTACTTCATGATCTTGTGGAATCAACTTAGGTGGAGAGACAGAAAACATATGTTTATTCCCCTCCTCTTGCTCATTGTTCCTCCAACCGTGGAGGAGAAGAAAAATTAACCTCTCCGTGAGACCAATTGAAGATAATTTTGGAGAAAGAATTTTTAATTCCTTCTTTTTTAATTGGGGAAGATTTTTTACCCCCTTGAGAAGCTATTTTTATAGAAGATTCGGTTAATTCCCTCAGCTCTTGCAAACGTCCAAATTGCTGCTGAGAGAATTTTCTACCCATAACTTATGAAATAACCAAGTCGTGTTTCAGACAGGTCGAATGCGCAGGCCTCTTCCAGGCGGGTAAGCATGGGCAGTCCGAGACGTATTCTGCAGAATCACGTCGGGGTCACCAGTTGTGGAAAACCGGGGCTCAATCTTCCCGGTTGGGCCAGAGGCCTTCTCCGGGGGGCGATTTCATGAGATGGAGAGTGAAGACACCACACAAGGTTCCTCGGGATGAGATCGCACCCAGAGTTGCCTCTGGGGACCTCTTTTATTGGTAAACAATGAAGGGCGGAGTAAAGGGTACATACATAGGTTTATCACTACCATATTAGGTCATGATTACATTTGGCTGCTCATCCTGGCATTGTATTGATGAGATCCTTTTGTCTCCTTTGTTTTCCTCCTAAAGTGGTTCAGCCTCCTTCCAGAGGCCTGCACGTAGTGGAAAATTACCAGAGATAGTTCTTCTGAGCACATGTTCTTTTGTTTAGTCCTTAATGGTGGATCAGATACTACTGCAACATCCCACCTTTATTATTTTTATAAATATCTCTAATACTCCTTCTTCCTATTTTCCCCCACAACAACCACCTTGGGAGATAAGTTGGGTCGAGAGAGAGTGACTGGCCCAAAGTCACCCTGTCAGGTTTCATGCCTAAGGCAGGACTAGAACAGATAGTCTCCTGGTTTCTAGCCTGGTGCCTTAATCACTAGACCAAACTGGCTCTGGGGAAGTTTGGGATTAATCCTCAAATCTGGCTCCCAGCATAGAAATGAAGTCCTTAGCAAATATACAAAAATAGCCTTGCATTAGGAACTCAATCCTTGTTTAATATTTCACTCCTTTTCTTCCCAAGAGGTAGTAAATGCAGCTAAGCACAAGGGTTTTTGTTTGTGCTCTTCAAAAGAGAAGGGTTCTGTTTTGTTTTGTTTTCCCCCCCTTTCTCTCCCCTGCCAAAATAGTTCTCACAGGCACCTGCAAAAACAATTCATGCCCTTGGCTCTTTATCAGATTGTATAAACAAATTACAAACCCTTCAGCTACAAAGTCAGTGAAAACAAAGAGAGAAAAAATAAGAGATACATTGTTTCAAAAACTCCAGCTTCCGACTTCCGAGTGGCAATGTTGCTACTTTTCACTTTCACTATCTCAGGCTTAAATGGAACAAAGTTCTTTAATAAAATTTAATAACAAGTAATAGGAAGAATTTTTAAAAACAAAAAGGAAGGTTTTAGTCCAGAAATCAAAAAATAAAGTAACAAAGAGCAGAAGAAGAAAAAAGGTTGATCTGTTCACTTTAAGAGAAGAGACGAAAAATGTTATGAGCACTTCAATCCACAAAATATGGTTACAAAGAAAAAAAGCTTTCCAATGCAATCCAGTATTAATTAATTTCACAGCTTAATTCTTGCTTGAGGATCTAATTTGGCTTTAAAAAAAAAAAGGTTTCTTTGGGCAGTCTTTCCCAAAATAGAAAAAAAATCTCACCAGATGGACTCACTTTCTCTTTTCACTTCCTTCCTTCCGGAGCCGTCCCGACTTCATCAGCCTGGGGCTGCCTGTTTACTGCCGGCTTGAAGAACTTCCCTTTGGTCAATCAGGGACTTTGCGATGTCCCTGGACCAGCAAGGCTTTGTCTTCCTGGTCACTGGTCACGGGATGGTTTAGGTCCAGCTGGACTGTTCAGCGGCAAAAGTGTCAATGGCGGTCTCGGAGTGTCGAGACCGCACGTTGTGTCATCGCGACGTGGCTCCTCCTTCTCCCAACCTGCCACTTTTTAACAGTCCCAGAACCAGTGGTGGGTTTTAAAAATTTTTGGAAACTCTTCTGTAGGTGTGGCCTGCTTTGTGGGAGTGGCTTGCTGCCCATGTGACTGGGTGGGAGTGGCTTGCCGCCCATGTGACTGGGTGGGAGTGGCTTGCTGCCCATGTGACTGGGTGGGAGTGGCTTGCTGCCCATGTGACCAGGTGGGAGTGGCCAAGACAATGTCACTGAATTATTTGCCCAATGGATAAACTACAATAAGATTAAAATAAGTACACAAAACAATAAAAGAGCTACTTACAGAAGGAAGATGACTGTCCTTGCCAGTCTTCAGTATCACTGACTCCAATGAATGGCCTGCACAAAGAAGAGACACAGAAATGAACTCTTCCATTGCATGCACTGCATTAGGATGAAGCAAGCACACAAAACAATAAAGACAGCTACTTACAGAGCGAAGATTACTGCCTTGCTGGGTCTTCTGCACACCACCACCTTGCTCCAATAACCTGCACAAAGAAGAGACACAGAAAGGAGGACTTTAATCGCATGCACTGCATTAGGATGAAACAAGCACACAAAATAATAGAAAAGGAAGATTACTGTCCTTTTCTCCATCTTCTGAACCACCACCTCACCACCTTGCTCCAATAACCTGCACAAATAAGAGACACAGAAAGGAGGACTTTAATCGCATGCACTGCATTAGGATGAAACAAGCACACAAAACAATAAACAATTTAAAAAAAGATTCCACACACAATAATGTAAAATGAAACCATTAAAAATATTCCATACACAATAAATTACAATGAAACCATTAAAAATATTCCATACACAATACATTACAACAAAACCATTAAAAATATTCTATACACAACAATTTTAAATGTATTGAGTATAGAATATTTTTAAAGGGTTTATTTCAATTTATTGTTGATAGAATATTTTTTTAAACTAGTCTAAGACAATTTTAAAAAGATTATACAAACAATAAATTGAAATAAACCATTTTAAAAAATTCTATACTCAATACTTTTAAATAAAACAATTTAAAAAATTGTTCAGGCCTTCCCTTGCAAAAGCCGCGAGCTGGCATAAGCTTGCCTCTCCCCCCCCACCGCCACCGCCGCCACAGCCCACCTCCTTTCGGCCACGCGGCATACGCCAGCTCGCAGCTGGTGTAAGCTAGCCTCCCGCCGCCCCCGCTTCCCCTCCTCGCACTTAGTTGCTTACCTGAGGGAAGCAGCAAGCTGCTGGAAGGTGAAACAAAACGAAATGAAGTGAGGACCCGCCGTGCTTTTAGAAGTGGGCGGGTCAACTCCAGCCCACTCACTGATTGGCTGGACTCCAGCCAATCAGTGATCAGCGGCCTGGGCTAGTTTAGTGCAGACGGGCGAGGGAGCAAGCGAGCTGCGACGGAACGGGAAGGGCGAGCAAGCAACAGGGCCAGGGCAGGCATTCCGGAACTTACTTCCGGGTCCACTGATGGAACCTACTTCTGGGTCCACTGGTTGAACCTCTTCTAACCGGTTTGGTAGATTTGACGAACCGGCTCTACCGAACTGGTGCGAACTGGTAGGAACCCACCTCTGCCCAGAACCCTTTCTAACAAACTGCTGAACATCAGCCAGGCAGAAAGTATAGTTAAATGGAAATGTAAGCCTTATAAAAGATCAACCTCATTTAAAAAAAAAAATCAGGCCTTTAAAAAAAAAAGGCGGGAGCAAATCTTAAGTTTGGCCAGGTGTGTAGTGTGGTTTTACCCATGGGGCATCAGAACCTGATCCACTATGGATTTGCTCTGTCCCAACATATTCAACATGGTTGTGACCACTAAGTGTTGTCCACCTAAACAACAATGCAAACTTTCCAGTGCTAACAAAGTGTTACTGTTCAGCTTGGTCTGCCCAACACTACAGTAGGGGTATGCAAAAGGTTCCAGGTTTAACCATTTTGAATGCAAAATGGCTATATCTGTAAGCTTAGCCTGGTTACTGAATTCACCCATTTTAAAAATTACATAAAGATAATACTGTCAGGGGAAGATTTCACCCTGAACTAAACGAGGCTTAGACCGCGGCGTTTTCAAACAGGCATATTCTTTAAGGTGCGAAGAAAAGAAATAAAACATTCTGGAGAAACATATTCTAATTAGAAACAAACTTTAATACAAAAATAATAAATGGAAATAAAACAAAAACTAACTAATTGTTACATTTTGGAAAAAGCAATCCTGTCTCCCAGTTTCCTGGAAGACGGACAAAGATCAAAAGGAAAGCTCTGGAATGTGTGAAGAGCAGGCGCAGTACATCATTGTCAGATAAGACCTTATGACCTGCGCAGTAACTCCTTCAGTTTAACTATTTAGTTTCAATTCAGTCAGTTCAGGCTAGCAAACAATTTAACGCAGTGACACCCCTTCTTTTGCTAGTTGGGCTGACGTCATCAAATCATCAATTAAGGCACATCTTCTTTCGCAGATACTCGTGTTGTGCTGCTGGAAGTGGTTTGTTGAGCATATCTGCAATCTGATCATGTGTAGAAACATATTGCAATTTAACAAAACCTTGCTTAACTAATTGCTTTGTGTTTTGATAACGAATGTCAATGTGTCTGGACCTAGAACCTGTGAAATGTGACTCAGAAATATAAACCACAGATACATTATCTTCCATCACGGTGATTGGTCGAATCGGACGTGTCCAGATATCTGTGATCAAAGCATTCTAACCACGTTAGAGAATTACAAGCATCTGAAACACAAGCATATTCAGCTTCAGTAGATGAACATGAAACAAAACTCTGTTTTCTCACTTGCCAGTAAACAGGACATCCATTCAGGAACATCATGTAACCAGAAGTGCTTTTGCGTGATTTCTTATCGCTTGCCCAGTCAGCATCAGCATAGCAAATTAACTGTGGATGATCAGTGTGTGTTGGTTCTAGCAATAACTTCATGTGTTTAGTGTGTTTCAGGTATTTCAACAACTTCTTAATGCATGCCCAATGAAATTGTGTTGCCTTACCTACGTGTCGTGATAAAAGATTAACACTAAGTGCAATGTCAGGTCTGGTCCAACTACTTATGTATAATAGTGAACCAATGACTGAACGATAAAGTGTTTGGTCCTCAAACTCAGGACTTGGTTCATGTGTCAAGTTGTGAAAATCTGTTTGCATGGGTGTCTTTGTTGCGTTAGCATCTTTCATGTTGCAATGATGCAGAATGTGGTCAATTTTCTCTTCTTGTGAAAGACTAAACCCCTTCTGTGTCTTTTCAATTTGAACACCTAAATAAGTGCTAATGTGTCCTAAAGATTTCAGTGTGAAGTATCTCTGCAAACTTTTGGCAAAAATCTCACTCATTTTCTTATTTGGACCAATGTAAACAATGTCATCAACATAAACAAGAATTATCTCATATGCATTGTTAGATCTTTTTGTGAACACGCATTCATCAGTTTCGGACTTAATAAAGCCCATTGAATTTAGTTTGTCAGTAAGACATAAATACCACATTAAACCTGACTGTTTCAGACCATAAAGACTTTTGTTCAGGAACCAGGTATCCCCTTCTTGCTTTCGGAATCCTGGAGGGCTTCTTACGTAGATCTCTTCATCAAGGTCTGCATGTAGATAAGCTGTGTCCACATCAAATTGGAAAACTTCTAAACCAAGAATAGTTGCAGTGGTTAAAGCAATTTTTACACTTTCAGTTCTGACTGTTGGTGAGTAAGTGTTTGTGTAGTCCTCAGGATAACGTTGAGCGAAACCCTGAGCTACAAGTCTGGCTTTGTATAAAGACTCACCATTCGGTTTCTTCTTGATTCTGTAGACCCATCGAGTGCCAATGACTTTCTTGTTTGCTGGAGGTATTGCAGGTGTGAATACATTAAGCTTCTTTAAACTGTCCATTTCATCCTGCATTGCATCATACCATTTGTCTTGCTCTGAATCAGGAAGCTGTTTGATTTGTGTGAATGTCTCAGGAGGAAGAGTAACGTTGCAAATCAAAGGTAATGGTGTTTTTGTCAGTTGCCACGAATATCGTTGTGGAGGGATTCCTTTTGTGACCCTCTTGGAATGTCTCGGAACAACAGTCCAGTCTTCTTCTTCTTCTTCGTCCCCGTCCTCACGTTCGTCGCTAGCATCAGCATCCGCGGCTTGCGAAGACGGAACATCAGGTTGTGAAGAACTGGTAGAAGGAATATCTGCCTGTGAAAATTGGTCATCAGGCTGCGTGGCATCTTGAATATCATCTCTAGGAAGATAAACTCCAGGATCATTGGAATGAATCCTGGACCAGTCAATGTCTTCCTCAAAATTAGCAGATTGTGAAATGACAATCACATGTTTAGGATCAATAAATTTGCACCATTTTGAGTTATCATCAATACCCATAAATCTCAGTCTCTTTGCTACTGGACTTCCCTTTCTTCTTTGACTTAAGGGAGTGTTCACCATAGCGTATGAACCAAAAATGTGGAGGTTCTTGAGATCAGGCTTGCAGCCATACAGCATGTAGAAAGGAGTTTGATTGATTACACTGCTCCAAGTATGGTTGACAATGTAATTTGCATATTTGATTGCTTCACCCCAGTATATGCTACCGAGATTGGCATCTTCTAGAAGACAACGCATCATGGTTTGTAGAACTCCTTGTCTTCTTTCTACGACTCCGTTATGAGCCAGTGTATATGGAGCGGATGTCTGATGAAGAATTCCATTCTTACGCATCCAGTCCTGGAAACGCTGAGACATGAATTCTGCACCACGGTCACTCTGGATTCTGGCGATGCGAACTTGGTATTGTGTAGAAACAAAAGCTGCAAAGTCTTTAAAGATCTGAAAGGTCTCAGATTTCTCTCTCATAGGATATACAAATCCATATCTAGAATGATTATCTACTATTGTTAGAAAATATTTTCTACCACCAATTGTTGGTGGGAAAGGAGCCACTATGTCAGTGAGTACCAAATCAAAAATGCGTGTTGACAGGCGTGTAGCGTGTTTGGGAATCGCAGCTGCTTTGGATTTAGCTTTCCTGCAAACTGCACAATCCAAAAACACCTTACACCCCTTTAGATCCAAACCTTTTGCGAACTCCGGCATCTTTCTAAGAACACGGAAACTGGCATGCCCAATCTTCTGTGCCACTTGTGGATGCACCTGGAATGCAAAGGTTTACCAGTTAGTGAATTCTCAACATTAACAGTTTCATGAGGAACCTCAGGTTTGCTCTGAGCAACCTGCTTCTGTTTTCTCTGTTTGTTGGCTTTAGGAGCCTTTGGCATAGCAACGGGTTCTCTCTCTGAACCAACTCTCTCTGGGCCCGTGCTGTCCCTTTTTGGAGTTTGCATACTTGCCTGTGCTTGCTTTTTAGGCTTTGGCTTTAAGTAATAAACACCACCAATCAGCATGGTTTCAGCAACAATATCTCCATCTTTAACTATGTAACTTGCTTTTTCGAGGTGGTGAACCTGGAACTTTAAATCTCTAGACAAGTGACTTTGACTAAGCAAATTACTGGTTGCTGAAGGTATGTAATAAACATCAGGGATGTATGTATCGAGCTCTTCAATGTAAACAGTTCCTTTTCCCATGACCTTGCAAGTGTGGTTGGTGAAGGAGTACAGTTCTCGATACTCGGGCTCTGGCTCACCCATCTCTGTGAAAAGTTCCTTTCTGTGGGTAACGTGCACAGCTGCTCCACTATCTAAAGTCCACAAAAGACGTCTGTCGTACTTTGGATCAGGTTGTGGAACGTTGGTTATGGCCAATGTTGCGAGTGGAGCTTGTGGATCACGCCTTGGACCACGACGACCTTCTCTTCCGCCTCTACCTCTGCCTCTGGAGTCTGTTCCTCTGGGCTGGTATGTGACGGGAGCTGGAACTCGTTGGGGACAATCCCGGGTGTCATGTCCCACACGGTTGCAGGTGTAGCATTTTGGCATCCTTGGAGCGTAGTCTCTTCCTCGGAAGGGACGTCTAGCTGGAGCCTTTGATGCTGGGGGTCGTTGCAGATGTGGCGTAGCTAATTTGATAGCTTCTTCCTCCACTAAAAGTCTGCAAACGTGGTTAACTGTGCGTTGGGCAATAGGCACGTAGTTAATCTTTGCAACAGCATCTTTCCATTCATAATTCAATGAGTTAATGATGATGCTAATCATTTGGATATCATCGATTACATGGCCACTTCCTCTCAATTCACTTCTCATTCTTTTCAGTTTGGTCAAATGTCCACCAATTCGTTCACCTGGTTTCAACTTCGAACCATGGAACTCAGACATGAGCAAACATGAGGATTCAATTGAAACGGGCCTGTAGCAATCTTCCAAAATAGCCCAAATTTGTTGGGCTGTTGCATCAGGTGGAAAGGTAACCTGGAGTTCAGTTTCCATCGACATGAGCAAAGTGGTGGGTGCTCTGGTTTCTAGATCTCTCATTGCAGGAGTCCATGGCTGGGCAGGAGGATTAAAAACCATACAGTGTGTGCCTTCTCTGCGAAGCAAGAGTGCAATTTCACTGACCCAGGCTTTATAATTCTCTCCTGACTCCTTTAATTTTGACTCACCAGTCAAAGGAGTGACAGAAAATGCCTGCTGAGGGATATGCATTGGAACAACTTGCTGTGCAGGTTGAAAAGCTGGTTGTTGAACCAGGGGGTGCTGTAATTGCACCATTGGCCTTTGTGTGGCAACATTAAATTGACTTCCTTGCATTCGCCTTTGGCTTTGCCTTGTTCCATCTAGGGAGGATCCAACACCACCAGGGGGTGCTGAAGACTTAACCTTTGGAGGCAAAACTTGGGCATCTAGAAGACTTATAGATAAATCTTTCCAGCTTTGGTGCAATTGTTTTAATTTGTGCTCTAATAAATTTTCTCCACCAGCAGATGGCAGTGCAGCTTCACTTCTTGGCTGCATCAGGCCTTTATACCTTGCAGTAGTAGTAGAACAAAGGAGATCATGTGACCTCGGTGACGTGCACATATCTCTCTGTTCTGATTCACCTAAAGCAATTTCCTCTATGGGGTGTGTCTTAGGTTGTTTTGGAGAAGACAAGATGGCGTCCTCAGACATTTTGGGAGTGGGGGAACCCCTCCTACTTCTTTCCCATCTTTCATAATATTCTCTAGCTTCTTTTGCATATTTTTCAAAAAGCTCTATCTGGTCACGATAGCTTTTCATTTCTTCCCCAGTGCCTGAGAAGGATTCATAAGTTTCACTTTCTGCGTGGGGGTGTTTTTCCTCTGCCGGCATTTGCCGCAGAGGCTTTGGCCGGACATCAATTGTTTCATAATCTCCAAGAGTTTGGGAGTGAAGTTGCTCTGGCAACGTAGAAGGTTTTGGCTTTGCCCCCAATATGGTATAATCTCTTGGAGATATTTGGGAGCTTTCATAATGAGAAGGGGGAACTACTGACCTCGGTTCGTAGATCTCACCTCCTGTAGCCCCTTCCCCCACAGCTGGCTTGGCTGCTGGAGAAATCTGTTGCTTTTGAAGTAAGTTTGAAGAATCTTGCTTCTCTGTGTCTGAGGGAATCTCTGTATCAGAAGAAATGGATCCTTCCGAGCTCATTCCATTTTTGTCTTTTTCTTCTTTGGTATGGCTAGTTAGCCTGGCCGGTTATCTCTTAAAGATAGCTTGAAGAAAAACAGCCGTAAATTATAACCATCTCTCTGCTTCCATTAATTGTCAGGGGAAGATTTCACCCTGAACTAAACGAGGCTTAGACCGCGGCGTTTTCAAACAGGCATATTCTTTAAGGTGCGAAGAAAAGAAATAAAACATTCTGGAGAAACATATTCTAATTAGAAACAAACTTTAATACAAAAATAATAAATGGAAATAAAACAAAAACTAACTAATTGTTACATTTTGGAAAAAGCAATCCTGTCTCCCAGTTTCCTGGAAGACGGACAAAGATCAAAAGGAAAGCTCTGGAATGTGTGAAGAGCAGGCGCAGTACATCATTGTCAGATAAGACCTTATGACCTGCGCAGTAACTCTTTCAGTTTAACTATTTAGTTTCAATTCAGTCAGTTCAGGCTAGCAAACAATTTAACGCAGTGACAAATACATAGTAACCATGTGGCCTGGCAGCTAATTAAAAAATTAACCCAGTACAATTGGAGCTGCTGGTCAATTGAACCTGGTGAAGCAGAGTGTGCAGATAATGGGGTAAATAAATCAGCCTGGCATCAGCCCCTCAGCTTCCTAGTGTATTTAGTTGCAAATACGGTAAATAGCTGCATTATCCTTAGTTACTAAAGCATTTGGGGGATTCAGTTTATGAATCATTCACAGAACAAAGTAAGCCATAAAAACCTAGTAAAGGTCAATCCTAATTAAACTTCACATCTTGCATGAATAGGTCTATTAGGTCACTATTGGTCCTGGTTTAAATGCATGATGTTAACATAGTCGATGAATTAATGTCTATCATGAGGAAAGTATGATTAAACTGAGTGTAAATAAAGAAACAGCATGTGCATGTGCAGACATGTACACACAGACCTTTTTTGTTGGTTTATTTCTTTCAAACCCTTGCCAAATTCCAGGCAGTTATCAAAACTAAAAAGGCCCATGGCAGGGTTGTCCACAGGACACATAAAAATTAGCAGTACTTCAATTGCACCACCACAGACATCCCTTGACCTATAGAAAGGTGATTAGGGAGCAAGAAGATCACCATTAGTCTGTCTTCATTTTCAGTAGAGAATCAAACAACTTGGCATTTTCAAGGGGGTTAGATCCACAGCCTTAATGACCCAGCGACACCAGCAATAAACATCAGCTTGAACTGTCTCCTGCCTTCTTGGTTAGGCCTTAGTCCTCAGCTCCCAAGCTATGGCTTTCCTCCTCCTCCTAATTCCTCCGTTGCATTTCTCCCATTGTGGGTTCAAAAGGGAACAGATAATTATGTTATTATCTGGTGCAGCACAATAAAAGATGGGGATGGAACAGAGGTGGGTTTCAGCTGGTACGCTCCAGTACATGTGTACCAGTTTGAAGAATTTAGTGTGCCAGAAAGGTCCCTCCCCTGGCCTGCCCCCCACTCGATCCACCTGCCCACCCGGTCGCCACTCGCTCGCTCACCCCGCCCATCCACACCATGCTTGCCCCACCTGCCTACCCACCCGCCACTCACTGACTCACTGGCTGGACGATCGCCCCACCTCTGACAGCTCTTTATACCATGGCGCAGACAGCCCACTTACCTCGTTTCTTCCCATCGTCACTCGCTTGCTGATCCGATCCTCGCTGATTTGATCCTCCCTTGCCTGCCCTGCTGTTATTACTGCCTCCTCAGGTAAGTAAGCCTACGGCTGTGACTTCGCGAAGCACGTGGGGGGGGGGGGGCAGGGGCGGCGGGAAGCTATCTGCAGCACCCTGTGCTCTAGGCAAGGCCGGAGATTGGCTGCGGCCTTCGTTGCAGCCAATCCCCGCCCTAGCCTAGAGTGCAGGACCACTTGGTGCTCAGCCAACGACTTCGTGTAAGGGGGGCGGGGGCAGCGGGAAGCTAGCTGCAGCGCCCTGCGCTCTAGACAAGGTTGTAGATCGACTGCGGCCTGCAACAAAGGCTGCAGCCGGATCCCCGGCCTTGCCTAGAGTGCAGGACCGCATGGTGCTTGGCTGAGGCCTTTCTTGCCGCCCCCAACACCCCCGCCCCCATTCCCCAGCCTCGCCTGCCTGGCTAAGCCACCTCGGCTCCATGCCAGGCGGGCCTAGCTGATTAGGTTGTCCCTGTGTCCCTCCAGTCAAGCATACCTGCTGCCTGGTCGCCTGCCTGCTGCCTGCATCCATCACATCAAAGAGCAGCTGATTCTGCCTGCTGGTAAGTGACTCGGGTTTTTTTCATTATGCTTTTGATGTTTTTTAAAGGGATATTTTATTTATTGTTTATAGAAAATGTTTTTTTAATTGTTTTTAGGGATTTTTATTTATTGTTTATAGAATATGGTTTTTAAAAAAACATGTTTTAGGGAATGTTTTTTTTTATTTATTGTTTATAGAATATGTTTTTTAATTGTTTTTAGGGAATTTTTTAATTTATTGTTTATAGAATATGTTTTTAAAATTGTTTTTAGGGAATGGTTTTTTATTTATTGTTTATAGAATATGCTTTTTTAAAATTGCTTTTAGGGAATGGTTTTTTATTTATTGTTTATAGAATATGTTTTTTTAAATTATTTTGGGGGATTTTTTTTATTGACTGTTTTCAGAAAATGTTTATTACAAGAAATGCTACTACTTTTTGGAAATGTTTTATTTGTGATACAATATGTCGCTTTTAAGTGTGCAGGTTGGTGCGTGGTTTGCAAGATTTTGTGTGTTTCTTTACTGAATTCACTACAGAAAGAAACACAAAATCTCACAAAACTGCCTTGCACCAACCTGGCCTGCCCATAGAAAAGCAGCCACTTTGAGGCACATAAAATTAATGCGAGCTTTGTGAGATTTTGTGTGTTTCTGTGTGATACCTGTTTTTTTAGGTAATTGTGAGGTGGTTGCTTCTTGCAGCAATAACCTTTTATGTGACTCCATGGCTCCTTTCATATGGTAAGTTGTGTGCTGATTTGTGAGCTCCTGCAGCTTGATGGGTTTTGATGGTTTCTGATTGCCTTGCTTTTGTTTTCCTGTTTTCCTGGGTTAATCTTGGTCCCAGGTATTTTGTCTTTCCTATCCTGGGGGTTAGTTCTGCCAGGAAACAGGAAAAGGGGAGTTCCAGGCGAGCTATTTTTTGCCTTTGTATTAATGGGTGTACTTAAAATTTACCTTTCAGCTGGTGTTTTTCTCTGGTGTTTTCTTAAAGGGGGAAACCATATAACTTCCCACAACGCCTTGATGGCTTTTATTCCAGTGGCTTTGTCTTTCCCATCCTTAGGGTTAGGGGGGAAACTGGTTTCATCTGCAGTCTTTTGGAGGAAAAGTGTTATTCTTTTGGTGTTTGCCTGGCACTGTCATAGTTTGGGTGTGTGTGTGTGTAATGTCACGCAGCAGTTATCTACACATTAACAATGATCAAGTACTAATAATATTTGCTTATACATTTTAGTGATCTTTCCTTACATAATTGGTGTTTTCTTTCATACTTTTAGATTTCTAACTTCTTTTTCTATTAGTTAGCCATTGATAAAACAAATCACACGTGAGAAAGAATTCAAAGCCTTCTTGATTTCAATTGTCAATTTATTCATTCCTGCACATTCTAATATTTATTCATTGTCATATCTTTGTTTTTCCACTCTTGTGCAAACACAATTCCAGCAGCTGTTAACATGTGCAAAATTAAATATGTATTGCATTCCCTTTGAAATACCCAACAAAATATTTCTGGCTTTAAATCCATATCTTGCTTTACCATTGCTTCTAACCATGACACCACTAACTCTTGAATAGCTACCTGGACTGACCTAAGTACTGAACCTAATTCATATATTCCTGTTTTTTGTACTGAGGAATAAATTTCAGAAAAAGAAATCTGTATTGCACTGTGAATCTACCTATGACATTCATTCTTCTTGATCTAACTTCTTAGATGAAAAACTATATCTTTCCTGTTTGTTGGGGGACATCCTTCCTGAAAAGGCTGTACATTGTTGGGTGAAAACAGAGGTCCCTACTGTTACCTGTAGTCCTCAGCTTACAAACACAGATATCAAGGCCGAAAAATTGGTATTGTGATCAATTAAAGCATTTAAAATGCTTAGACAGGGAAAGGGCCCATATGGAAAAAAGGTTGACGGAATGCTAGCTTCAGAAGCCTTCCAAAACATAAAATTAGTTCAAAATCAACGATTTGTTGCCCTTCCTCATGAAAATCTTTGGCAAGCATCATCACCAATTTGAAGAAAAGGTTGATGGATTGCGACCATCTAAAAACAGGTAACCAATTGCCAGATGCAAACAAATTACAATTTCTCACATATTTGGTGCTGGATTACTGGAACATTGAAGATGTAGTCGTTCCATGGGCAGAAGCAGAGGCAGGATTGATTGAATTTGGAAAAATGTTTAATTATGAAATTGATTTCAACAACTACAGAGATTTTTTGGACCTACAAAATTCCTGACTATCAAAAAAGCTAGAGATATTGTCAGGACAATTGCTGTTAGTTCAGCAGATGCGAAAAGGGGGTTCTCAAAAATGAACCTCATATGTTCAGAGCAAAGAACCCGCCTAACTGTTCCAAACATTAGTAATCTGATGACGATAAGCTTTGTTGGCATGCCTGATAAGAGATGGGACCCAATTCCTACAGTCAAAAAGTGGCTCAGAGCACACCATCACACAGCTGATGATCCACGAGTGAAGACCAAGAAAAGTGCAACTGAGGAGTCTGGGAGCCTAAGAACAATCTGGAAATATCTTCAACCACAAAACCAATAACACAAGTAAGTACTTGAGTGTATCTCTTTCATTGTGTTATTCTTACGTTGGTTTGGTTTATTTGGATTTATATGCCGCCCTTCTCCAAAAGGACTCAGGGCGGCGTACAACATTAAAAAACACACATCCCAAAAGTTAAAAAAGATTAAATCCATATCCAAAAAAACAAACCGATTTTTTTTTAAAAAAACAATACATTTAAAATAAGTTAAAATTAAAATTAACAGGCCAGTCCGGCTTGCTGGAAAAGCCAACTTTTTAGGGCACGTCGGAAGGACCGGAGGTCAGGGATTATGCGAAGCTCCGGGGGGGGGGGCTCATTCCAGAGGGAAGGCACTCCCACAGAGAAGGCTCTCCCCCTGGGGGGTCACCAGCCGACACTGCCTGGCCGACGGCACCCTGAGGAGGCCAACTCTGTGGGATCGTACTGGACGGTGGGAGGCTACTGGTGGCAGTAGGTGGTCTCGCAGGTACCCTGGGCCTAAGCCATGGAGTGCTTTAAAGGTCATAATTAATACCTTGAATTGCACCCGGAAAACAACCGGCAACCAGTGCAGGCCGCCTAAAAGGGGTGTAACATGGGTGCACCTAGGTACCCCCATGACAACCCGTGCGGCCGCATTCTGGACCAGCTGAAGCCTCCGGGTGCTCTTCAAGGGCAGCCCCATGTAGAGAGCATTGCAGTAGTCCAGGCGAGAAAGGACGAGGGCATGAGTGACTGTGCACAGAGCATCCCGATCCAGGAAGGGGCGCAACTGACGTACCAGGCGAACCTGGTAAAAGGCCCCCCTGGTCAGGTGTTCTTCTAAACTAAGCCGCGTATCCAGGAGGACTCCCAGATTGTGAGCCTTCTCTGAGGGGGCTAAAATTTCTCCCCCTATTGTCAAAGATGGAACAAGATGTACAAATTGGGATGACGGAAACCACAGCCACTCAGTCTTGGAGGGATTGAGCTTGAGCCTGTTCATCCCCATCCAGATCCGCACAGCCTCCAGGCATCGGGACATCACGTTGAGGGCATCGTTTGGGTGGTTTGGGGTAGAGATGAAAAGTTGGGTATCATCAGCATATTGATGATACCGTACCCCAAAACCATGGATGATCTCGCCCAGCGGTTTCATGTATATGTTGAACAGGAGGGGTGAGAGAACCGCCCCCTGGGGCACCCCACAAGTGACGCACCTGGGGGTCGATCTCTGCCCTCCAGTCAACACAAACTGCGACCGATCCGACAGGTAGGAGGAGAACCACCGTAAAACGGTGCCCCCCACTCCCAACCCCCCGAGTCGTCGCAGTAGGATACCATGGTCGATGGTATTGAAAGCCGCCGAGAGGTCTAATAGGACCAGGACAGAGGAACAGCCCCTGTCCCGGGCACACCAGAGATCATCGACCAACGCGAACAATGCCGTCTCCGTGCTGTACCCGGGCCTGAAACCCGACTGAAACGGATCCAGGTAGACAGCTTCATCCAGGTACTGAGGAAGCTGACGTGCTACCACACTCTCGACAACCTTTGCTACAAAGCGAAGGTTGGAGACCGGACGATAGTTGGCTAAAGAAGCTGGGTCCAGGGAAGGCTTCTTGAGGAGGGGCCTCACCACCGCCTCCTTCAAGACGGTGGGAAAGAACCCCTCTCTCAATGAAGCGTTGGTAATCGCCTGGAGCCAGACTGGTGTCACCTCCCGGGAAGCCGAAACTAACCAAGAGGGACACGGGTCCAGCACACAAGTGGCAGCACTGAGTCTCCCCATAATCCTGTCCATGCCTTCGGGGGTCACAGGGTCAAACCCATCCCAGATTGTCTCCTCAAGATTCATCCCCGTCGGCTCGCCCGAATCTACCCAGTCAGAGTCCAAGCCTGTCCGGATCTGAGCAATTTTATCCTGCAGATACTGAACAAATTCTTCAGCCCTACCCTGCAAGGGGTCTTCCCCAGTTCCTTGGTTAAGTAAGGAGCGGGTCACCCTAAACAGGGCAGCTGGGCGGTTATCTGCGGACGCGATAAG
Organism: Natrix helvetica; assembly: GCF_964273705.1. Classification (NCBI taxonomy): domain Eukaryota; kingdom Metazoa; phylum Chordata; class Lepidosauria; order Squamata; family Natricidae; genus Natrix; species Natrix helvetica. The sequence goes on along the minus strand of NC_138555.1, from coordinate 56,967,544 downwards.
AGCGGAAAAATGTTGCCGTTTTGCCACTTCTATCGCCACTAAGTAGGATTTAATATGAATTCTTACTAGTGTTTGATCAGATTCGGACACCTTATGTAAGGTGTAAGTGCATGCAATTAAAGACCTCCTTTCTGTATCTTTTCTTTGTGCAGGTGATTGGAGCAAGGTGGTGAGGGACTTACATTCACTGGATAATACAACACAGATTTCAACCAATCTATTATTTATTTCCTCAATAAAAGCAAAAGCACGATGTAGAAGTTTATTGCCCCCAGACAAATAAGTAGTTCCCACTCCCAATGTTCCATTAACTATTATTTTAACTTGATGCTTGTCTTCGAAAAGTCAGTTTAAGTGTGTTAGATGTATCCAATGACACTGTCCATCCGTAAGGTGAGTCCACCAGTCCCTTCACTCTGGAATAATGCACCCAGCCTCGTTCCTTGGTTCGCACAGCCGACTCGGTTGTTAAAAGTACTTGGTACGGGCCTTCCCACACTGGTTGCAATTTCTTCTCCTTCAAAGATTTTATCAGGACCCAATCACCACTTCTGTAATCATGGACTTGGAAATCAACCTGAGGAGTTTGTGCCAATAATCCTTTAGACCTTAAATGAGAAAAACACTGGGACAGTCCTTGTACATATTTTCTGAAAAAAAGCATCTTAAATTTCTATTCTTGGCATGCCTACATTTCCAGTGTAAGGCAATCCAAACATCATCTCATATCCCCACATCTTTTCTTGGACTGGTTCTTATACGTAAATGAGCTAAAGGCAAACATTTCATCCAAGGTAATTGGAGTTCCAACATTAATTTTTTAATGTATTTTTTACAGTCTGATTCTGTCATTCAACTTTTCCAGAAGAACTCAGACAAAAAGACAAATGATATTGCCAATCAATTCCTAATTGCTGCATTACATGCTTCACCACCTGTGCCGTAAGATGTGTACCTTTATCACTAGCAATAGTTTCAACCAACCTGTATCTAGGTATTATCGGCTCCAATATAATTTTACCATCATCTGAGCATTTGCCCTTGCATATGGAAAGGCCTCAACCCATCCAGTTAAATGATCCACTATTGCCAATAAATATTTCAAAGTTCCTACTGCTGGCATTTCAGTGTAATCCACTTGGATTCGCTGAAAAGGCCATACAGCCAAATCTCTTCTCCCAGCTATTTGTTGCCGCACAATCTTTTTATTTATCCGTACACAATGTATACACTTTCTTACTACTTACATAGCTGTAGTGTACATGCCCCAGCAAATGTATTTCCGTTTTATAAAATCAATTAAAGCTTGTGTTCCCCAATGAGTTCCCTCATGCACTCTTTCTATTATGTTTCTCATAATGGGTTTGTTCACTATTTGTAATCCCTTATTTGTCATCCATTTCCCATTTATTTTCTCTACCCCTTCATCAACCATTTGTTTCTCCTCATCGTCAGTGAAATCAGGTTGCACAACACATTCTAAATTAGGAATTAAAATCATTAATTCCTCACCTAGCTGTGCTGCTTCCTTAGCAGTTTCATCGGCTAATTTATTTCCCAGGATTTCCCTTGAAGTTCCCTTCCTATGGACCTCAATATGTATTATAGCCAGCCTCTTTGGATATTTGGCTGTCTTTAATACAGCTTTGATAAGATTTACTTGTTTTAATTCTTTTCCCTTACTTATTATCAATCCCCATTCCAAACCGGAAGTCACCATTCCTGAACTTCCTGAACTTCCAGGTTCCCTGTAGGTCCGTTTTTCACCCTCTGGAGCCTTCAGGGGCCTTCAGGAGGCTTCCCTGAAGGCTCCGGATGGCAAAAACCGGCCCTACGAGCAAACCGGAAGTGACTTCTGGTTTGTCCGTAGGGCCAATTTTCGACCTCCAGAGCCTTCAGGGGTTTCAAGAGGCTACCAATCTCGTAACCCTAATTGTCGGATCATAACTTCTAGCATTTAAATAATCCACCTCTCTTTTTAACTGCTGATATTGCTGTGTGGCAGAAGCTTCCCCCTCACTCATGCCTTCTTCCGTAGCAGCTGTTTCAGATGTAGCCGCAGCTACTGCCATCCCCCCCCGCTCCATTTGAATTATATGCGGGTGGACATGGGCATGTAGCGTATTCCAACGGATCCCATCTTTTTTCTTTTTCCTCCTTTCCATACAAGATTTTAGTATTACTTGGTGGAAAAGGATCAAACCACTCAACATGGAACCACAGTTCTACATACAACAGCTGAGTTTCTAGTTTCTTTTTCTCCAGCACCCTTTTTAAAGCATTTATCCAATAGGGGTCTGCTTCTCCAAATTTACTCCATCTATAATTTGGCCTTATTAAAATATACTTCGGCCAATCTCTTGTGCAATATTTAATCAGTGTTACTTTATCAAGTTTGGCCGTAAACAGGCTCAGCCATTCTTCTTTCCACTGAGCTATCAGGTCCCCCAGGGGAGAAAAAGGGGGAATAGAGGGTATCTCCATATTATCCTTAGGAGCTTTAGAAAACAACTTTTTAACCGAGGGCCCCATATTTATCACCCAAGCATCAAACTTACTTCTAATGTTTACGATCCCTTCCTGAAGTGTTTATTCGTTCTGTGCAATCATTCAGCCGCTTAACCTGTGGCTTTTCAGCTAAAAACTTTTAGCTAAACTGCAAAGGAAAGCTCCAAGCATTTGTAAAACACACACACAACACCTTCATACATTCAAGAAAGGAATTATGCCACCCAGAGAGATCTCCTGTATGTATCCCAGACCATACTGACCTGGTTCGGTGCACCGATGTTTCAGGCCAACTCGGGCTTTACTGCTTTTTGTTGTCCAGGCCTCCTCCATACAATTTGATTAAGAGCGGTCCCTCTGGAAAAGCATCTTTACCCCCTCTGGATCTCAGTAAAATAAGGTGATGGTACCCCCAGAGGTGATGAAGACCCCCTCCAGTTGGACGTCTGTGAAAAGTACTCTAACAATGCCTGCTTCATAATAAGCGACCCGATATTGTAATACAAAAAGCAGTGATTTATTAACACCTTCATTAGGCATTCTTCATTAGGCATTTCTTATTCTCAGCCATCTTTTTTGCTTTCTTTATCTGCTTTTGAACTTTGCCAGTGTTTTTGTCCTTCCTTCAGTCTTGTCATAAATCACATTATCCAATAGCTTCATTCATCTCAACCCAGCTACTGTAATCTGAGATCCGGCTCTGCCGACGCTCTGCATGGAATGTTAATACAGAGAGTAGACAACCGGCTCCCCTCACTTTCTAAAAGCAACCTGTGCGAAGCAAAAACAATTTGAGTACAAGTATAGGATTCAAGGCTACGTCCTCCCCCCAGGCTTCTTTGGATTTTTTTCATGGAATCTCTCTATAAGGCGATCAGCCTGGATATTTCTACTCTTTACCCAAGATGCCTCTTACAAGGGATAGCCCTTCCACTTGATTAAGTACTGGAGTTGCCTCCTGTGCCACCTTGAATCAAGGATGCGTTGCACCTCATAATGGGTTTGGCCCCCTATGACCACAAGGCTGGGGGCTCCCGGGGCAGTGGTCTCAGAGTGGATCTGACCACAGGTTTTAAGAGGCTACTATGGAATACTGGGTGTACCTTGCACTGAGACTGGGTTAATGATCTTTACTATGGGGAATGGTCCCACAAACCTTGGTCCCAGTTTCTTGCTAGGGAGTCTTAACCTCAAATATTTTGTGGAGAGGTAAACCTTCTCTCCCACCACGAATGGTCGTTGCAGAGCTCGATGTTTATCTGCCTGTTTCTTATAGGTTTGTGCTGCTTTATAGCCCTTATTGCAATCTTATAGTGATGGGGGATTTCAATCTGCCGTCGATGGGAGAAGCGTCTGAGGGGGTTCGGGAGTTCATGGCTTCCATGACAGCCATGGACCTGACCCAGTTAATTCAGGGCCCTACTCACGAGGGAGGTCACACGCTGGACCTTGTTTTTGTCTCAGGCCGGTGGATGAGTGATCAGGGTATAGGGGACTTAGCCATTACTCCCCTGTCATGGTCGGATCACTATCTTCTCCGGCTGGACTTCCCTGGTGCTACCCCACACCGCGAGGAGGCGGAACCGGAAGGTATTAGATGGTTCCGCCCCAAGCGCCTGTTGGATCCAGATAGGTTCCAGACGGAGCTTGGGCCACCTCCTGTGGATTTGACCCGCCCCCGAGTGGAGGACCTGGTAGACGCATGGAATAGTGCGACTACCGGGGCCCTGGACCGGGTGGCGCCTTTGCGGCCTCTCCTGCGGCGACGAACCACCCTGGCCCCCTGGTTTACCGAGGAGCTAAGGGTGATGAAACGCCAAAGGAGACGCCTAGAGAGTCGTTGGAGATCCTCTCGTTCCGAATCTGACCGAGCACAGGCACGAGCCTACTTGAGGACGTACCTTGTGGCATTAAGAGCGGCCAAACGTCAACATTGCGCCGCCCTTATTGCGTCTGCAGATAACCGCCCTGCCGCCTTGTTTCGGGTGACTCGCTCCCTCTTGTTTGAGAGGCCGCGGGAAGCCCCTTTACAGGGTAGAGCAGAGGAGTTTGGGAAATATCTACATGACAAAGTCGCTCAAATCCGGACGGGATGGACCCCCTTCAGTGGTTCAGTAGAGACGCCCGTGGCGAGTCTTGAGGGTCCGCTCTGGGAGGAGTTTGATTCGGTTGCCATCGAGGATTTGGACAGGTTGCGTGGACGTCTGCGACCCACCACATGTTTATTGGACCCGTGTCCCTCCTGGCTTGTACTGGCATCCTGGGAGGTTACACGTGACTGGCTCCTGGTCCTAGTGAACACTTCGTTGGGTGAGGGGTCTCTACCAGCCGCCTTGAAAGAGGCGGTGGTGAGACCCCTGCTCAAGAAGTCCTCCCTGGACCCGACGGACCTAGTCAATTACCGTCCAGTCTCCAACCTTCCTTTTTTAGTGAAGGTTGTAGAGAGTGTGGTGGTACAGCAGTTCCCACGCCACCTGGAGGAAAATGATTATCTAGACCCGCGCCAGTCCGGCTTCCGACCCGGGCACAGCACGGAGACGGCCTTGGTCGCGTTGGTGGATGATCTCTGGCGGGCCAGAGATAGGGGTTGTTCCTCTATCCTGGTCCTATTAGACCTCTCGGCGGCTTTCGATACCATCGACCATGGTATCCTGTTGCACCGGCTGGAGGGGCTGGGAGTCAGGGGCACCGTTTTACGGTGGTTTGGCTCCTACCTCACTGACCGGACGCAACGTGTGTTGGCAGGGGAGCAGAGATCGACCCGGAGGCCTCTCACATGTGGAGTGCCACAGGGTTCGGTACTCTCGCCTCTCCTGTTCAACACATACATGAAACCGCTGGGCGAGATCATCCGTGGTTTTGGGGTGGGATATCATCTGTATGCTGATGACACTCAGCTATACATCTCCACCCCAAACCACCCCAATGAGGCCATCGAAGTGATGTCCCGGTGTTTGGAGGCCGTACGGATCTGGATGGATGGCAACCGACTGAAACTCAACCCTTCCAAGACGGAGTGGCTGTGGCTTCCGGCGCCCCGGTTCAACCAGGTGTTTCCATCTCTGGCCATTGGGGGCGTGCAATTAGCCCCTATGGAACAGGTGCGCAATTTGGGCGTCCTCCTGGATGCCCGGCTGTCCATGGATGACCATGTAACAGCCGTGGCAAGGGGGGCGTTCCATCAGGTTCGCCTGATGCGCCAATTGCGCCCCTTATTGGACCGGGATGCCCTACACACAGTCACCCATGCGCTGGTGACGTCTCGCCTGGACTACTGCAATGCTCTCTACATGGGGCTTCCTTTGAGATGCACTCGGAGACTACAGTTGGTCCAGAACGCGGCCGCGCGGGTGATCATGGGGAGGACTAGATTCTCCCCTGTAACACCTCTCCTGCGCGAGCTGCACTGGCTTCCTGTGGTCTACCGAGTGCGTTTCAAGGTCTTGATTATGATCTTTAAAGCGCTTCATGGCACAGGGCCTAGTTACATGCAGGATCGCATCCTGCCCCACACATCCCTACGACCAATCCGCTCTCACAGAGAGGGACTTCTCCGGGTGCCGACCGCCAAACAGTGTCGGGGGGCGACACCCAGGAGCAGAGCCTTCTCTGTGATGGGCCCAGCCCTGTGGAATGACCTCCCCCGGGACATCAGGATTACTTCCGATCTCCGCTCCTTCCGTGTACAACTGAAGACCCACCTCTTCCAACTATCTGGCCTGGCTCAACCGTAATTTTCTCGTATCCCTCCTGACTGTCTGTTTTTAACATTTTGAATTTGGATTGTACATGGGGTTTTATAATTAGGGTATTTTAATGGTTTTTAATTGTCTATGTATTGTATCTGTTAACCTCCTCCGAACATGTGTGTCTATGTACTTATGTATGTCATGGATTTATGTAAATGTTATATGTTTTTTACTCCATTGTACGCCGCCCCGAGTCCTATTCGGAAAGGGAGCGGCTAATAAATTTAAATTATTATTATTATTATTATTTAGCTAGCACTTTTTTGACATTCTCCAAGGCTGCTTTTAGCATTGACATCCAGTCAGTCAAGCTGACTGAGGAAGGGGGATCCCTTGGATACTCAGGCATTGGGACAAAGTCCATGCCACTCACTACTTTGAATGGTGTTAGTCCTGTGCTGCTGTGAACAGCATTATTGTAGGCAACCTCAGCGAAGGTCAGAAGGTCTGCCCAATTGGACTGCTGATAGTTCATGTAGCACCTCAGGTACTGCTCTACCATAGCATTCAGTCTCTCTGCCCCCCCCCCCCCATTGGTGCTTGGGTGAAAAGCCAAGCTAAGGCCCTGGGATGACCCAATGAACCGCAGGAACTCCTTCCAAAATTAGCCGTGACCTGGACCCCTCTGTCTGAGATAATTCTTTGAGGTACTCCATGCAGGTGGTAGATGTGCTTCAGGAACAGTTTGGCCAGCTTGTGAGCTGAGGGTAGTCCACTGCAGGGTATGAAGTGTGCCTGTTTGGAGAACAGGTCTATTACAGTCCAAATCACCGTGTTTTTCCCACTTTTCAGCAACTCTACTATAAAGTCCATTGCAATCTCCCCCCATGGCCTCATTGGCTCTGCTACTGGTTGCAGCAGTCCAGGGGGTTTTCCCAGTCATCTCCTCATTGTGGTGCAGATGGTGTTGGTAGTGGTCAAGATGTGTTGGGTTTTTTTTGAACCAAGGGTCTGCTAGCAGTTCAGTTTTGAGTCTCGTGGTTAGGTCGCCTGCTGGTTGGTTGTGCCGGTCACGGTGTTGTCGTCTGGTGGTCACTTGGACAGCTATTTGGGTAGAGGGAATGATGGCGTACACCACCTGCTCCCGTTTGCATTTGTACTGGGGCATGCAGTAGAGGGCGTCAGCTAGGAAGTTCCTCTTCCCTGGAATGTGCTTTAGTATGAAGTCGAAGCGGTTGAAATATTGAGCCCATTGGACTTGTAGGGTCCTAAGAGCCTCCAGATTCTTATGGTCAGTTCAGACTTCAAACGGTTTCTGCCCCCCTTCCAACAGGTGTCTCCCGGTTAGCAGTGCCCATCTCACTGCGAAAGCCTCTTTTTCCCATGCGGCCCATTGTCTCTTTGTGTCTGTGAGCTTGCGGGAGGTGTAGGCACAGGGTTGTAGGTTTCCTTGGTTGTTTCTTTGGAGTAGCACCGCTCCCACTGCCACGTCGCTGGCATCTGCCTGGATCACAAAAGGTTGTTCGGGGTCAGGATGCTTCAGCACTGGTTCCTTTGCAAATATTTCTTTTAGTGTCTCGAATGCCTTTTGGCAGGTTAGGTCCCACTGTAGAGGTTGTCCTGGGCGAGGTTTTGTTCCTGGGCTCCCTGTCTTCAGGAGGTCTGTCAGGGGTTTGGCGATCTTCACAAAGGAGGGGATGAATTTCCTATAGAAGTTTGCGAACCCTCGGAAGCTTTGTAGCTGTCTGCGGGTGCAAGGGGGTTGCCAGCTTAGGACAGCTTGCACTTTGGCTGGGTCCATCTCTATTCCCTCATTTGACACTCGGTAGCCTAGGTAGTCTAGTTGCTCATGGTGGAATTCACATTTTGATAGCTTGACGTACAGGTTGGCTGCAAGAACTTTTTCCAGTACTTGGCAGACCAGGGGTATGTGGTCATCCATGGTCTCAGTGTAGATGAGAATGTCACCCAAGTAGATGAGGACCCCCTTGTAGAGGTGCTCGTGCAGCACTTCATTTATTAACTGCATGAACACTGCTGGGGCTCCCTGTAGTCCAAAAGGCATCACTTTGAATTGGAAGCTCTCTAGGGGGCAGGTGAATGCTGTTTTCCACTCATCTCCTTCCCTGATCCGTATTTGGTAGTATGCCTCTCTGAGGTCTAATTTGGTGAAGACTCTTCCCTTGGCCAAGTGAGATAGGATATCTTTCATGAGGGGGAGGGGGTATAGGTTGTGTACGCATACGGCATTTATCCCTCGAAAGTCCACACACAGTCTCATAGTTCCGTCTTTTTTCTCTTTGAAGAGGACTGGCGCTGCAACCAGTGGCTTCACTGGCTCGATGAACTCTTGTGCTAGGTTTCTGTCGATGTATTTGCTCATTTCTTGCATTCCCAGGGCATCATGGTGTACAACTTGGGTTTCGGTAGTTTTGCCCCGGGGATGATTTCGATGGCACAATCTGCCTCATGGTGGGGGGGCAGAATGTTGCATTCTGTCTCTGAATACTTCTGTGAGGTCCTGATATTCCCCTGGGATCTGTTTGGTCTCTGGGGTTTTGCCGGATGTGGCTACCAGATGTTCTGGTGTGCTGTTTTGGGGGGTTCCCTGCTTGGATTGCTGGCGGAAAAGGTGTTGGGGCCCCTTTTCTATCCTAAACCTGTGGGTACCCCCTTTCCACTAGATGGTTGGTCCCCACTTGTCTAGCCAGGAGAGTCCCAGTATGACTGCACCTGTCATTTTGGGGGCTATTAGGAATTGAATTACTTCCCAGTGATCCACTAGCTCTAGCCTCACTGGTTTGGTCAGGTGGGTGGCATAGGCTCCCCCCATTAGGGACCCATCGACCTGTTCGAACCAGATTGGGTGGGCCAGTCTTTTTGCTCTGATCCCCAGTTTCAGGACTGTGGTCAGGTTGATCAAGCATTTATTGCAGCCTGAGTCTATTAGGGCTTGAAAATCCCCTTGGCTTCCTGTCTTTGAGGCTGTGAGGCGTATTGGAAAAAGGAAAGGGTGAATTGGTCCTCTCACCATTGGGTCATTTTTGCCCTTGTCGTCACTGTCTTAGGATTCTGGTGACTGGTTATTGTTGCCTTGGATCCCCCCCCCCCTCATCTGGTTGGGGAGGGACCTCTGCAGCCTGGAAAGTCTTCCGAGATGCGTGGGTAGCCCGTTTGTGGCTGCGTTCCCATCGTGCCCTGGGTAGTAGCTCTGGCCTCAGCATCGGGGTTGGGGTCGTGCACACGGATGCCATATGGCCCATCCCCTCGCATCTGTAGCATTTCAGTGGACTTTGAGGGAGGGCTGGTCTCAGGGCCCGCTGTGGTGCTGTGGTTCCCTGTCGGCTGGGTGGTTTCAGTTCAGGTTGACCTCTCTCTTTTGTGTCTGGTTGCTTTCTCATGTTGTTGGCATGCAGCCCGCTGTCGACTTTTATTGCTACACGGAACCACTCAGAGAGTCGGTTTGGAATGTCGTGGTAGGTAGTTACTTGGGCAATCTGCTGGTCTAGACTTGTTCTGAAAAAGTACACTAACAGACACTCTGGTAAAGAGGGTAGCCTTCCAATGACTCTCCTAAATTTGCAGATGTGCTCTTTGATGGGGCGGCCCCTTTGCTTTAGGTCACTGAGCCCATCTTTTGCATACAGGTCCTCCTCCACCTCCTCAATTCTGGCCTCTAGCAGTCGTAGGAAGTCATATACGCCTTGCAGTTGGGGGGGGGGCTCTCCTCTTGTGGAGGGCTGCTAGCCATTCCTTTGCTTCTCCATCTAGTCCCTCTGCGATAGTATTCACTATGGCTCTTGGGGTTGAGTAGAGGTGTCGATAGCATTCCAGGTGGACCTCAGCTGAGTCAAGGAATAGGGCTAACTGGTCTGAGTTCCCATCAAACTTTCCTCTGAACCGGGGGGGGGGGGCGTTTTCAATCAGCAGTGCCCTTCACTCCTCCTGTCAGCCTCTGTATGCTTGCGTTTTGTCAGGGTGGAATTTCAGCCCTGTTCCACTCCTGGGGCAATTGTATTTAATGAGGGATGAACCATGGTTGTTCCTTGAAGTATACTTCATAATTAAGAAAAATGAACCCGAGATATATTCTAAGAAACACATATTATTGTAAAGAAAATGAAAACAAAACTTACTAGCTAATGATTACATTCTGGCAGCGTTCCTGTCTATCTTCTTGGCAGGCGAACAAAGAAGCAAAGTGGAAAAGAATGTGGACATGCATAGTGAGCTTAGTGATAAGAGTCAGATCAGTCTACCGTATGTCTTAGACTTTAAGCACAGCTGGCAAAACAAAAAACGCAGTGACACGTTTGATATGTCTGAAGATACTCCTCAGTTCTAGTTCAGAGGGAGGGTGGAGATTGTCTGCCATGGGCAGCCTGCCTGCTATGTGGGAGAGGCAGTGGCTTCATCTTCCTTCTAATGGGTGGAGAAGTGGGGTTGCGTTCCCATGTGTTTCTCGTCACCTCAAGAGGATCCACTGCTCCTCCCCTCTCTTTTGGCATGCATAATGGCCTTTCTTCATGGAGGGTGATCCAGTCAAATTCCTCCCTCCGTTGCTCTATGGAACTTCCCAGGGGCTCCATTTGGGCCTTTGTGGGCCTGGCTTGATTCCAGTCCAGCATCCCCTCCACTCTTCCCAGCTCGCTTAGGGCCTTTCCCTTTTTCTGTGCATAGGGGTGGGGTGGGGGCTCAGCTTTAGCTGTTTTTAGGGGTTGATTACTTATCTCCTCTTGCTTTGCTTATCTCGGCTTTGATGTCTGATGGCTGCTCTCCAGCTCTGTTCAGATAGCTAGCCTTTTGCCATGGTCTTCTGAGTTCCCCCTCGGCACCCCCGATATTTAAAAGCAAAAGATGGCTGTCTGTAAAGTACCCTAACGATGCCTGCTTCACAATAAGCAACCCAATATTGTAATACAAAAAGCAGTGGTTTATTAACACCTTGATTAGGCATTCTTCATTAGGTATTTCTTATTCTCAGCCATCTTTTTTGCTTTCTTTATCTGTTTTTGAACTTTGCCTGTGTTTCTGTCCTCCCTTCAGTCTTGTCATAAATCACGTTATCCAATAGCTTCATTCATCTCAACCCAGCTACTGTAATCTGAGATCCGGCTCCGCTGACGCTCTGCATGGAATGTCAACACAGAGAGTTGACATCCTGTTGTTCCCGGGTTTCGGCACCAATTCGTCCAATCTCTTCTTAAAAACCTCCAGTGTTGGAGCTCCAACAACTTCTGGAAGCAAGCCGTTCCACTAATTAATTGTTCTTACTGTCAGGAAATATCTCCTTAGTTCTAGGTTTCTTCTATCCTTGATTAGTTTCCATCCATTGCTTGTTGTCCTGCCTTTAGGTTTGGAAAATAGGTTGACCCCTCTTTTAGGCAATCCCTTAGATATTGGAACACTATCATATCACCCCAGTCCTTCTTTTCATTAAACTAGACATACCCAGTTCCTGCAACCGTTCTTCATATGTTTTGGCCTCCAGTCCCCTAATCATCTTTGTTGCTCTTCTCTGCACTCTTCTAGCGTGTCAACATCTTTTTTATATCATGGTGACCAAAACTGGATGCAATATTCCAAGTGTGGTCTTCCCAAGGCATTATAAAGTGGTATTAACAGTTTGCATGATCTTGATTCTATACCTCTGCTAATGCAGCCTAGGACTGTATTGCAGAGGTGGATTCTTACCTATTCGGTCCGGTACGGATGAATAGGTAATAACTCCAGCAGACACGTGACCGTACCGGTACAGCACCATCTTGGTTTTGTGTTTTCCCTTTTTAACTGTTGTGTGCATTTGCAGACTGTTTTAAGTGCGAATGCCCTGCCCACCCACCCAACCCAGTCAAGGTGGCTTCCCTACCTAAGCTGCCACATGGTGCCTGCCCTGCACCCCAACTGAGCTGCCTCCTCCTCCTGCCTACAGGTAAGTCTCTCTATCCCGCCCCACGGAGCTTGCTGCACTCCCCCTCATCCCCACCGGGCTCACAACTTTCCCTTCCCCCACCCCTTCCAAGATCTCCACCAGCCCCATTTTGGCTCCCAGCAGGCTTCAGGGATGCCTGCAAGGCCCAAAATAAAGCATGGGGCGGGGGCTAGCAAGCCTCCCTGCAGCCCCCTGGGAATAAAAGCGTGCCGGGGGGGGGCTTCAAGAGAGAAAGAAAGAAAGAAATCCTCACCATTTGGGGATCCTCAAGTGCATGGAGCAGAGGTCTGCAAACTTGGCAACTTTAAGACTTATGGACTTCAACTACCAGAATTCAGTTCTGCTGGCTGGAGAATTCTGGGAGTTGAAGTCCACAAGTCTTAAAGTTGCCAAGTTTGCAGACCTCTGGCATGGAGTTGAGAGCTTATTGAAAGTGCAGCTAGCTATACTTACTCATGCTAAGCTAATCAATAGTGGAAGGAAGGGAGAGAGGAAAGGGAGAAAAAGGGCAGGGAAAGTGAATGCGATATGGATGGATGGATAGAGGGAGGGAGGGAGGGAGGGAGGGAGAGAGAGAGAGAGAGAGAGAGAGAGAGAGAGAGAGAGAGAGAGAGAGAGAGAGAGAGAGAGAGAGAGAAAGGAGAGGAAGGAAGGACCACAAACCTGGCACTAGAGGTTTGCTTCAGGGGATGCTTTGAAACAGCACAGCTATCCAGGGCTGGAAGGGACCTCAGAGGTCATCTAGCCCAACCCCCTGATGCAGCAGGAAACCTTATATCATGTTGGTTATTTTAGTGCCTATAACACAGAGGAGAAATCCCCAGAAATCCCCAGGCATTGCCAACCTCCTCCCCCCCTAGTAAAAAAAAAAACCTAGAGCAAAAACTTCATGCAGTATTAAAAGAATAGAAAAGGGGGGTTCTGTGTTTTGCTTAATGGACTGCTAAATTGACAAAATGGACAGCTAAATTGGCCATGCCCACCCAGTCACATGAGCGACAAACCACTCCCACCCGGTCACATGACTGCCAAGCCACCACGCCCACAAAATAAGTCATGCCCACAGAACCGGTAGTAAAAAAAATTGAAACCTACCACTGCTGTGTTGGCTTTTTGACAGCTGCAGAACACTGCTGGCTCATATTTAGAATAACAGAGTTGGAAGGGACCTTGGAGTTCTTCTAGTCCAAGACCCTGCTTAGGCAGGAAACCCTACACCACTTCAGACAAATGGTTTTCCAACATCTTCTTAAAAACTGTCAGTGTTGGAGCATTCACAACTTCTGGAGGCAAGTTGTTTAAGTGATTGTCAAGTAGGACTCCAAGATTCCTCTCGCAGTTACTAGTATTGAGCCAGGTACCACCTATTCTATACCTATGCATTTAGTTTTTCTTGCCCAAATGTAGAATTTTACTTTTCCCACCACTGAATTTCATTTCAATGTGATTTCTTTCTGCTTTATGTCAGCATGGCACTAGTGGACATGAATCTGCATGCCAGGTTTTCGCTCCATTTGGATTCTTTAATTTTTTTTTTTTTTGAGAAAAGAAATAAACTGGAATCTGATATGTTGCAAAACAAAACTCAAACCTCTAGTTTTAGATATATGATTAAAACTAAACATGATTGGGGAATTCATCTTAGCCCCTTGTTCTGGAGTGAGCTTAGCAGTTCTCCAAAAGACAAAGCTGAGGTGATAGAGAGTATTGGGGAGCGGGGGGGGGAGGGTATTGGGGAGCTTTCGGGGAAATGTATGTCTTGTGACTGTATTCACCATGACAGTCACTTTGTGAACAGACAGATCTCTGCCAGATGTTTTGTGTGAACACCCAAAACATGCTCTGCAAACTTCAAACACGCCCTCCATTTAAAAAAAACAACCACCATTCTCTCTTCTGATTGTTTCTTCATAGCCCCCTAAAAGTTAAGTGCTTCTTGTTGCATTTTGACAACATTTACGAGTTATAATACAATAATACAATAGCAGAGTTGAAAGGGACCTTGGAGGTCTTCTAGTCCAACCCCCTGCCTAGGCAGGAAACCCTATACCATTTCAGACAATTGGCTATCTAACATCTTCTTAAAGACTTCCCGTGTTGGGGCATTCACAACTTCTGGAGGCAAGCTGTTCCACTGATTAATTGTTCTAATTGTCAGGAAGTTTCTCCTCAGTTCTAAGTTGCTTCTCTCCTTGATTAGTTTCCACCCATCGCTTCTTGTTCTACCCTCAGGTCCCTTGGAGAATAGTTTGACTCCCACTTCTTTGTGGCAACCCCTGAGATATTGGAACACTGTTATCATGTCTCCCCTAGTCCTTCTTTCTATTAAACTAGACATACCCAGTTCCTGCAACCGTTCTTCATATGTTTTAGTCTCCAGTCCCCTAATCATCTTTGTTGCTCTTCTCTGCACTCTTTCTAGAGGCTCCACATCTTTTCTACCTCGTGGTGACCAAAACTGAATGCATTATTCCAAGTGTGGCCTTACTAAGGCATTATAAAGTGGCATTAACACTTCACATGATCTTGATTCTATCCCTCTGTTGATGCAGCCTAGAACTGTGTTGGCTTTTTTGGCAGCTGCTGCACACTGCTGGCTCATATTTAAATGGTTGTCCACTAGGACTCCAAGATCCCTTTCACAGTTACTACTGTTGAGCAAGGTACCACCTATATTGTACCTGTGCATTTCGTTTTTGTTGCCTAAATGTAGAACCTTACTCTTTTCACCATTGAATTTCATTTTATTAGATAGTGCCCAATGTTCAAGTTTGTCAAGATCCTTCTGTATCTTAAGCCTGTCTTCTGGAGTGTTGGCTATTCCTGCCAGCTTGGTGTCATCTGCAGATTTGATGAGTTCCCCATTTATTCCCTCATCCAAATCATTGATGAAGATGTTGAAGAGTACTGGGCCCAAAACAGAGCCTTGGGGTACTCCACTGCATACCTCCCTCCATGTAGATGCAGTTCCATTGAGAACTACACGTTGAGTGCGGTTGGTCAGCCAGTTACCAATCCATCTGGTGGTGATGCTGTCTAACCCACATTCTTCTACTTTATCTAGTAGTAGGTTATGGTCTACCTTATCAAATGCCTTACTGAAGTCCAAGTAAACTATATCGACAGAGTTCCTCTGGTCCACTAATTTTGTCACTTTGTCAAATAATGCAATAAGATTAGTCTGGCATGATCTGTTTTTGACCATGTTGGCTTTTGGCTATTACTTTGTTTGCTTCTAGGTGTTCGCTAATTCGTTGCTTGATTATCTTTTCCAGAATCTTTCCTCGTATTGAGGTCAGGCTGATAGGTCTGTAGTTTACTGGATCTGTTTTTCCCCCCCTTTTTTGAAGATTGGAACCACATCAGCTCTTTTCCAGTCCTCTGGTAATGTTATGTTGTCAGATTATTCATTTACTGGAAAGGATCTTGCAGATTCCTTGATTCTAAGCATGGTTGAGGAGCACATTAACCCAAGTGTTCTTTCTTTCCTTGAGGTATAGTAAAATGTGCAATCAGCTTTGAAGTATTTATTTATTTATTATTAAATTTATATACTGCTCATCTCACTGTTTGGGGTGACTCTAGGTGCCTATAAGTATAGCAGTGCAAGACAAGTGGCTATAAGGCATGGATTCACTCAGTTTCATGAGTAGGCATGATATTTAAGCATATGTCAAGTTGCAGATAGTTAACTCTAAAACATTAATTTGATTTTTTTTTGTTTAGTCTCCCAAAATAGAAAGGGAAGGGACATAGGACAGTCTCTGAGATCATCAGTTTTCAAGGATCTAAAACTGTATATTTCTTCTCACTCACTCTTAGTTGTAAGACAAAAGGAGGTTCAACCAAGACATTTTCAAACTTACAGTATTTGTGCAACAAAGAGACTAAAATGTGTTTACAGTAAAAGCCTGGATTTTTGAAGGAATTTATAGAGAGTTGCCTCAAGGTTGAAAAAGCCAGAGGACTTTTTTTTTAAAAACAAAATTTTATTGATTTTTAAGAAAAATAGACAAGGAAAGGGGTAGTGGAATAAGTTACAAATTTTGGCAGTTACAATATGCAGTAGGTGGTCCCTCCCCCCGTACTCATACATTTCATTTATTAATACATTAGATTATTACAAGTCAATGGTATTCTGTCAGCATATAAACTTTTATCTTCAAATAATTTCAATCATTTTACATCAAACAGATTTTCTTGTTCATTTTTGTGATCTGAGTTTTCTCGACGTTGCCCCTTCTCCCCCCGCCAGCAGAGCTCCGGCCCCTCCCGTGTCCTGTGTGTCTGGTGTAGTATCATCAGATTTGTCTAGGAGGGCTTTATTTTTTTCCATAAAGGCCTGAGCCTCTATGGTTGTGTTGATTCTAACTCTTGTGTCCTCCCAGAAAATTAGCATACCTTCAGGCATCAACCATCTGAACCACACCCCTTTCTGGTATAATTTCTTCGCTAATAACGAATACTTTTTTCTTCTCTCTCTCACTTTCTTAGGGATCTGTTTCAGAATGGTTACTTCTCTATCCTGGTATTTTAATGCTTGCCCCCTTTGTGCACTCAGAATCTCATCTCTTGTAGTCTTTCTAAGGAATTTAATGTGTACCTCCCTTGGAACATTATGTGTTCTAGCGTATGCTGAATTTACTCTATAAACCAGGTCCATGTCCCACCCCATCTGTTGTTTGTCTTTTTTAATGTATTCAGCCAAAAGGTTTATCATAATGTCCCTTAAATCTTCATCATCTTCCTCAATCACATTTTGAAACCTGAGGAAAAAGGACATTCTTTCAAATTCCATTTTAATCTGGTGGTTCTCTAACTCTTTGTTCCCTTTCTGCACCCCCCCCTACCTCCCCCCTCATCTCCTCCTCCAAAAGATCCAATCTCTGTGAGTTATTAATCGCCCGGTCTTGGTTCTCTCTAAGCTGTTCATTCATCTCCTTGAATTGATTTTTAAGTCCTCCTGTCCCTTTAAGATCTGTTGGAACATCTGCTGAAAGTCCACCTCAGAAGGCTTGGGTTGAAGCAGGGAGGTTAAAGTCTGTTGTCCTCTGGGGCTGGACGCTGAGGATGTCGGGGCGGAGACTGCAAAACCCGGCTTCCCCGGGGGTGGTCTTTTGGGTGGCATTATAATGAGCAAAGAGATAACAATGTCAATACAGAGAGGAAACAATTAGGGAGGAAAACCGCCGAGGAGGTCGCAAGGCAGAGAGTCCAAGCAGATAGGAACCTTTTCTATATTCAGCTCCTGGCAATAGAGTAGTAAAGTCCTTTGTTCCAAGCCCAGAGTCCAATGTAACAAGAGATTTATCTGAGTGCCACGGAGACAAAGACAAAATGCCTGAAGTTTCTATGGGTGGAGTCACGTTTCAGTGTCCATGAAGACAACGGAAGTATGCCATCTTGCCCTGCCAGCTCCGGGATCAGAAGGCAAAATCCAAAAGTTTTCAAAGTTTTCAGATCATCACCTCATTTACACAATTGCAGTCCAAAATCTGCCTTTGCTATGAACGTGATTTCGTTGCATGGCTCCCCCCCCACCTCCTCCTCTGGGGGCAGAGAGCAAAACCGTTTAAAGCCGCTTGTCCAAGGGGGGGGGAGAAATCCCCCTCCCTCCAGTCACGCTTCTCCAAAGCAAGTTGAAAGTCAGTTTTAAAGAGCCGGCAGTTTTTTTTTCCCCTTTCAGCCAAGTAAAGGAACGGGGGGAAGTTTCCACCTCACCACACAGCAGCTGCGTCCTTCAGATCTTGCTTTCTTCCAGCTGCCTCATCCCGAAGACGCCGCGGTGCCTCCCCTTTTGCCTCCCGGTGCCTAGGGCGATGCGGGGAGCCCCCCCCCCGGCTGCCGCCGACACGGGGGATTCCCTGCTACGCCGCCCCCTCGGCAGGAGCCCCTCCAGGGCGTCCTGTGCCCCCCGGATCAGTGGGGGGCCCACCAGAAGTGCGCGGGGCAAGCAATGCCTGCCCGTCGGGATCCGCAGCCGGAACCGGAAGTCAGCCAGAGGACTTTTTTTTAACCCACCTTCAGCAAAGGTACTGTCAATTTGTCTTTTAATATCACCCAAAATTTAAAACTTGGATAATGCTAATTATGACAAATCACAACTAGGAGGGACCACCCACAATTGAAAGGACAGTTTGTAATGAGATTGTCTAAAGTTTTTTTTTAAAAAAACTCATCTGCTGTATTGTTTCAACCTCTTGAATGTTATTCTGTAAACTTTATAGTGGCATTTTATTATTTTTCAGTTTATAGAGCCTGATCTGATCCTTTCCAGAATTAACTGTCCTTGATGCCCCATTCTGTTCTGGCCAGCGCCTAAGCCACCAGCAGCCTTTCTCCCTCTCTTTCTTCTCTCTCTTCTTTTTCTTCCCTCTTTTTATACAGAGTTCTGCATGCACGTGTGCATGCACACATGCACACCTCTGTTGGCTTGGAGCAGAGCCTTACCCTCATGTATTGTGGAATTTGTCAATTGGCATAGACAGAGAAGTCACACAGGACCTGAGAGATAATACAAATAGGCAGAACTGGGCAGGATCTAGAGGGCAGGATCAAGTGGGGTTAAGCAGATGGATCAATAGCTAAGGGAATCCTATGGTAATTGCAAAATTGCAACAGCAAGGTAGCCTAAACAAACACCATCTCATGTGGCGACTGTTTCTGGAGCAGACAGGGAGTGGGAGGAAAAGAGGTTGAAGACTTCTCTGTAAAATTGAAACAAATCTTCCTCCTCAACATACTATTTTTTATGGGCTGTTCTGCTGCTGAGCTGGGTTCACCCATTCACCCATTGTCAAGTCAACAGAAAACATTCCAGCATGGAATTTGAGTCAACAAAATCTACCAAACCCTACCTCTCTTACTTTTGCCTCAAATTACTACAGACTCCTGAGTTCCATCCAAGCTAATGGTGACCAAAATGTAACCCTCCTGAGATTGTCTTTGAAGAATATCAGAATCAGGGATGGTGGTAGGGTGAAAATCTAACACCAAGGCAGCTAAGGGCTGCTTAAGTTTGTCCCACACATTGGTTGGGGATGAGATGAAGGTCGAGATGTTAGTGATCCAGCAGAAAGAAGATGCAATCAAGTTTTGCTTCTACTGTGGGAAGGATCCAAGTGATGGCATTTTCCTTTTGTTAGTCCTTAATGGTACAGTCCTCCCCCTACAATATCAAATAGTACAGTTGAGGAATAGAATAACAAGATAAGGGACGATTTTATCTGCAATACAGGTAGTCCTCGACTTATGACCACAATTGGAACCTGAATTTTCATTGCTAAGCGAGGTGGTTGTTAAGTGAATCATATCTGATTTTATGACTTTTTTGCCATGGTTGAGTGAACTATTTCAGTTATTCAGTGAATCACATTGTCATTAAGTGAATCCAGCTTTTCCCATTGATTTTGCTTGTTGGAAACCATCTGGGAAGGTTGCAATTGACAATCACATGACCCCAGGATGCTGCAACTGTTGCAAATACCTACTAATTGACAAGCGCCTGAATTTTGATCACATGACTGCGGGGATGCTGCAACGATATCAACTTGTAAAGCGTTTCCATGACTACTATCAAGTCGACATAGAAAAAGGGAGGAAAGGGAGTAGAATTCCATGCATACCTTTGACCAGATTCAGGTCTCATATTCCTACAGCTGGTGGGTGAAATGTGCATATTCATAGCCTGCTGTAGCATCTTGGTGGATGTGATTTATGACAGAGACAGAAGGGAGGGGATACAGGGGGTAAAGTTCAAATGCAATTAAGCGGAATCAGTTTCGGCTCCACAGAAGAACATGCCAAAATGTTGATCCTAATAAATGAATGGATTTCTTTTGAACTTTGTCTCGAGGCTCGTAAATTAATTACATCATCCTTTGGAAACAACCCTAAACTGGAATGATCGATAGCAGCATACAAATGAACTTTCAAAATCCTTGCACAGATATTCTCCAAGCTTTACCTACCATATTGCA
Source organism: Natrix helvetica (assembly GCF_964273705.1). Taxonomy (NCBI): domain Eukaryota; kingdom Metazoa; phylum Chordata; class Lepidosauria; order Squamata; family Natricidae; genus Natrix; species Natrix helvetica. Next base: position 56,947,436 of record NC_138555.1, on the reverse strand, counting down.
ATATTGATATAGGAGATAACCAGGCTGAGCCCAAGGCAGAGGTCAAACATATATTGGGGTCAAACACATTTTTCTTATTTTCTTCCCACAAAAATGATTTATTTACATTGGACTTTTACTAAAAAGAACCCTGTGTTTATTATTAACTTTAAAGAGCTTTATTGTTTTATTATATTTTGTATAGACCTCTGCCTTTTGCATTTTAAAAGGATGGAAACTTTCCCTTTTTTTCTTTCTCTTTTCTCCTTATTGTGGGAATTTTCATATTAGCTTCTTTTGCGGTCACTTTGTTTTGGAACATCTATTCTCTCTGGCTTTGAAAAAGAACTGTGTACTTCTTGCTTTAAATAACTGGCCATAAGAGGGAATTTGACTACTTTAAGATCCCAATAACAATATTTTAAGGATTTGGAATACTATACTTTGTATATTTTGCACAATACCTCCAAAGAGAGAGTTAAGAGAAAGAAGAGACTCAGAAGGTTTTTTTCTTTTCAAGTTTTTTTTCTTTTTTAAAAATATATCAAATCAATGCGTGAACAGTGTGGCACCTGGGTGTCATACACTCTAGTACAAATAAAACTAATAAAGTTAATCATAATTATTACATTCAATCAACTTACATATTTCTACTAATGATAAAGAGAAAGGAAAGGAAAAGCAAATCAGAACAGCCACAAAAAAGAGAAATCATCTATCCATCGTCTCTTGCCCGCTTCAATACTTGAATTGCTATGCTTTTTTTGACTTGCCTCCCAGATTCCTCTCTTGAAACTTTATCTCTGTCTATATCTGCTTCTTGGCTGTTCAAGCTAGGTATTCCTCTACCCTCTACACCTCTACCCTCTTCCACTGCCAGGTTTCCAAGATTTCTGCCCAGACCCCTGTCTCCCTTTCAAATGTATCTTCCAAGTCTCTTAATATATTTTCCCCCTGGTTTAATTCATCAATCACTGTTATTTTCGGGAGACGACTTCCGGGAGCCGAAGGCGACGGACGCACACGTCCGCCGTTTGCTGTTTTGGTGGGCTCCCCTTAAGTCTAGGGGGAGCACAGGGTGCCTTGGAGGGATGCCCTGCCATAGGGGCGGCTTGCTGGGACCCCCTGGAATGGCGGCGGCCGCGGGGGGGGGTCTCCAGCTTTGCCCCAGGAGCCGGAAAGCGTGGGGGGTGCGCGGAATGCCACTGCGCGCCTTCGCCAGATGGAGACTGGAAGGAAATAATTAATTTGAAAGACGCAGCTGAAGTGCGGTGAGGTGGGGGATTTCCCCAAGTCTTTCACTGGCTTATTCAATTGATGAACTGCAGTTCTTTTCTCAGAACTTTGTTTCAACCTTGGGAAGAGTTAATATTGGAGGGGGGGGATTTCCACCCCCCTTGGAAAAGCGGCACTTGTAAAATCTCTCCCTCTCATAGGAGAGAGAGAAAGTTTAAAACCTACTTTCACTTCCTCTAAACAATGGAAAAATATTTTTTGACTACAATTGCGAGAGAAAGGATGGTTGAACTGATTCTTTTTTAAACTACTTATGGGAACTTTGGAGTTGTTGTTTCCTGACCACCTGTAAAGGCTGAGCTAAGATGGCCACTTCCTCCTTCTTCTTTGTCTTTATGAATGAAATTCCTCCTTTGGAAGATGTTATGGTTCTGAACTAGTTTCCACCCCAGAGACCTCCAGGAGCCTCTCTAAATACGCTTTTCCCTTGGATTTGGAATATTTTGATTTACCTGTTTGATCTAGTCCTGTACTACAAGATTTATTCTCCCCTGGATCTGCCTGCCTTGTGATCTCTACCGACTGTGCTCTCCCATAGACGCCATTTCTTTGCACAGATTAATAACTAACTCTGAACTTTATCATGGGTCCAAAGAAATTACCGCCTGTTAAGGTTTCGTCGGCCCCGACATCTTCTACGTCGAGCCCAGTTACTCAACAGTCACAATTTGGGTCATTTCTACAACCCAAAGCCCCTGAAGAGAGTACAAAGGACTTATCTAGCCATCAGATGCTTCAATCTATCTTAAAGGGACAGGACGAAATGAAAAAACAACTGAAATACTTAAATGATCAGCTCAGAGAAACAAAACAACAAGCCATATGGAATGAACAGAAAATAGATGTACTGGAGGAGGGTGCGGTCGGGATGAGGGACGAGGTTAAGACAATCCAGAGGGGGAATGTAGAATTTGAAAACCACATGATAAAAATGGAATTTGAAAGGATGTCTTTTTTCCTTAGGTTCCAAAACTTGCCAGAAGTTGAGAATGAAGATCTTAAGGAAATTATGACCACAATATTAGCAGAATATATTAATAGAGATAAACAACAGCTGTGGTGGGATATAGACTTGATTTATAGGATCAACTCAGCATATGCAAGAACACACAATGTTCCAAGGGAAGTTCATGTTAAATTTCTTAGAAAGACTACAAGAGATGAGGTTCTAGGAGCTCAAAGGGGAGGACCACTAAAATACAAAGATAAAGAAATAACCATTCTTAAACAGATCCCAAAGAAAGTAAGAGATAAGAGGAAAAAATATTCCTCTTTAGCAAAAAAAAAATTATATAATAAAGGGGTCTGGTTCAGGTGGCTATTACCAGAAGGCATGTTGATTTTTTGGGAGGGCAGCAGAATTAGAATTAACACAGTTGTGGAGGCGGAGGCTTTCACTAAAAAACATAGTGCTCTCCTAGATGAAATGGGGGATGATACACAAGAGACGAGGGAGGGAGGGGCTGAGGCTCTGCCAATAGACGGGGGGGAGGATGCAGCAACCAGAAGGCTCAGATCACAAAAGTGACTTGAAACATAATTGCAATTATTGTTATAATGTACCTTTACGAAAGTGATACAAAAAATGATTGAAACATACTGATGATTTAGTGTTAAACATAAAACTGCTAATTTTTTATTCAAATGTTGATGTATTTCTATTTTTTTTTTGCAAAAGTTGTGAGACTTGGGGGGATTGCTCTCCCCCGCACGATGTAGCTGTCAAAATTTATTATATCCTTTTTAACCCTTTTTCCCTGGAAAAATTTGTAAAAACCAATAAAACTTGTTTGAAAAAAAAATCACTGTCATTTTCATTGTTGTCTCCTCTTTGTCATCGTCTTCTTCATTCATTTCTTCTGTTTTGTGGCCGGGCGGTTGTCTTCTTGCCATGGCTGAGAGGGAAAAAGAACCCCGAGTCAGACAGGAGATTTTAACGTTATACTTGACCTGGAAGTATTTGAGAAAAATGCTAACCATATGCAAAAATACTCAAAATGCAAATACTAATGAAACTTGAAGGTTTTTGTCTAGGTATTATGGACAAATCAATAGAAAAACATTTTGGGATGTTATTTCTTTACATGATGACTGCTGCAAGGATTGTTTATGCCAAGTATTGGACAGAAAAGTGGGTGCCAACAGTTGAAGAATGGATTTTAAAATTGACTGAATTGGCAGAGATGGTGAAATTAACCACATTGATTAGAGACAATGGATTAGAGATATAATTTCATCATACCAAACAAAATGGCAAAGAGGCTATGGCAACAGAAAGCAGCTATTTTATTACACCTGCAGGTGGATTCCCAAGCAAATGAGAATCCCTACAAGGTACATAGGTGCACCTTAAATGCACAAAATGATATATTGTATGTGTCATAACTTGGATACAAAAAATATAATTGCGTGTAAAAAACACAAGTGCAAAGTACATGGAAATTCCCCAAATGTTCTGAAAGCATATGTGTCCAGAAGCCCCAAAAGACCTCGCTTTCCCAGAACTAAACAATAAGGTCATTACCGGCTTCCTGCAAAACATGTCCTGTTACTCCCTGTTACAAAGGGAGGGATCAGCCTATTTTTGACCAGGTCACTATAATTTTCTGATTATGCTCCAACCTGTCATTTTCCAGAAAAGCTTACTTGCTGGTCAGGTACTGAAGATGGGGTCTATCAGGTTCCTCAAATAACTTCATCTAATTTACCCAAATAATCCAGATTTTTTTACCTTTTTGTCTCAATTCACCCTCTTTCCAATAAGGACAGTTATTTGGGCAACTCTAGGTGATTTAATTCTCAATCTCTTGCATCATAATTCTGGCCTCCCTTCTACTTAATTTCTTCTTCTTAGAGCACTTAGATCCTCTAAAGCAAAGCACACAGCACTGGCTACATTTAATACATTCTAAGTATAAATGAGCACATCTGACACCTTGAGGCATAACTCTCACAAACGCTTCCTTTCACCAAGATAAGTCTGGCAACCAGGAAGCCAAAAGATTCCAAACACTCCTAAAAGCAGAGCTTTCTGTGACATGTGTTGAATGTGTAGTTATATTGTGCAAAGCATTTAGCTTAGCTAAATTTAGCTGTTTCAAGGAATTGAAACAACCTCCAACTTTACACAACAAAGTTTCTCAAAGTCCTAATCAATTGTCACTCCGGTCTGGTCACAAACCCATCTCATCAGCTAAAGCAGCTAATGCTGATGAAGGTTCATTGATGCACTCTCAGCCAAGGCACAAGCGTGATGGCCAAGCATAAGCATGCATCTCATCCCCCTATACCACATTTCTGGTAATATTCACTGGTGTTATAGACCATCTTACAGGATGTGCACCTGGATATATAACATGTGGCTCTTGACCCCCTATAGGTGGTTCCACATGTTCATGTTCCCTTCCACCATCAGGTGCATGAACTAGATGTTTATATGCATGTGTTCCATCTACAGGTTCTGTACTTGCTGTGATATCATCTGTATCATGCTTAGGATGAGTATCGTGTACATCATGTGCATGATGTGTAGGATGTGTAGTCAGAGGCATTACCTTCTAAGTGATTCTCTATTCTTTTGATAAAGACTTTGATTCATCCTCTCGTAATATAAAACACTTTATCATTGTAATGAGTTACTACCATATGAGTAGTCAAGTGTCCAATAGTATATGGACCTCCTGTGGCATGCGAGGATACACATGCATACACATGCAAGCCACAGAATAAAAATCATCCCTAGGTAACTATAACCCTGGCCCTGCAGCCTCTAGTCCTTCCACTTCAGTGCAAACAAAAATATGATCAGTGGGCACTTGCACATAGACGATTTTTCCCGCCTTTCTTCAGGAGGCGTGTAATGTACACAATAATAAGCAGGCAATACTGTTTTCAACTCTATCACCAGTTTTTTATGATGAGTCCACTTATTGGGCTTATGAGGACTCCCAAAAATAGTGATAATGTGTGAGAGAGTATAATTATGAGGTTGAATTGTTGCAGGAAATGACAGGCATTAGACTTCTCAGGATACAGGAAAAGTTTATTTGGCAGCCAGGTTCAGAAAAGTTAGCCCATGGCTAACGTTGTGAATTTCTGAATGACGTTCATTATCGAAGCATGCATTCTTATACATTCTCAAAGACAGTGTAACACGGAAACACTTAACTCATTTCTTATTGGTTACCTTGAGGAAAAAGCCTTATAAGGAGATGGGGGTCTTACTTCTCCTTTTGTTACAGGTATGGACTACATGCCATTAACGAACTTTAATTGAACCTTGTGGTTTTGGACTTTTGACATAGGGACATTTGCTGGAACATGTTGTGGTTGAAGGCTGATGACATTTCCCTGTCCCTTTAAGCAAGCTTCTAACTGTCCCTTTTATGCCACGTCTTCATTCTTATATTTTAATCCATATTTAATTCTACTTTATTTCCCCCCTTCTAGACTCTATTAAGGCCCACAATTGAGTCTAGCCTGTTAGATTAACAATATAAGCATGCAGGATACAGAATAGCAAAAAGCAAGGATACAAGCAATACACATCTTAGGGCTTATCTTCCAAAATCACTTTCTCTACTTCTAAGAGTGCAATTTGAATATCATCTTCTTTAAGGGTATGTGGCTTTTTATTTAACATTAACTACTTTTCACCCTGTGTTTCCTTTACAGACCTCATAACGAGTTGTTTAAGCAAGGATATTATGCAAGGGAGGAAGGCTAAACTTGTGATTCCACATAATAAAAGAAATAGCATTTGCTTGATCCAACCTGTTCCCGGTAGCCAAGAGAACCACACATCTGTTCCTTGTACTTTTTGACCAATAGAGGAAGCTCAAACTCTTAGTTCTTGGACCACCCCCTAGACTTTCCCTGATCTATTCATATGGAAACAGCAAGCTTTTCCCACATAAGAAGAAGACTCCATTTTCCCCTACACACACTCCTATGTTCATAGAAAAGGCATGGGCTCCGAGGTTCTTTTCACTTGTCCAGACCTGTAAGGTTCCTGCCAAGTACATACCAGTTAGGGGCTGTAATGGAACTTCTTGGTTAGGGTCCATTTGCCTATCCCTGAGAACTGGTCCTTCAAAGAGATAGTGGGAACTGGTGTTTCCAGGGGGAAAATGAAGACAAAATCCCATGGTGGATTGTATTGAAAGCCAAATGGGAAGTCGGGGTGGCTGGAATGGCCTTGGGCACCTTCCAGTAGTCAGATTCCCCTCCCATCGGTAAAAAAACGAGTGGAGGTGGGAGCGAGAAAGTGACTTTCCGTTGGAAGAGCTTGTGAGCAGAGAGAGACATGCTGTGAGTTAATTTCACATCTACAAGGGTTTTCCTGGGGGCAAGGTACATTTCAGATGGGCATTGTTCCTCTGATAGTGACCCCATTCCCCAACCTGGAATGCCGGGTTCCTGATATCGTTTGATGCACAAGGACTATCGTAGCTTTGTTGTTGTTGTTGTTTTCAAAGATCTTGCTCAACTGAAACAGCATGATAAGGTAAAGATCCAGCAGACAGACACAACCAGTATTTTTTTTTATTTTTATTAAAAGAGTTTTGTACAAAACAGATTTTCCCCCTTTTCACCCCCCCCCGCCATACAATGTAAATCTCATACAAATGCTATACCCCCCCAACCCCCCCGCAAAAATTCACATTCAAATATTATACCAAATACTTTGCCCCCTCCCCTCCCCCCGTCTTAAAGTAAATTACTCGTAACCCCTCTCCTCCCAACAAACACAATATAAATTTCTCTTAGATTAATAATAACACATTGATCCCATTTTCTAAGCTAATTTAACATCTATAACTCTTAATATAAATTTCTCCTAGAATAACAATGTTTCGTTAATCCCATCTTCTAATTTATTCATACATATATATGGCCCCGCCCTCCACCCTAACCCTCCCCCACCTCCCACACAAACCCACCCCCCTGACTTCCGCTGTATACCACTCTAACAATTCCAAACGTCCCATATATTATTTACTCTGATCATCTATCAGTCTAAACATTCTTACCTAAAGGCTACATAATAACTCCTAGTCTGGTATTTATTCTGTATATAATCAATCCATTTTGCCCATTCCTGTGTGTAATCCTCCTGTTTCTGAGCTTTTAAGCAAGCTGAAATTTTTGCCATTTCGGCGAACCCCGCCACCTTCTGAATCCATTGATCAATTGTCGGTAAAAAATCTTTTTTCCAATGTTGCACAATCAACAACCTAGCTGCTGTGACCATATACAAGGCCAATTTTGTTTCCCCTTTGGTAAAATCCTTAGCTATACCCAATAAAAACATTTGCGGAGTGAATTGTATTCTTTTCTTAAATACATTCTGCATAACCCACCATATTTTTATCCAAAAAGCTTTAACCTTGTTACAAGTCCACCATACATGAAAAAAGGTAGCATCTAGACACCCGCATCTCCAACATTTTGGTTGAACATTTGGGTACATGCATGATAATTTTTTAGGATCTAAATACCATCTGTAAAACATTTTATAAAAATTCTCCCTTAAATTCTGTGACTGTGTAAATTTAACATTCTGAACCCATATTTTTTCCCACGTTTCCAACATAACCACTTCACCAAAATTCTGAGCCCATTTAATCATACAATCCTTAACCAATTCACTTTCTGAGTCTCTTTCTAACAGTACATTATATATTCTTTTAACTTGTTTTAGGCCAATCTCTTTTATCTGCTTAATCAGTTCCACTTCTTTATCCATAAAACCGACCCTGTGATCTTCTTCCCATCTCTTCTGTAGCTGTATGTAATGTAACCAATTTAAAGTAATTCCTTCTAACAACAGCTGTTCCAAAGTTTTTAACTTCCATTCGCCCCCATCAGCGATAAGCACATCTTTATATAAACAACCCCCAAGTGACTTAATATTCATAATCCCCATGGTGTCTGCAAGATCCAACCAAAGCGGTATTTTATAATACCAATTGGGCCGGTGCTTCTTCCATATTCTCATCAAGGCACTTCGGAGAACATGGTTGTTAAACACTTTATCCACCCTGTCTTCATAAAAAAGATATGCATGCCATCCCAGAACAAGATCATGGCCTTCTATATTCAGCAATTCCATTTTTGTTTTCCCAAACCAATCTGCTACATGCGTTAGTACCGCAGCTTCATAATACAATCGAAGGTTTGGAAGTCTGAGGCCGCCTCTTTCACGTGTATCTTGCATAATCTTCATCTTTACTCTCGGTTTTTTCTCCTTCCAAACAAATTTATTTAATGTTGTTTGCCAATTTAACAAGGTTTTATCTGATTTAAGCACCGGAATCATCTGGAATAGAAAGATAAATCTAGGTAGAATGTTCATTTTAATTGCTGAGATCCTTCCAAGCAAAGACAATTGTAACTTTTTCCACGCTTCAAGGTCTTTCTGTATCTTTTGCCACAACACTTCATAGTTATTTAAGAAAAGTTTTGTATTTGATTCTGAAATTTGTATTCCTAAATATTTAACTTTAGAAACTATTTCAAAACCTGCTAAACTTACAAGTCTCTTTCTTTGAGTCTCTGTCATGTTTTTAACCATCATTTTCGTTTTGTTTTGATTTAGTCTAAACCCAGACACCATGCCAAATTCTACTATGATATTTTTCATCTGGATTATTGATTTCAAAGGATGTGAAAGGGTAACAACCAGATCATCGGCGAATGCTCTAGTTCTGTATTCCTTTTGCCTGATAGCTATGCCATCTAAGGATTTTGAGTCCCGAATTGCATTCAACAAGACTTCCAAAGTTAAAATAAATAACAATGGGGATGATGGGCAACCTTGTCTTGTGCCTTTTTGTATCTCGAAAGTTGTTGACAAATTTCCATTAATAATAAGTTGTGCATTTTGTTGCTGATAAATTGCTCCAATCGCCTGCCGCAATCGTGGTCCCATATCCATCTTTTCCAAAGTCTTGGTTAGAAAGTTCCAATTCACTCGATCGAAGGCCTTCTCTGCATCCAAGAAAACCAGCACTGCAGAGATCTGCTTATTCTTATCAAGATAGTCAATTAAATCTATGAGTTGCCTTACATTCTCCTTCATATGTCTGCCTTCAATAAATCCTGCTTGATCATGATGAATAATCTCTTGAATAACCGGCATCAATCTGTTGGCTAGTACCTTAGCAAATATTTTATAATCTGTGTTCAGAAGAGATATCGGCCTGTAATCCTCTGGTTTCTTAGGGCCCTCTTTATCTTTAGGTATCAATGAGATAAAAGCCGCTTTCCATGAGGAAGGTATTTTACCTCCTTGTTGTATATTACAAAATAGTTGTGTAAGATATTCAATCATTTCCAGTTGTAAAGTTTTATAATACATTGCAGTCAAACCATCAGTCCCTGGAGCCTTAGCTAATTTAAGTTGATTTATAACTAAAGTGATCTCATCAGCAGTTATAAGACGTTCCAAATTTGCCTTTTGAAGCACAGAAATTTTAGCAACCCTTTTTCCTTCCAAAAAATCATCTATTAACTTGTTCTGTATATTATCCTGTACATATAGCTTAGTATAATAGTCCACAAATGATTTTTTAATCAACTCTTGTTGATATACCATCTTCCCTCGATACTCAATTTTATCAATAATTCTGTCATTCATATTCCTTCTCAAAGTATATGCTAACCACCTACCAGGTTTATTAGCGTTAGCAAAGGTGTTATGTTTAGCAAATTGTAAATTAGTTGCTGTTTGTTCTGCTATAACCATCTGAAATTGATCTTTCAACAGCTTTAACGCCATCTGGAGCGCCTGGTCATTCGGGTTTGTTATAAGCAGCTGTTCCTTGCTTTTTATTTCATCTTCCAATTCCATTCTCCTTTTCTGTCTAATTTGTTTATGTTTAAAGTTCATATGTATCAGGACCCCACGCATATAAGCTTTACTTGCATCCCAAACTGTTTCAATGGGAGTACCCTTATTCATGTTAAAACTGAAAAATTCCTTCATGTGTTTTTTAAGTTCATCAACATTTTTTTCGTATCTAAATAAATTTTCATTTACTCTCCAAGACCTTCTTGGCCTCATCCCTAATTCAATTTGTAACCACACCGGACTATGATCGCTAAGTGTCCTGGCGAAAATCTTGGATTTCTTAGCTTTAGGAAGTAGATCCGGTGTTAACAAAAAGAAATCAATCCTTGAAAAGGATTTATGTCTATCTGAGTAGAAAGAAAAATCCATCTCATTTGGGTGTTGTGTCCTCCAAACATCTTTTAATTTCAAGTCGTCTTGTAAATCAAAAAAAGCCTTTGGTAATTTGGTAGTGAATTTAGTCTTTGTACTCTTATCTATCTTTGGAGAAATCACTCCATTCCAGTCTCCCATTATTAGAATACTCTTAAAGTTCCAGTCTAAAATTTTTAAATGGAGCATCTTATAAAAGCTTTCTTGGCGTTGGTTAGGAGCATATATTCCTAGCACCAAAATGGGACCAAAGTCTGTATCAAATTGAATTGCTATATATCTACCAGCGTCATCCGCCTCTATAACTTTAGTTGAAAATCTTTTATTTATATATATCACCACACCATTTTTCTTTACCAAATCAGAGGCAGCATAAGATGTTCCCAGTTTTGAATTCACTAAATACTTCTGGTCTTGCAGCCTAATATGAGTCTCTTGAAGGCAAACAACATCATTATTAAATTGCTTCAAATAATAAAATATTTTTTTCCTTTTTTGTGGGGAGTTCATTCCATTCACGTTCCAAGATAATAACTTAAGCATCTTTAGATCTGGTCTGGAGCGTTGAAAGCATTTGCTGAAGATCTCTCTCCACAAGACTAATCTTCGGCCCTGCTCCTCCCATGGCTCCGGTTTGCTTCTTAGCTTCTTTCTTAGCACATTGTGTTTGGGGGTCGACGCGCTTGTGAGATTCTAGCATTTGTCTAGTCGTGGATCTAGTAATACGTTGTTCGACAGGTTTAAGTATCGGCATTTCAGTGAGAGACTTAGACGGTCCTTCTTCCAAGAAGGAACTCAACAGAGATCCAGAGGGGTCCACTC